>NC_064641.1:817241954-817577788 GCF_023864345.2 Schistocerca serialis cubense | reverse complement strand
CATAAACAAATAAGGAAGGTGTCAGTGCAAAAGGCTCTAAGCAACTTTGAGGAACTTCTGTACAGAATGAAATGATTGTACCACAGGGAGAATGACATTTTTAATTTCTGCTGAAAAGCAGATTGAAACTGATGCCTGCCAAGTAGTGCACAAATGCCCATGTGGTGGCTAATGGTATATTGTCCAGATATTCATTTCTGTGCCTTATTGTCCTCTGAGTGAACACAGCACTTTGTTGTGAGTCAGTCCAAGTAATTAAATTCTATGGCATGGTAGTCTTAGAATTCTGAGTTTACTAATACACAGACTTGCCCAGTTTGGTGAAGCCAACAGCCACCAGTAGAATATGGTACTACTGAGTGAACTATAAAAGTGTGAGACAGAACTGCTGGCCAGCACTTACCTTCAGGAGAAATATTGGTATTGTTGACAGATGCATATAAAGTATTTAAACTGTCAGTACTGTTGATAGATGTGTATGAAAGTATTTAGTGTCCTAACTTTTGAACTAATAGTTCCTTCCTCAGGAAGAGAGAGGGATTTAGGGGAAGGTTAAAAATGAAGGGCAGTCTTCAGGATGAGAGGGATCCATCTGTTGTGAGAATGAGTGGTACTAAGAATCCAATATGTTTGATCTCACCACCTATTTGGTCAGCTTGTGACAGTAAAAATTCAGCTTTACTTACCACTGTATCTGAACTGCATGCACTGTGGTTTGTAAAGTCGAGTGACTGCAAATGACACAGGCTTATGTTACCCACAGTTATATTTGCTAAGTGATTTATATTGCATATCACTTTTCTCAAAACGACCCCTGTCATCAGAAAACAGAAAAAAACTATATTGTATTACCCATCATTGTTGCAGATTGTTAGTATGTATCATATAAGTAAATGCAGTGGAACTAGAACAGGACCCTGTGATATCCACACTTTACAGCATCCCAGTCACATTCAAATTTGTGCCATTTTTTGCAAAAGATTTACACTGCATTTTAGTTTTAAAACTGTAACATGCAAAGATGTTGTGCTAATTCCAGTATCAGAGTTATAGTAGGGATGGAAGAGGGAGAAATTTCAAAGGTTAGGAAAACATTTCAGAAATGTCTAACAATATGAAAAGTCAATGCAGATTTTGAAAGAAATAAGTCTGCTTTCACTCTTTTCTTTGACAATGTGTGAAATATAAATATATCAATTAAAATGAGATTTTTACATTTAAAATCCAATGATTTGCTGTAATTTTCAGAAGACAATATACATGGAGATACAACGAAAAGTGGCAAGTAGGCATCCATCGCTCAAGTAATCAGCTGACTTGAATTACATAGCCATCCTTATAGACAGGAAAGTATGCATCAAAGTCATACCAGCATAAAACAAACCCCCAGAAGTAAATAATAAATACCAGCATGAAAGAACTGTAAAGTTCTGATAACTATTGCCTATCATATTAGGTGTACCTTCAACAATGCTACCTTTGTTAGCTTTAGAAACAAACAAATCAGTGAGCTTGTAGTGATTTGAGAATTTTGGTGTAAATTCTAGAACCACACAGCTTTCTTCTGTCTCGAACACATGATATTTTAGAAGTGAGTGTGGGATGATAGAATCTACCTTCTCTGTTCACATGTCTGTGTGTGCAGGTTTGAAATTCAGTCGCGAGAAGAATGTAGACATGGCAGTCGAACGGCAATGACTAGTACTTGTCGGGTGATCCATGGAACTTTTAGAGAAAGTGTACAGAAGAACCATGGAGCTTCTATGTTATTCTGTGCTAGTTGTGTCAGTGACCATTGTTATAATAATGAGAAAAGTTGAGAAGGTACTCTTGAGAAAAACTCTTTTTTTAGCCTTGTTGAAGGAAAGATGTGTATTCTGATTCGTGTTGAGAATGGACAGGGTGTTTAAGCCAACTTTCTTGTATATGTAAATTAGTTTGTTTCTAACATTTGGAGACACAAGAGGCTTACAAAAAAATGTAGAATGTATATATATATATGAAGAGTGGGATTTGAAACATGTCTGAAGTTAAAATACACATCGATAATTGAAGCAAACGAAAATTAGTATTCTACTTATTTTTATTAGTAGAAAGAGTCTTAAGAAATTCCTGTACCTAGCAGCATACTTAAGAGAAGAAGAGAAAGAGAGTTTGCAGCAACAGGCTAGCCAGCAAAGAAGGTTGGCTGAGCATCTCAAGTAAGTCATCTCATAAAAGAAGTGGAAGTTTGTGTATCTACTTCACACTTAAATTGCCATCCAAAGCTGTTAGAATGTGGAGACTAGTGAGAAAGGACTGCAAAAACAGGAATTCTAAGACCAAAATACCAGTGAATAAGCTCTTGTGTGTTGACATAGCAACTAAACCAAATACGACAAGGAATTACTCCATGACAATGGAACATGATCAAGTATTTAAAGGAGCAAAATTTGGAATTGAGAAATAGAGAAGAAGAAATATGCCTAGAACACTATGATTAAGAAGATCCAGTGTGGGAGTAGAGTGCTCTCATACACACATCGCGGGGACGCAGATGCGGAAACCAACATCTGATGCTGCCGGCACCAGCTGATGTTCACCAGTGCTGACCTGCCTCCACATCCACTCACCAATGTAGCACAGATTCTCTGCCAGCTGAGTGTAAAACAGAACTTTATTGTTTTAGTACAAAGTGGTACAAACTGTTGAGTGAACTTTATTAGTGTAGTTATCATACTTAAAGTTAGTTAGATGCTTACAAGATCTAAAGCTTACAAGCATATGGATAACATACGACAAGTCGAGGAAACTCAAGAACCAGCTATGACTATGAAAGTTGGTAGAGAGTCTGGTCTGAGTTAGTAAATTTAATCAAAACTCAAAATGCGGCTCTGAGTACTCAATTAAATGCTCAATTAAATGCTCAAAATGTGACTTTAAGTGAAAAACTAATTACACACCCAGAATGAAACTTTAAATAGTCAGCCAACAACTCTAGGTTTGTTAAATTCCAAAGTTGACTCACAAAGCAGAGAATTTAGTAATTTATGCAATGGCATGAGTGCTCTAAAGACTGAATTCGACACCTTAAATAGTAAAGTAGAAAATTTGAAATTAGATTTAAAAAATGAATTGACTATTACCTTGACCATTCATGTAAATCAAATGTTTACTGACTTCAGCCAGAAACAGAATGATAATTTTCAGAATTTGACAAAAAGGTTATAACTGAATATTGAAGACAAATGTAATAGTGTAGAATCAGAACTTGATGAAAAGTTAGGATACTTTGAAACTGTGTGCAATGTTAAATTTAATGCTGTAAAGCAAGGGTTGAGTACTTTGAAAGAGAGTGTTGATAAGCAGGATCATTTAATGCCAGTAATTCAATCGCAAATTACAGGTGTTAATACATGAGTAGATAATGTGGAAAGGAACTTCAAAGAGAAATTAGCGAACTGAAGAAATTATAGATCGAAAAGTTACCAAGAGAGTAATATCCAGAAACGTATCTCCTATTCTGTCTTCTGAACTTAATGATACCAGGAAAAGTATAGATGACATGTGGAAAGAATTCAAGCTTATCCAGGATAAAGTAGACAAAAAGGGTAACTTCACCTAATGTAGTTTTAACTAGTGAAGTGATGACTGATCTGCAATGGGGGGCTAATTCAGGTTTATCCATGCAATTCCCCAAATTTAAGCCCAATGGAGATGTACATCCAACACATTTCTTGAAAAGGTTTAACCAAGCTTTGCCAAAAAATTGGGAAGACTCTAAAAATATTGTATTTGCTGTGGGTTACCTTCTAGGAGAAGCCTCAGTATGGGGAACCATGAATATTGAGAATTTTTCTCCTTGAGGAGACTTTCAAAAGAAGTTTAAAGAGAAATACTGGCCTGCCAGTGCACAAGAAAAGTTAATATCAGATCCTCAGGACCCATGTGGACATTAACATTCTGAGTTAATGGGCAGAGTGATGACCGTTGGATCCCAAGTTGTTTTCGGTGTTTCTTCCAAAACAGTTTTTCTGCACTGAATTCCTTTAAAATCTTAAAACTGTTCTGTCATATCTTCCTAACATCTTAAACTATCCTATAATCATAGTGCTTAGAAAACAGGATATGACTACAAGATAAAGAAAACTTTGGAGAATCACACAATAAGAAAGTAAGCAATATTGACATAAAATAAAATAGAGTATTATATTTATGGATAATATAATATGAGGTGAATAATTAAAGAACTGTGATACCATAGTGTATAAATTTTCTATTTTGTATAGCGTCTTTTATACCTTTTATGAGATGTGATGTAAATAGGAGGGGTTGTATAGATTTTGAAATGGGTGGGTATTATAAATAAAAGCATGGTTTACAAGGGCAAATAAATCATGGCTAACACACATCACACCTTTCAGACAACCCTTGCAAACAAGTGTGCCTGGTTCTTCACCATTTGCCATTTCCATAGGGTTGCTAAGATTTCATTCGGTGACCTCCAGGGTGAAGGTGGGAATGTCCGTTTTGTAGGAGACGATTTAACACCAAACCTCCTCCGGCATCTCACGCAAGTGCCTGAGGGGTAGGGATCCTGGTGAAGGGGGTGGGAAGGGTTTCCTGTCTTTGGGGCTATCTTAATTCTCTTCTTAGATCTTAGCAACCATATCATTTTTTTTTCCTTTCTTACTTTTCATTTGAGGACCTGTCTATTTTTCCCCTCTTTCCATATTCACAAACTCCTCTCACTGAAGTCCTTCCTTGTTTATTTTTACACACACACACACACACACACACACACACACACACACACACACACACACACACACACACAGGGTGATCCATTCACACACACACACACACACACACACACACACACACACACACACACACACACACACACACACACAGGGTGATCCATTGATCATGACCAGGCCAAATATCTCTCACGAAAAAAAGGATCAAGGATCAAACAAAAAAAATTACAAAGAACAAAACTTGTCTAGCTTGAAGGGGGAAACCAGATGGCACTATGGTTGGCCCACTAGATGGCACTGCCATAGGTCAAATGGATATCAACTGCATTTTTTTTTTAAATAGGACCTCCCATTTTTTTATTACATATTCGTGTAGTACTTAAAGAAATATGAATATTTTAGTTGGACCACTTTTTTCACTTTGTGATACATGGTGCTATAATAGTCACAAATTTATAAGTACATGGCATCATGTAACATTCCACCAGTGTGGACAGTATTTGCTTCGTGATACATTACCCATGTTAAAATGGACCATTTACCAATTGTGGAAAAGGTCGATATCATGTTGATGTATGACTATTGTGATCAAAATGCCCAATGGGCACAAATTTTATATGGATTATTCTGGAAAGTTTGAATTCTATGCACAACTAGCATTATTACGTTTTGTGTAAGTTTACAAGTGTCAAAAAGAACATTTTTGTTTTGCCCAGTGTTCCTCCAAGCTACAAAAAGAGTCGAAATAGTATATACTAAGGAAAAATAGTACAAAAAATGAGAAGGGAAAATAGATTACTCATATGTCATGAACACCTGGAGTGTACTGTAGGAAGTGTAGGAAAAGAGTCCACACAATTCTTAAATATTAGAAGAGCTGATTAGAACCTCAAGTGACTGCACATATCTTAATATCAAAGTAAAGTAAGAAAAGAATAAAGAAACGCTGAGCTAAAAATTGTTCCAGAGAGAAAAAAGATGGTTGTTGAAGTGACAGATGTATGTATAAACATGTATAAGAAAAGTATATTGTTATGATATGAAATGTTGTTACGAGTGATGTTATTTACATAATGATATATCTAAAAACAAAGATGATGTGACTTACCAAACGAAAGCGCTGGCACGTTGATAGACACACAAACAAACACAAACACACACACAAAATTCAAGCTTTGGCAACAAACTGTTGCCTCATCAAGAAAGAGGGAAGGAGAAGGAAGGACGAAAGGATGTGGGTTTTAAGGGAGAGGGTAAGGAGTCATTCCAATCCCGGGAGTGGAAAGACTTACCTTATGGGGATAAAAGGACGGGTATATATATATATATATACATATATATATATATATATATATATATATATATATATATATATATATATATATATATATATATATATATAGACACACACACACACACACACACACACACACACACACACACACACACACACATCCATCCACACATATACAGTAATTCATATTTACATAATGATTATGTATAAAATATTGCGTGTCTGATCTGAGAGGGGGGGCTATGTAGTGATTCGAGAATTTGGGTGTAAATGCTAGAACCACTCCGCCTTCTACTGTCTCAAACACATGATATTTTAGAAGTGAATGTGGGATGATAGAATCCTACCTACTCTATGTCACATGTCTGTGTGTGCAGGTTTGAAATTGTCACGAGAAGAATGTAAACTTGGCTGGTCGAACGGCAATGATGAGTACTTGTCGGGTGATCCATGGAAGTTTTAGTGAAAGTGTACAGAAGAACTTTGGAGCTTCTGTGTTATACCGTGGTAATTGTGTCAGTGTCCATTTTTATAATAATGAGAACAGTTGAGAAGGTACTCTTGAGAAAAACTCTTGTCTTAGCCTTGTTGAAGGGAAGATGTGTATCCTGATTCATGTTGAGAATGGACAGGGTGTTTAAGCCAACTTTCTCGTATTTGTAAATTAGTTTGTTTCTATCATTTGGAGACTTACGAAGGCTTATGAAGCAGTATATATTTATATGAAGAGTGGGATTTGTAACATATCTTAAGTTTAAATATACATCGATAATTGAAGCAAATGAAAATTAATATGTCTACTTACTTTTATAAGTAAAAAAAAGTCTTAAGAAATTCCTGTACCTAGCAGCATACTTCAGAGAAGAAGAGAGAGTTTGCAGCAGCAGGCTAGCCAGCAAAGAAGGTCAACTGAGCATCTCAAGTAAGTCATCTCATAAAAGAAGTGAAAGTTCCTGTATCTATTTCACACTTAAATTGTTGCCCAAAGCTGTTAAAAGCTAACAAATGTAGCATGTATTCATTTTTTGATTAGCAATTGAATACAAAAACAGAAAACTGTCAGAGGTAGTTTTAAAAAAACAAACACCTTCAGTCACAGTTTTTTTTTCATGTTTTATTAAATTACTCTGTGTGTCCATTGTCTATGTATGATTTATATTTGCCCTTGAGAGAAATGAAATGCATTTTCCTATTATGAGAAAGTTAGATGTTATGTTTCATGTTTCTGGAATCAAGTGCAGAAATATGTGAGAAACAATTGGAAAAAAACAGTAAAAAACTTACTGAACAAACAAGGAAGGACATTTTTAACCTCTTGAGGTCAACATCCATTGGTTTATATGTGCTGTCATTGCATAATCATATCACACAAGGTGCACATTTGCTTACAACTGTTAAACATTTCACAAATGTAGTTTAACAGGATGTGATCAAAGGCAAAGTTTATATCAAAGTGTCAGAGATCTGTGTCTTAAGAAGGTGAATTATGCGAGGAAGAAAGTTAAAATAAGCCTTTAAAATTACTGAAATAACTATGACCAGCAAAGTCCGTTTGTTCATTTAACTTAGATTCAGGTTTTTTGATTCTGTGGAGGTATATTGGCTATTGTGCCAAATTTTGGTCAACACAACCACCTGCTTGAATGCAAGGCCCAGAGATTACAATGTTGAGCTTTATATTTAAGCCCTTCTCATGATGAGAATAACTATAGTAGTGCCACACAGCATGAAATGCAGATGCATTATCAAATCTTCTTATGGGTATGATGCATCATTCGATAATGAACAGCTTACACATGAACAGCAGCTCTGACAAACTATTGATGATTTTCCAGCCACTATTGCCAGAGCTATGCAGGCTGTACCCCCTTCTATCAATAGTCCTATATACAGTTTGGATAGCCAGCATGCATGCCATTATTGTCATTTATACATGTTCTTCATCATTAGACATTGTTGTTCAACACTTTGAGGCATTTGCCTTTTCATCACTGCAAAGGCATTAATTCATGGAGTGGTTCCTACAGTGCTCCAGCCAAAAGTTCTGCAGCTTTTAGATCAAGACCACTGGGGCATTGTGTGTACTCAATAACTGGTCCTCCGTCATGCCTGCTATCCTGGCTTCATTAAGGATATCAAAGCTACAGCCCATAACTGCCCCCAATGCACAGCATATTGGGCTGCAGCTTCTCAGTCCCTCATATTGTGTGGCACACTATCATTCATGAGAACTTATTCATTTTGACTTTGCGGGTTTTTTCCTCAAATATGTTTGCCTGATCATCAGTGCCCTCTCAAGTCCTGAACATCCTGAAGTCATCTAAAAACACCAAAGTTATGTTGAAACTTAGCTTATCTGCTTTCCTATTTTCTTATTCATTATCAGGCCTATTTCGGCATTACCCCTATTTGATCTTTTGTTGATAACCCTGTATTGACCTGACCAGATGTCATGATCCTTCTGCCACTGCATTTCACTGACTTCCAATATATCTACCTTCCACCTGACCATTTCTCTTTTTAAATTCTCCATCCTACCTATCTAATTAAGTGATCTAGCTTTCCACACTTCAACCAGTAGAATGGCAGTTTTGTTTCTGCAGATGATGACATCCTCGTGAGTTGTCCTCACCCAAAGATCCAGGACTATTTTACATCTGGAATATTTTTACCAAGAGGGTATCATCATCACTTAACCATATAGTAGAACTGCAGGTGTTCAGGGAAAAACAAATTGGCCATAGTTTCCCTTAACTTTCAACCATTTGCAGCACCAGCACAGCTGGCTATTGTTACAAGGCCAGAATAGTGAATCAGCTATACTGTTGCCCCTGAACTACTGAAAAGGCTGCTGCCCCCCTTCAGGCACTATGAGCTAGTTTGGTCCCTCCACAGACACCTCTCCATTGTGGTTGCAACATTTAGGTGTTCATTTTGCCCATGTGCTGTTTGGGAGTTAAATAGTCAAGAAATAGTCTGAAAGTTGTTCTGTGAACCTTCTGCCAAGCACTCAAGTGTGAATTGCAGTGTAGCCATGTAGATGTAGATGGGTCTGGACAAAGTACAACCCACTGATAATCATTGCCTCACACAGTGGACCACAATTTACCTAAACAAAATCTAGAATTTCTGCCAAAACAATTGCATCAGGCATTTTAATTTGGCCCCATCATGTCTTCAAAGTAATTTGGTGCATGAATGCAAGGTGAGCACATTTAAGAGCCACATTGTTAAATCTCTTTCTACATTACCGACAGAATAAATATTCCTGTTATTTGTCATCACCTACAGAGCAATGACAATAAATGAATGCAGCTGTAGTAGAAACTAGTTATGGCTGCCAACTATGCATACGCTTACACCTTCTTCATCCTGAGCCTGCATCACCTACAAGCCACCACTATACCCATTTTCATCTGATGAAAATGGGTCGGGTTGCTTACCTTGTTGGAAGCCAACCTCACTTACTCATAAACAACGTAAACATATCTACATGGTGGCAACTGGATTTGCAAGTGGAATCAACTTTCCCCACATGTTACAATAGGTTTGTTCACAGTGTCCATGAGAATGCAATAGCCTACAGGATGAGGACCACCAACATTTCTGTGCTTGCCCCTTAATTTGTCCAATGGTACACAGAATAGGCAGTACCCATCCATCCACCAATGGAAATATTTCCATTGGCCTTGCTTGAGGAGCAGGTCATCCCTGATGCACCACCTCCACTTGTGCCTTTGGAGACCAGTCAGCATGGAGACATGTCAACAACCACGCCCCCCAGGGCCCAACTTAAATAGACCTGTCCTGCCAAAGGTCAGTAATTTGGCCTGCTCTATGGATAACAACCTGACTATGCTTACAAATGGGTTATAGATGATGATTCAGTTTCTCTTCAGGACTCTGATGAGGTGGGTACTTGGATTTACCATGCATTTTGTTCATGGACTCTGGCTGTGGACAGGAAGTGAATCATTGTCTGGTACTGCAAATCCAGTCATTATCTGTTAAGTGATTGTCAGAGACAGAATTGTGTATGCATAGAGTTCTCTGATAAAGTTCTAGTTTCTGACGTAAAAAAGAAACTGTGGCCTTGTTGCCTGCACTTTTAGGATTTGCTGGGAGAACATATGGACCTACGTCATTGTCACCAACAATTCTGGTCCACACATTTATCCTAAGCTACTGCTGGCATCTGGCCTGAACTGTACCACGATGATATTTATTGACCAATAAATGTTGTGGGAATGGTTGCCTATCCAGAAATAAGCAGATGGAAATCTGAACATCCATTATGAGTCCCTTATTTGAGAACTCTGTAAAATGTTCATTCTTTAGTAAATCAAAAATAAATGATTTTCATGGACTATTTCTGTTTACTTTCACCCACAAAACTTTAGTTTTCAAATGACTCACCTAATGCATATGCAGTGATAAAAAAAGTACACTAATGACATGAATTGGATAGAAATTTTTATATGATGTGCTGTACACTGTTTTCTCTTGTGTATGGGATGAGATATGTAAATATGGTTGACGCAAGGACTATGTACACTTGACAGGAATGAATATACAATGATGCACTTCACAGTGAGCTTTAACTTGATGATGCTACCACAGCCAAAATCACAATCATAAAAGAATAAAATTAATAATGGACCAGGTGGAAAATGTTATCATTTCACACATTTTTAATGGTGCTTTTGTGGCAGCATCCACTCTGAAAGTTTGTGATACAAATTGCCCAAACAAGAGAATGGTTCTGTGATTTGAGGATATTTTGCACATTTAAAACAACCATCCTACAACCCACAGAACAATTTCCTCCTGCATTCTTGTTTCTCAAACCCTCAAACTGTTAATCATCCTGGCCTCAATCTCTGCTGTCCCCTGCTCCCACGAACCCTGCCCCAGACCCTAACTTCATGGATCCTGCAACCACACCCACTCCCCCAAACCTCCTCTTCCTCTGTTCTGTCTCCCCATGCTGCTCCACTCCTCCACATAATTGCCACTGTGAGCTGCACAAACTCTGTGGTGCTGATGCTGATGTCATAGTCCTATTCTGTGCACCTGTTACCTCCATCACAGCCATTAACCAAGCTTATCAAAAACTAGCCTGCCAATGACTCAGTGTTTCTACTGTCTTCAATATTTGCTTTGTTATCAAATCCCCTGTCCTTTCTATGGTGAAATTCATGAACCAGAGGGATGGGAAGAAGGTGAAAGAGGAACCTGCCATTAGATTTCATCTGCCATATGTGACACACAAGGCACTAAGCTGAATGAGGACAGGAGTGTCACAAGGCAAGATGAACCTTAGGAGTTGGGACTTCATTAATGAACATGAGTTCTATGAGTTCTGCAGCACCCACAACACGTCCTGGTCTGCAGAAAACTGCCTGATCCTTGCACACAGAAGACCTATATGCAGTAAGCGATAATGTCATCAAGATAGCAGAATTCTGCAGCTTATGGTCAATCTAATAGAAAATCAGTAGTGTCTTTCAGAATTTTGTTGTAATTTTTATTATTTTGTATTACTGTATTATTTTGCATTATCTAAGACCTGGAAACTTAAAATAAATGGATTAAATAAATTATTTCTATTGGATTATGGGCTGTTCTTGGATAGATCACCTTGACATACAAGCAGGGATGTAGTACTGACAACAAATGGTGCTTTAAAATTATTTGTTCATCAGATGTTCCAAAACCTCTGCTGCCAAAAAAACCTTTCACAAGAGTTTGACTAGCACAAAAACCACAGTGATTGCTGAAGTCTAGTCAGTAGTAATTGTCAGTGTAGAATGCATCTTGCAGCCAATTTTGGGATCACATGTTTGATGTTGTTAAGATCATATGGATCTTGAGGTATCTTTTGTTTTTCCTAGTTTAAGGATGCCATATCTCTTGGATGAACCATGGACCTTGTAGTTGGTGGGGAGGCTTGCGTGCCTCAGCGATACAGAGAGCCGTACTGTAGGTGCAACCACAACGGATGGGTATCTGTTGAGAGGCCAGACAAATGTGTGGTTCCTGAAGAGGGGCAGCAGCCTTTTCAGTAGTTGCAGGGGCAACAGTCTGGACAATTGACTGATCTGGCCTTGTAACACTAACCAAAACGGCCTTGCTGTTCTGGTACTGCGAACGGTTGAAAGCAAGGGGAAACTACAGCCATAATTTTTCCCGAGGGCATGTAGCTTTACTGTATGGTTAATGATGATGGGGTCCTCTTGGGTAAAATATTCTGGAGGTAAAATAGTCCCCCATTCAGATCTCCGGGCGGGGACTACTCAAGAGGACGTCATTATCAGGAGAAAGAAAACTGGCGTTCTACGGATAGGAGCGTGGAATGTCAGATCCCTTAATCTGGCAGGTAGGTTAGAAAATTTAAAAAGAGAAATGGATAGGTTAAAGTTAGATATAGTGGGAATTAGTGAAGTTCGGTGGGAGGAGAACAAGACTTTTGGTCAGGTGAATACAGGGTTATAAATACAAAGTCAAATAGGGGTAATGCAGGAGTAGGTTTAATAATGAATAAAAAAAATAGGAATGCGGGTAAGCTACTACAAACAGCATTGTGAATGCATTATTGTGGCCAAGATAGACACGAAGTCCACGCCTACTACAGTAGTACAAGTTTATATGCCAACTAGCTCTGCAGATGACGAAGAAACTGATGAAATGTATGATGAGATAACAGAAATTATTCAGATAGTGAAGGGAGATGAAAATTTAATAGTCATGGGTGACTGGTATTCAAGAGTAGGAAAAGGGAGAGAAGGAAACATAGTGGGTGAATATGTATTAGGGCTAAGAAATGAAAGAGGAAGCCGCCTGGTAGAATTTTGCGCAGAGCATAACTTAATCATAGCTAATACTTGGTTCATGAATCATGAAAGAAGGTTGTATACATGGAAGAATCCCGGAGATACTAAAAGGTATCAGATAGATTATATAATGGTAAGACAGAGATTTAGGAATCAGGTTTTAAATTGTAAGACATTTCCAGGGGCAGATGTGGACTCTGACCACAATCTATTGGTTATGAACTGTAGATTAAAACTGAAGAAACTGCAAAAAGGTGGGAATTTGAGGAGATGGGACCTGGACAGCTGAAAGAACCAGAGGTTGTACAGAGTTTCAGGGAGAGCATAAGGGAACAACTGACAGGAATGGGGGAAAGAAATACAGTAGAAGAAGAATGGGTAGCTTTGAGGGATGAAGTAGTGAAGGCAGCAGAGGATCAAATAGGTAAAAAGACAAGGGCTAGTAGAAATCCTTGGGTAACAGAAGAAATATTGAATTTAATTAATGAAAGGAGAAAATATAAAAATGCAGTAAATGAAGCAGCCAAAAAGGAATACAAACGTCTCAAAAATGAGATTGACAGGAAGTGCAAAATGGCTAAGCAGGGATGGCTAGAGGACAAATGTAAGGATGTAGAGGCTTATCTCACTAGGGGTAAGGTAGATACTGCCTACAGGAAAATTAAAGAGACCTTTGGAGAAAAGAGAGCCACTTGTATGAATATCAAGAGCTCAGATGGAAACCCAGTTCTAAGCAAAGAAGGGAAAGCAGAAAGGTGGAAATAGAATATAGAGGGTCTATACAAGGGCGATGTACTTGAGGACAATATTATGGAAATGGAAGAGGATGTAGATGAAGATGAAATGTGAGATATTATACTGCATGTAGAGTTTGACAGAGTACTGAAAGACCTGAGTTGAAACAAGGCCCCAGGAGTAGATAACATTTCATTAGAACTACTGACAGTCTTGGGAGAGGCAGTCCTGACAAAACTCTACCATCTGGTGAGCAAAATGTATGAGACACACGAAGTACCCTCAGACTTTAAGAAGAATATAATAATTCCAATCCCAAAGAAAGCAGGTGTTGACAGATGTGAAAATTACTGAACTGTCAGTTTAATAAGTCACGGCTGCCAAATACTAACGCGAATTCTTCACAGGCGAATGGAAAAACTAGTAGAAGCTGACCTCGGGGAAGATCAGTTCGGATTCCGTAGAAATATTGGAACACTCGAGGCAATACTGACCCTACAACTTATCTTAGAAGCTAGATTAAGGAAAGGCAAACCTACATTTCTAGCATTTGTAGACTTAGAGAAAGCTTTTGACAATGTTGACTGGAATACTCTCTTTCAAATTCTGAAGGTGGCAGGGGCAAAATACAGAGAGCAAAGGGCTATTCACAATTTGTATAGAAACCAAATGGCAGTTATAAGAGTTGAGGGGCATGAAAGAGAAGCAGTGGTTGGGAAGGGAGTGAGACAGGGTTGTAGCCTCTCCCCGATTGTATTCAATCTGTATATTGAGCAAGCAGTAAAGGAAACAAAAGAAAAATTTGGAGTAGGTATTTAAATCCATGGAGAAGAAATAAAAACTTTGACATTTGCCAATGACATTGTAATTCTGTCAGAGACAGCAAAGGACTTGGAAAAGCAGTGAATGGAATGGATAGTGTCTTGAAAGGAGGATATAAGATGAACATCAACAAAAGCAAAATGAGGAGAATGGAATGTAGTCGAATTAAGGTGGGTGATGCTGAGGATATTAGATTAGGAAATGAGACACTTAAAGTAGTAAAGGAGTTTTGCTATTTGGGGAGCAAAATAACTGATGATGGTCGAAGTAGAGAGGATATAAAATGTAGACTGGCAATGGCAAGGAAAGCGTTTCTGAAGAAGGAAATTTGTTAACATCGAGTATAGATTTAAGTGTCAGGAAGTCGTTTCTGAAAGTATTTGTATGGAGTGTAGCCATGTATGGAAGTGAAACGTGGACGATAAATAGTTTAGACAAGAAGAGAATGGAAGCTTTCGAAATGTGGTGCTACAGAAGAATGCTGAAGATTAGATGGGTAGATCACATAACTAATGAGGAGGTACTGAATAGGTTTGGGGAGAAGAGAAGTTTGTGGCACAACTTGACTAGAAGAAGGAATCGATTGGTAGGGCATTTTCTGAGGCATCAAGGGATCACCAATTTAATATTGGAAGGCAGCGTGGAGGGTAAAAATCGTAGAGGGAGACCAAGAGATGAATACACCAAACAGATTCAGAAGGATGTAGGCTGCAGTAGGTACTGGGAGATGAAGAAGCTTGCACAGGATGGAGTAGCATGGAGAGCTGCATCAAACCAGTCTCAGGACTATAGACCACAACAACAACAACATCTCTTGGATTTGCAGTGATTCACTATACCTCCACTGTTTTCAACCAAGATTGCTTCAATAAATTTATGGGCCTGTAACTTTTAATAGACCAAGATTTTGGATTCTTGAATATCAGTGTTGTCATCCTCTCTGTGAATGCTACTGGTAGTTCAATGCCCAACATGGGTGTTTAATTCATTGCAACAACCTGTGTGACTAAGATGTGCCAAAAATATTTCACAAAGATTTGTTTGGAAGCCATCCATAGCAGGAAATGTATTATTTAGTTTCACTTTAAAGAATGTCTACAGCCTTATGATGTAAACAGGTTATCCCTTCCAAACCAGGCAGTGTGAATTCCAAAAACGACAGTCATGCTAAAGCCAATGTGAAAATTTTTCTTGTTCCAAAAGCTACGGTTAAAGGCAATCAGGCAGTGCAGCACTTAATGACTTTCAGAAAGTATTTGACACAGTACATCAGTGATACTTAACCGAAGAACAATCATGCAGGGATTTCTTGCTACACAGGGTGCAGCATGTTATCTTGGATGGAGACTTGTTAATAGATGTAGAAGAAACTTCATCAAGGAGTATTGATAATAATTTCACACTTGCTGCAGAGGGTGCAGTAGTCTACAATGAGCTACTACCTGAAAAAAAGGTGCACAAATGTTCAAGAAGGTCTTGATAAAGACGATATAAATCTTGGGTGAACAGCCTGGTATGAGTGTACAAAGGACACTATATTTCAGTGGTTTTCTCAATTAATTTCCAGCCGATGAGTTCCAGAGATTCAGGTAGCAGAACCTCAATCTGTTCAGACATGTTCTAATGTCAACATGTTTTCTATTTGATGGTGACTACTACGAGCAGACTGAAGGTGTTACAATGGGGAGTCCTCTCTCTCCCATCGTTGCTAACATGTACATGGAACATTTCAAGGAAGAAGCCTTGGAGTCAGCACATCTAAAACCTACCTGTTTCTTCAGATTCATGGATGACACATTTGTTATTTGGCCACATGGAAGATACAAGCTGACGGAATTTCTCACACATCTCAACTCAAGACACAAGAATATCAAGTTCACCATGGAGGCTGAATCGGATGGGATGCTCCCCTTCTCAGATGTTCTCGTCAAAAGACAAGATGACGGCAGTTTGGGGCACAGCGTGTATAGAAAGAAAACTCACACTGACTTACACCTACATGTGGATGGCTGCCACCACCCTGTTCAGAAGAACAGCATGATAAAAACTCTTGTACGCAGAGCTCGTGCCCTCTCTCATGAGGACAGTCTCCAACAAGAATTGGCCCATCTGAAGTCTGTATTTCTGAGGAATGGTTATAAGGAAAGGCAAATCTGGGATGCTCTACGTCAAATACTTGCAACACAATCAGCAGAAAATAATGAAGAACCTGAGGAAAATACAGCCATGGCATTCATACCATTTTGTGGGGCCTTATCAGGAAAAGTTGGCTGCATTTTACGCAAATATCAAGTAAAAACTGTCTTTTGCCCTCCAACTAAAACCAAAGCACTTTTTGACAGTGTTAAGGATGACCTTGGTTTATGTAAATCATGGGTTTACAAAATCCTGTGCCAATGCAGTAAGGAATACATAGGTAAGACAATTCGCACCATTGAGGACCGATGCCATGAACACAAATAGCAAATGAGAATGCAACAGCCTACTCAGTCTGCAATTGCTGAGCATTGCCTGTCAGAACTTAATGGCATTGAGTATGACAAGACCAAGGCCCTAACACAGACTTCAAAATATTGGAACTGTATCATCAAAGAAGTTGTAGAGATCAGAGTAAGAAAACCTAAACTGAATTGTGACAGTGGCTATTCCCTTAACTAAGCTTGGGAACCAGCTATTACCTGGATTAAGGAGAAGATAGAAATAGCCAAGAATGTACTGACTTCGAGGGCAGGGGAGGAACCTCCAAAACGCCACTGGCAAATCTCCCTGGCGCGGACCTAAGAGGGAACAACCACATGCTGGGCCACAAGCTGGGTGTTGAACCCCGGCACAGAGGGAGTGCCTGAGGGAGCGGGAGGGGGAATCTGATATATACCTCATGCCTGCCATCCCTTGGCAGTACATCAGCCACACCTGATAATGGCAGCAAGGTCAACTGCCAAAATATTGTGTCCTTTGTACACTCACACCAGGCTGTTCACCTGAAATTTATTTCATCATGAAATATGCCTGGAGAAATTGAAGAATCACACGTCTTGATAAAATTTAAAAGTGGTGCAAAGATTAGCCACTTACAGTAAATATCGAGAAATGTTAAATTATATACTTCACAAAATGCAAAAATATAGTAACTATAACTACAATATCAGTGAGTTACAATTGCAGTCAGTCAACACATTCAAATACTTTGGTGTAATGATTATGGGCATATATACTAGTAATGGAATAATGACATAGGTTCAGCTGTAGATTAGGCAAGTACTAGATTTTGGTAGGATATAGGGAAAATGCAATCACAAAGGAAATTGCTTACAAAACACTTGTATGACCCATCCCACAATATTGCTGAAGTGTGTGGGATGCATACCAAATAAAACTAACAGGGGACAGTTTTCCCTAAATGTAGAAAAATGTGAGTTAATGCAGATGAGCAGGAGAAACTATCCTATAATATTTTAATACAGCTTTAGTAGTGTACTGCTTGACACAGTCATGTTGATGAAATATCTAGACAGAACATTGCAAAGTGATATTTAATGGAACAAGCATATCAGGATGGTGGCAGGGAAGGCAAATGGTCAACTTCAATTTATTATGAGAATTTTAAGAAAGGGGACCATGTATAGAAGACTAGTGCAACCCCTTCTTGAGTACTACTTGAGGATTTGGGATCCACACCAGATTAAATTAAAGGAGGACACTAAAGAAGTTCAGAGGTGGACTGCTAGATCTGTTGCTGGTAGGTTCTGTCAACATGTTAGTATTATAGAAATGCTTCATGAACTCAAAAGCAAATCCCCCGAGGGAAAACGATATTATTTTTGTGAAATGCTATTGAGAAAATTCAGAGAACTGTCATTAGAGGGTAACTGCAGAATGATTCTACAGCCACCAATGAACATTTCGTGCAATGACCATGAAGATAAGAGATATAAGGACTCATACAGATGCATATAGACAGTTGTTTTTGCCTTGCACTGTTTGCAAGTCGAACAGGAAAGGAAATGACTATTTGTGGTAAGAGGTACCCTCCACCATACACCATATGGTGGCTTGCAGAGTATGTGTGTAGATGTAGATATAGATCTTGATACTGCGTGTATGCTGTCAGGCCTGGTGGCATAGTAGCAAAGCATGTGCCTATGCGCCTGGAAACTGAATGGTCACAGGTTTGAATCCTGGTCAAAGGATGGAATTTTCAGTTCCCCTTTATTTTAGGCTTCACCTCTCAGTTACAAGAAGATTTGCAAGGAATGACAAATGGCTTGAATTCTACATTAAACTGCAAGTCACATTTTCCTGGTAGAATTGCATTGGTAGGTACTTGCCGTGGCAAGTGGTGCCTTCAGCTATCTACTTCACAGTGATGTGCAGAGTATGGATGTAGATGTATATAAGATCCCTACTTTGCTATTCTGAAATTGTAGACAGGCCAACCCTGGAATTTTATCAAGGGAAACCTGTTATGTCTGGTGTCAAGAGGAGGCAAACACAAGAGGGTAGGGTTTGTTAATTGCCAAAAGTTGAAATGTATGGCAAATGGTGGTACCTCTTAGGGAAATGGCAGCAAGAGACAAGAAGGGACACCAGGTACACTCAGTGTGTATACCAGGGGGGCTCATTTAACTTGTCATAGAGAGCTGTTCTGGCAGCCATTGAGGGAACAGGGTGCAACCACCTGCAGATTGTGGCACATTTTGGAAAAAATGTTGCCTGTCATCTCAGCTCTGAGGTCACACTTGGATCATTCCAGTGACTGGCAGAGAAGGTTGAGAAGACCAGCCTTGCTCACAGAGTTTCAACAAAGCTCACAATTTGCAGAATTGTCCACAAAATTGATCATGACTGCTTGGTTCTGAGTTGAAAGGAAGGGCTGAACCCGAGACTGGAGGTTCTGTGACAAGCTAGGCAACGACTTCCTGGACTTGCACCATAGAATTGAGAACTTTTGGGTCCTCCTAAATGAGTCAGATGTACACTATACATCAGAGGCTGCTACCCAGGTAGCTGACTGTGTGTGGGGTTCAGACAAGGGCTTTTAGATTGGGCAACACCCATCCAATCCAGATAATGATAGTTATAGGGGACATAGAAGTATCAGTGTAAGATTGAAAGAAATGCCTCCCACAGGTGGGAGTACTGAATCCTAGTGGTTAACTGCTGAAGTGTTGACAACAAAGTTCCAGAGTATGCAGTGCTACTAAAAAGCAGTGAAGCTCACACAATACTAGGTGCAGAAAGCTGAAATTGATGGCAGTGAGATTTTTGGGAAAAACTTAATTGTATGAAAAGGATAGGCTAATGGTAAATGGAGGTGGTGTATTTGTCACAGTAGACAAGAAACCCAAATCCACCAAGATGTAAATTGAAACTGCATGCGAAATTGTTTGGGCAAGACTCAGTATTGGGGGTGGGCATAAAACGGCAAATGGATCCTTCTATTGCCCACAAAACTCATCTCCTGATGTAACAAAAAATTTAAAGAAAACCTCAGTTCACTTGTATGTATGTTATCAAATCATACTATAATCACAAATGGAGACTTTAACCATCCAGCTATCAATTGAGAAAATTAGTTTTGTTAGTGATGCAAGTGATAAGACATCCGATGATGTTGTGACTCGCCGATCTTTCAAAGTGACGCTGCGCAGTTACACGCGTCCTCTACATGCGGCGCTGTCTGCCAGCCATGCAGCAGCAGTGCCACCTAAGCAGCCAGCCAGCCAGCGGCTGTTAGACTTGGACTCAGTTATGATTTGACTGTTAAAGTGTACACACGTCTTACTCTGTTTACTTGATCTGTGACTTTCATGTATTGCATCTTCCTTGAAATATATTTGTTCAACTTGAAGTTATAACAATTGGTGACGAGGTAGTGATTTTTCTTTTCCATCGTTGACCCACATGTTTCCATGGCTACTTTAGAGCAACTATTGCGAGGTCTCATAGAACAGCAAATGCTTCTCACAAATGTGATTCGGGGCATCTCTCGTCGTTGTCTCTATCTCCTTTTCCTCCTTACGATGAGACAGTGGAAGACTGGTCTGATTACAAAAAACGTTTTCGACAGCACTTCCTGGCATTTCATGTCGGGGACGAACAAACATGTAAGTCTCTGTTCCTTTCATGGATTTCACCTCAAATGTGTCAGTTGTCGTCACAATTGGCTCCTTTGAAAGATCCTGCATCTTTGTCCTTTGCTGAAATGTGCTCACTTCTGTCCATCTATTTTCAAAAGCAAATGCATGTGGTAGCCTCTCGTGATGCCTTTTATCGTTGTCAAAAACAACCGAATCAATCCTATCGCGCTTGGGCTGCTGAACTTCACAGCCTCAGTAGAAAGTGTTAATTTGTTACTGAAGTTCACAAAGAATCCTATGCCGATTCCATGGGACAGGATGCTATTATCCGATAGGCGCCTGACAAAGAAGTTAGGCAATGTGCCCTTTAGTTGGCAAATCCGACTCTAGATGAAGTCCTATCCATCGCTCAGTCTTTTGAAATTTCTCACGCTGCTGGCGTGCAAATGGAGGCATGGGGTGACGTCGGGGAAATACAACCTCTGTGCGATGTTGACGAAGCGTGTGGTGTGTCCCCGCCAGCTGACGTGGTTGCAGTAGACTCCCAAGCGCAGCCTCGGCCTAACCGTAAACAAACCTCTAAGAAACTGCAGCAGAAACCACGGCAACTCCTTCATGCCCACGGTGTTTTACGAAACATTCATGAGAAGATTGTCCACAACGTTGGGCCATGTGCCACAAATGCAAAAAAAAGAGTCATGTGTCATCTGTTTGCACATCTGACCGCATACATGATGTTCATGAACATGACGCTGATTCTGATTCTGTGTTGTCTGTCAATTGTACTTCTTCCCTTTCAGAGAAGTTATTCCTCACTGTCCAAATACTTGGTCGAGATGTTCGCAAGCAGGTGGATACCGGTTCTGCTGCCACTATCATCAATTCTCAGACGTATCTTCAGTTGGGTTCTCCAATCCTGTCACCTGTCACTAGGCAATTACGGACTTACAATAAACAGAAGATTTCTCTCTTGGGACAATTTGATGCTGAGGTGTCTTACAAATCTGTCATTTGCACTGTTCCCATATTTGTGGTTGACCATAGTAATGTGGAGAATCTTTTTGGTTTCGATGCCTTTCGCGTTTTTGGGTTCTTCGTAGATGACTCTGTCAATATCGTCTCTGATGCTATTCCTTATGCTCAATTGGATTCCTTGTCGACGACATTTTCGTCCCTTTTTTCTCCTGGGTTAGGCTGTGCAAATGATTTTGAAGCTCATATCATGCTCAAACCCACTGTTCGGCCTAAGTTTTTTTGGGCTCGGTCCATTCCTGTGGCCCTTCGTGATTGGGTCAAATGGGAGCTGGATCGTCTCACTGCTTCAGGGGTCTTTCTTCCTGTCACTTCCAGTGAGTGGTCCTCTCCTGTCATTGTCGTTGCTAAGCCAAATGGTGATATTCATCTCTGTGGCGATTTCAAAGCCACTGTAAATGCTCAATGCCTTATTGACACTTACCCTATGCCTCGACCTGAAGAATTGTTCACTAAACTTGCTGGAGGCCAGTATTTTTCTAAACTTGACCTGTCAGAAGCTTATCATCAACTTCCTCTCGATGCTGCTTCCCAGCAGTTTCTGGTCCTTAACATACCTTTCAGCCTCTATCAATACCAACAATTGCCATTCGGGGTTGCCAGCACCCCTGCTCTCTTTCAGCGATTCTTGGAACAATTATTGCTCACTGTCCCTGGGTGTATAAATTACCAGGACAACACTGTTGTCACTGGCTACACCACTGATGAACATCTTCAAAATCTCTGCACACTTTTTCATGTCTTACAGAATGCCGGTCTTAAGTGTAATCTTCAGAAATCAAATTTTTTTCAGGCATCTATCACGTACTTGGGGTTTCAACTCTCTCGGGATGGTATTTGTCCACTTCAGCAAACTGTTGCTGCGATTGATGCCCTTCCTCACCCTACATTTTTTAAGGAACTGCAGGCCTTCTTGGGGAAAATAACATACTATCACAAGTTTTTACCATCTGCTGCTTCAGTGGCTCAGCCGTTGCATCGCCTGTTGCATAAAAACGTGCCTTTTCACTGGTCTGCATCATGCGATGCGGCTTTCCAGAAATTGAAGACTATGCTGAATCAGGCCCCATGCCTGGCTACTTATCGGCGTGGCCAACATCTTGTTCTTGCCATGGACGCCTCTCAATACGGGGTTGGTGCAGTCCTTGTGCACCGTTTTTCTGACGGTTCTGAACAACCCATTGCTTATGCCTCCAAAACACTCACGGATGCCCAACAAAAGTATTCCCAAATTGAAAAAGAAGCTTTGGCCATTATTTATGCTCTTCATAAGTTTGGTGTTTTTCTCTATGAATCCAAATTTCATCTTGTTACGGATCACAAACCACTTGTTTCCTTGTTTCATCCATCAGCGTCACTTCCCGACAAGGCTGCACACCGCCTCCAGTGTTGGGCTCTTTACTTGTCTTGTTTCAATTATGAGATTTATTTCTGGCTGATGGCTCAACATGCGAATGCTGATGCAGTGTCTTGCCTTCCCATGGGTCATGATCTGGCATTCGATAGGGACGAACATTTGTGTTTCCACCTGGAGGTTGCCGAGCAGCGGGTTGTTGATGGGTTCCCCATCACCGGGGATCGGCTGGTAGCTGGTACGGGTTCTGACCCTACCCTCTCCTGGGTTTTATGCTGTATTCAGAAGGGCTGGCCAGATCGTCTGTCTGCTAAGACTTCTGATCCATTAAGGAACTACTACGCTTTGCGTTACTGCCTCATGGCTAGGGATGGTGTTATCCTCCTTTCCACAGAAAATGCTTCACAATGTGTTGTGGTACCTGTGTCTTTCCTGCTTTGGTCTTGTGCCTCCTTCACCAAGGGCACTAGGGTGTCTCTTGCACAAAATCTCTAGCGTGCCGTCATGTGTACTGGCCTGGCATCGACTCTGAAATTGCACTCATGGTCGCTGCCTGCGGGCCTTGTGCGTCACAGGTCACCACCCGAAAGTCATCTTTGTCACCGTTGCCTTTGCCTGAGAAGCCCTGGGAATGTATTCATGCTGACTTCGTGGGACCTTTTTTAGCTACTTATTGGCTCGTTATGAACGACTACTATAACTTTCCTTTCATTGTCCGTTGCACGTCGCCTACCACCGTGGCAACCACCAATGCTCTAGCTCGCATTTTCTCTTTGGAAGGCCTTCCCTCTACTCTTGTTGCTGATAATGGTCCGCAATTTGTCTCTTCCGATTTTGTGGATTTTTGTGCCTGTCACGGAGTCATGCATGTCATGGCCCCTCCGTTCCATCCACAGTCAAAAGGTGAGGCTGAATGACTGGTCTGCACATTTAAGGCTCAGATGAGGAAACTCCTGACTTCTTCTGATGCTGATGATGCGCTTCTCCAATTTCTGGCTTCTTACTGTTTCACCCCTATGGGTGACCACAGCCCAACTGAGCTCTTACATGGCCGACAGCCTTGCACGCTACTTCATCTTCTGTGGCCTTCCACCTCACAGCCGCAGGTGCCTTCACTTGGCCGGTTCACTGCCAATGACCTTGTATGGGTATGGGGATACGGCAGGCGGCCAAAATGGAGTCCTGGTTGCATCTTATGACACCGTGGCCAACACTTGTATGAAATCCAGACGGACATGGGTGTTGCAGTGCATCATTCGGACCAGCTTCAGCCTCATGCGCCGGCAACGCCTGTTCCGGATGCCGCTACACCACCTTCGGCTCTACCTGACGCTCGGGATGCTGGAATCTCTCACCATCATATCAGTGCCAGCACAAGAACTGATGCCACCAGGAGACATGCCCATGCAGGAACCAGATGACCATCATGTGTCAGAGCAACTCTACTTGCCTCCTTGTCCTACGGGCGCGGACACATCTCCCATGTCTCCTGTTATAACAACCGGACGTGCCGCAATGGGCAGATTGGTGCACAGGGCCCCAGCAGATTCGACCCCCACGTCTCCTGTCATCTCGACCCGTTATCATCGGGGACACTTCCGTCTGTACGGCAAGCCTCCTCTTCGAGACTTTATGGCCAGTCAAACAACACCTATGTGCATTAGCAATCTACAGGCCACCTCCATCAAGACCTGTGAAAAAACTTCAAAGGGGGGGGGGGGGGGAAGTGTTGTGATTCACCATTCTTTCAAGTTCAGAAGCCCACTCATGGTGGAAATATGTTGGATCTAATGGCAACAAATAGACCTGACCTCTTTGAGGATTTCCACACAAACTGGTATCTGTGATCATGATGTGGTTGTGGCAACAAGAATAACCAAGGTACAAAGGACAACTAAAACAAACTGAAAGATATACATGTTCAGTAAACTAGATAAGAAATCAGTAGTGTCATATCTCAACGAGGAACTTGAAACTTTCTGCAGAGGACTAGAATAGTTGACCATGCACTGGATAGATATTTACATAGTAGAACAGTTCATAATGAGGAGGACCCTCCATTGTATACAGTTAGTGTAAAGGAACTTCTAAAGAAACAGGGACTACTGCATAATAGGTGTAAAACAAAGCATAGGACTATAGATAGACAGATGGTGAATGAAATGCATTTGGCTGTCAAGAGAGCAATGTGTGAAGCCTTCAATGACTACTGTTGCAGAATGTTGTCAAATGATCTTCCACAAAACCCAGAGAAATTTTTATCATACGTAAAGGCTGTTAGCAGCACCAAAGTTAGTGTCTACTCACTAGCAAATGAAACAGGAACTGAAATTGAGAGTACCAAAGCAAAAGCTGAAATGCTTATCTCTGTTTTCACATGTTCATTTACAAAGGCAAACACAGGAGAAATGCCTCATTTAATCCTTGTACCAATGAAAACATGAGTGAATGTAACAATGAAAACCTGAATAGTGTAAATTCGCGTAGTCGTCTGTCTTCTGTTTTTGTTTTGAACGGCCAGTGTCGATTGGCCACAGTCAGTGTGCTCCCTGCCGCCGTTGGATAAGCAGCTGCAGCAGCAAGTCGTATACTCCTAGCTCACTCATTTGTTACATAGTTTAATTCTTAATTTCTTTGCGTGTTTTTGGTACTTGCATTGTTTAATTCATAAATTTCGGGTGTATTATAGTATTTGAGAGTTGTAACATCGCGTTTTAGTACCTGAATAGTGTAAATTCACGTAGTCATCTGTCTTCTGTTTTTGTTTTGAACGGCCAGTGTCGGTTGGTCACAGTCAGTGTGCTCCCTGCCGCCGTTGGATAAGCAGCTGCAGCAGCAAGTCGTATACTCCTAGCTCACTCATTTGTTACATAGTTTAATTCTTAATTCCTTTGCGTGTTTTTGGTACTTGCATTGTTTAATTCATAAATTTTGGGTGTATTATAGTATTTGAGAGTTGTAGCATCGTGTTTTAGTACCTGAATAGTGTAAAATCGTGTAGTCTCCTTCCGCCGCCGAGCAGTGTGTCAGCAGTGCGCAAGTAGCAGCATTACTGCATTTACTAGGCAATCTTGTATTTTAATAACCATTTAAATTTTGCATTTACTAGGCAATCTTGTATTTTAATAACCATTTAAATTTTGTGTAGATTTGTTTGCACTCTCTGTAGATTAGTTCAGACGTTCTTTGCACAACAGTTTTTAGCATGGATGGAGACTGCAACTGCTGTGTTCGGATGCAGGCTGAGTTGGCATCCCTTCGCTCCCAGCTTCAGGCAGTGTTGGCTTCGGTCACACAGCTTGAGGCTGTTGCCAATGGGCATCACTGTGGGGGTCCGGATGGGGGTTTGTCGGGGACGGCCAGCTCGTCCCACGCATCCCTCAATCGGACTACGACTGTGGTTGCCCGGGATAATGCCCGCATTGAGGCTGATCCCTCACCTGTGGTAGAGTGGGAGGTCGTCTGAAGGTGTGGCAGGGGGCGAAAGACATTCCGGAGGGCTGAATGGAAGGCCTCTCCAGTTTGTCTGACGAACCGGTTTCAGGCTCTGTCTCAGGCTGATACTGATTTTCGGCCTGACATGGTTGCTTGTCCTGTTCCAGAGGTTGCCCCTCAGTCTGCAAGATCCGGGCGGTCGCAGAGGGTGGGCTTACTGGTAGTTGGGAGCTCCAACGTCAGGCACGTAATGGGGCCCCTTAGGGATATGGCAGCAAGAGAGGGGAAGAAAACCAATGAGTACTCTGTGTGCATACCGGGGGGAGTCATTCCAGATGTGGAAAGGGTCCTTCCGGATGCCATGAAGGGTACAGGGTGCACCCATCTGCAACTGGTCGCTCATGTCGGCACCAATGATGTGTGTCGCTATGGATCAGAGGAAATCCTCTCTGGCTTCCGGCGGCTATCTGATTTGGTGAAGACTGCCAGTCTCGCTAGCGGGATGAAAGCAGAGCTCACCATCTGCAGCATCGTTGACAGGACTGACTGCGGACCTTTGGTACAGAGCCGAGTGGAGGGTCTGAATCAGAGGCTGAGATGGTTCTGCGAGCGTGTGGGCTGCAGATCCTCGACTTGTGCCATAGGGTGGTGAGGTTTTGGGTTCCGCTGGTTAGGTCAGGAGTCCACTACACGCAACAAGCGGCTACACGGGTAGCAGGGGTTGTGTGGCTGGGCTGGGTGGTTTTTTAGGTTAGATGGCCTTGGGCAAGTACAGAAAGGGCAACAGCCTCAATGGGTGCGGGGTAAAGTCAGGACATGCGGGGACCAAGCAGCAATCGGTATTGTAATTGTAAACTGTCGAAGCTGCGTTGGTAAAGTACCGGAACTTCAAGCGCTGATAGAAAGCACCGAAGTTGAAATCGTTATAGGTACAGAAAGCTTGCTGAAGCCAGAGATAAATTCTGCCAAAATTTTTATAAAGGTACAGATGGTGTTTAGAAAGGATAGATTGCATGCAACCGGTGGTGGAGTGTTCGTCGCTGTTAGTAGTAGTTTATCCTGTAGTGAAATAGAAGTGGATACTTGCTGTGAATTATTATGGGTGGAGGTTACACTCAACAACCGAGCTAGGTTAATAATTGGCTCCTTTTACCGACCTCCCGACTCAGCAGCATTAGTGGCGGAACAACTGAGAGAAAATTTGGAATACATTTCACATAAATTTTCTCAGCATGTTATAGTCTTAGGTGGAGATTTCAATTTACCAGATATAGACTGGGACACTCAGATGTTTAGGACGGTTGGTAGGGACAGAGCATCGAGTGACATTATACTGAGTGCACTATCCGAAAATTACCTCGAGCAATTAAACAGAGAACCGACTCGTGGAGATAACATCTTGGACCTACTGATAACAAACAGACCCGAACTTTTCGACTCTGTATGTACAGAACAGGGAATCAGTGATCATAAGGCCGTTGCAGCATCCCTGAATATGGAAGTTAATAGGAATATAAAAAAAGGGAGGAAGGTTTATCTGTTTAGCAAGAGTAATAGAAGGCAGATTTCAGACTACCTAACAGATCAAAACGAAAATTTCTGTTCCGACTCTGACAATGTTGAGTGTTTATGGAAAAAGTTCAAGGCAATTGTAAAATGCATTTTAGACAGGTATGTGCTGAGTAAAACTGTGAGGGACAGGAAAAACACACCGTGGTACAACAACAAAGTTAGGAAACTACTGCAAGAGCAAAGAGAGCTTCACTCCAAGTTTAAACGCAGCCAAAACCTCTCAGACAAACAGAAGCTAAACGATGTTAAAGTTAGCGTAAGGAGGGCTATGCATGAAGCATTCAGTGAATCCGGAAGTAAAATTCTATGTACCGACTTGACAGAAAATCCCAGGAAGTTCTGGTCTTACGTTAAATCAGTAAGTGGCTCGAAACAGCATATCCAGACACTCCGGGATGATGATGGCATTGAAACAGAGGATGACACGCGTAAAACTGAAATACTAAACACCTTTTTGCAAAGCTGTTTCACAGAGGAAGACCGCACTGCAGTTCCTTCTCTAAATCCTCGCACAAACGAAAAAATGGCTGACATCAAAATAAGTGTCCAAGAAATAGAAAAGCAACTGGAATCACTCAACAGAGGAAAGTCCACTGGACCTGACGGGATACCAGTTCGATTCTACACAGAGTATGTGAAAGAACTTGCACCCCTTCTAACAGCCATGTACCGCAAGTCTCTAGAGGAACGGAAGGTTCCAAATGATTGGAAAAGAGCACAGGTAGTCCCAGTCTTCAAGAAGGGTCGTCGAGCAGATGCGCAAAACTATAGACCTATATCTCTGACGTCAATCTGTTGTAGAATTTTAGAACATGTTTTTTGCTTGAGTATCATGTCATTTTTGGAAACCCAGAATCTACTATGTAGGAATCAACATGGATTCCGGAAACAGCGATCGTGTGAGACCCAACTTCCTTTATTTGTTCATGAGACCCAGAAAATATTAGATACAGGTTTCCAGGTAGATGCTATTTTTCTTGACTTCTGGAAGGCGTTCAATACAGTTCCGCACTGTTGCCTGATAAACAAAGTAAGAGCCTACGGAATATCAGACCAGCTGTGTGGCTGGATTGAAGAGTTTTCAGCAAACAGAACACAGCATGTTGTTATCAATGGAGAGACGTCTACAGATGTTAAAGCAACCTCTGGTGTGCCACAGGGGACTGTTATGGGACTATTGCTTTTCACAATATATATAAATGACCTAGTAGACAGTGTCGGAAGCTCCGTGCGGCTTTTCGTGGATGATGCTGTAGTATACTGAGAAGTTGCAGCATTAGAAAATTGTAGCGAAATGCAGGAAGATCTGCAGCGGATAGGCACTTGGTGCAGGAAGTGGCAACTGACTCTTAACATAGACAAATGTAATGTATTGTGAATACATAGAAAGAAGGATCCTTTATTGTATGATTATATGATAGCAGAACAAACACTGGTAGCAGTTACTTCTGTAAAATATCTGGGAGTATGCATGCGGTACGATTTGAAGTGGAATGATCATATAAAATTAATTGTTGGTAAGACGGATACCAGGTTGAGATTCATTGGGAGAGTCCTTAGAAAATGTAGTCCATCAACAAAGGAGGTGGCTTACAAAACACTCATTCGACCTATACTTGAGTATTGCTCATCAGTGTGGGATCCGTACCAGATCGGGTTGATGGAGGAGATAGAGAAGATCCAAAGAAGAGTGGTGAATTTCGTCACAGGGTTATTTGGTAACCGTGATAGTGTTACGGAGATGTTTAACAAACTCAAGTGGCAGACTCTGCAAGAGAGGCGCTCTGCATCGCGGTGTAGCTTGCTCGCCAGGTTTCGAGAGGGTGTGTTTCTGGATGAGGTATCGAATATATTGCTTCCCCCTACTTATACCTCCTGAGGAGATCACGAATGTAAAATTAGAGAGATTAGAGCGTGCACGGAGGCCTTCAGACAGTCGTTCTTCCCGCGAACCATACGCGACTGGAACAGGAAAGGGAGGTAATGACAGTGGCACGTAAAGTGCCCTCCACCACACACCATCGGGTGGCTTGCAGATTATAAATGTAGATGTAGTTCAGTGGTATTGAGAAACAACTAAAATCATTAAAATTGAACAACGCTCCTTGGCCTGATGGGAATCCTTATCAGGCTCTATACTGAATGTGCAGCTGGGTAGCCCACCTTCTAATTATAACCTGTCATAGATCTCTCTAACTGAAAACCATGCCCAGCAATTGGAAGAAAGCACAGGTCACACCCATTCTATAAGAAGGGTAGCAGAAGCGACCCACAAAACTACCGTCCAATATACTTGACATCAATTTTTTGTAGAATCTTAGAACATATTCTGAGCTCAAACATAATCAGGTATCATGAGCAGAATGACATCCCCCATGCCAACCAGCATGGATTCCAAAAGCACTGATCATGTGAAACACAACTCGCTCTTTTCTCATATGATACACTGAAAGCTTTGGATCAAGGCAGTCAGGTAGATGCAATATTTCTTGATTTCCAAAAAGTATTTGACTCAGTACCACAATTATGCTTATTGTCAAAAGTTTGATCATGTGGGATATCAAGTGAAATTTGTGTCTGGATTGATGACTTTTTGGCAGGAAGGATGGAGAGTCATCATCAGATGTAGAAGTAACTTTTGGTGTGCCTCAGGCAAGTGTGATGGTATCCTTGCAGTTCATGTTGAGGATTAAAGATCTTGCAGACAATATTAATATCTGAAAGAGGCTGGATAAATATTCAATAAAAAATATTCAATTATTGATAATATAATATAAACATATATATAAAAATTCTACTCACTGAGCAGTGGCAGGGGAGCACACACACAAACAGATTTAACTTTTACAACCTTTCAGAACCAGTGGCTCCTTCTTCTGGTAGAAGTGTTGAAGGGAAGGAAGAGGGATGAAGGAAAAGGACTGGAGAGGTTTAGAGAAAGGGGAACAGTTCAGAAAAGTTGGGGGCAACAACAGTGATTTCAAGTGGTCGCACTAAAAGCAGAGACATTCCAAGGCAGCGGAGCATGTCTGTGCACGGAAACCCTTTGGTTCTTTGATTATTCTTAGTTTTAGTATTTGACTATTTCATGTTGTTTTCTAGAAATATTTTGTGAGTTTTTGTGTGATTGCTAATTTGATTGTGTTTTGTGGATGCTGTCAAACAATAAAAGCCAAGTAACACCCTCAAGAAGTTCTGCATTATTTCAGCAATATATATTACAAACACAAAAATTAGCTCACAAGAAAAAGTGACCACAAGAATGGAAGGGGCTTGATCATGTACAGAAATTGGATGGCAGGAAGATGAAAGCAGCAGAGTTCACGCAACTCTAATTGAAAATTCATCCATGCCATTTTGTACCAGCGACAAATCAGAAACATGTTTAATCTCACGTGTGGCTTTACATTTACCGCCATTTTGGCCACAGAACCGGAAAATTTGGTTTGCACAGGCAGAAGCAGATTTCCAGTGTAGTGGAATAACAAACGATAAAACAAAGTTCAACTATGTGGTAAACCAGCTGGACCAAAACTACACATCTATGGTGGAAGATATAATTGTCAGTCCACCATCTGAAAACTGTTACCACCACCTGAAGTCAGCATTAATACAATGGGTTTCCAAGTTGGTTGAGCAAAAAATCCTACATTTGCTGCAACATGAAGAGATGGGAGAGAAGACGCCTTTGCAATTTCTCTGATGCCTGAGGAGCCTCGCAGTGGACACAGAAGTGCCAGACTCAATGCTGTGAGTGCTGTGGACAAGTTGCTTACCTGTATCAGTGAAAACCATTGTACATTCATGCATGGAATCGGATTTAGATAAGCTGGCAGAGATGGCTGACCGAGTACAGGAAACAATTTCACTTCCGCTACCTCCAGTCACAGAGCTTCCACAACATTATACAGCAGTGTCAACAGAGATGGCTGCAGCAACACAGTGGAAGTACCATACAGATATACAAGACGAGTTGCAACAGTTGTCAAATGCAGTACAGCAACTGTCATGCCAAGTAGAGACGTTAACAGTGCAGCATGAGCAAATGGAAGTTAACGATAAAGGGAAAAAAAATTCAGAGGCGACGGCAAACGTTTTCACAATTACCAGCTAGGAGCAACAGCCTGAGCCCACATCAATGTTAATTTTGTTGGTATCACAAGCATTATGGTGAATGTGCAACATGATGCTCACCTCCGTGCAATTACCCAAACTTCTCGAGCGGCCGGCAATAGGTGCAACTGGTTGTGGGAGTGATTTACAGTGCCAACAAAACTATTCATTCTCACACAGACTCTCTGTGGCAGACAAACTTTCGTGGTTGAAGTTCCTCATAGACACAGGGTTGGATGCTTCCTTATACCTGCACAAGATGTTAGCTACGTGTCCGTGTGAAGACCTTACGGTGAAGCCCTTACAGTTTTCTGCAGTAAACAACTCTGTGATTAAGACATTTGGTGAAATAATTTTGCCATTATATTTCAGACTGGGGAAGAGATATCAGGGGCAGTTTATTGTTGCTGATGAAGCAGAACCAATAATAGGAGCAGACTTCCTCGTGAATTTCAGCTTGCTGCCTGATGTCAGGAATGGCTGTCTAATCAACAATACTTCTGGTTGCAGTACAAGAGGCACCCAGGCACCTTATCCCATGAAAAAGGTGTGAGATGCATTAATCACAAATGAGTTTACGCAGCTTTTTCAACACTTTCCCGAGATTGTTACACCACAATATGGGAAGAAAGTCGTGAAACATAATACGCAACATTTCATCAAAACCACACCAGGTCCACCAATGTCTGCACAGCCACGGAAATTACCACCTGACCACCTAGTAATAGGAAAACAAGAATTTGGGAAATTGTTGAAGGAAAACATGATCCATCCGTCTGACAGCTTGTGGGCTACGCCATTGCATTTAGTTCCCAAGAAAGATAGAACATGGAGCCCTTGTGGCAATTTCCGGGCACTAAATGCAAGGACAACACCAGATAAGTACTTGGTTGTGAATTTACAGGAGTTTAACAATTTTCTAGTGGGATCACATATGTTCAGTGTAGTGGATTGTGCGAGAGCTTATACGCAAATTCCAGTGGCGGGAGATGTACCAAAGACAGCTATAACTGCCCCATTTGGCCTTTTTGAACACATGTATATGCCTTTTGGACTTAAAAATGCAGCCCAGATATGGCAAAGATTTATCGATGACATTTTGCATGGCCTGCATTTTTGTTTCACTTACATTGACATTCTAGTATTTTCCAAAACTACAGCCGAGCTTAAGGGTCATCTGACACAGGGTTTTCAATGTCTCAGTGATTAAGGTGTGACCATTAATTGCAAGAGGTGTGTCCTAGGACAAAACCAAGTGTCTTTTTTAAGGTATTTAGTTACTGCAGCAGGAATGAATTACAAAGATTTCTAGGAATGGTAAATTTCTACAGGCAGCACTTACCAGGGATGGTGGAGAAACAGGAGCCATTGACAGCAGCACTCACAAGTATCAACGCTAAAGGCAAGCACAGAATTCAGTGGTCTACGGCAGTGAAACAAAGTGTAGTTGATGCAACATTCTAGCACACCCTGATCCAACCACACCTTTGGCAATTGTTGTCAATGTAAGTCAGGCAGCCATAGCTGCAGTCCTGCAACAATACATTACTTTTGCGTGGAAGCCTTTGGCATTTTTTTCCAGAAAATTAAATACGCAGCAAAGAAATTGGAGTGCATATGATCGTGAGTTGCTGGTGGGTTTTGAGGCAATCAAATATCTTAGAACATCAGTAGAGCCCAAAGACTTCACCATTTTCACTGACCATGAACCCTTAACATTTGTTTTCGAAACAGCAAGGGAAACACAGTTCTCTGAGGCAACACAGACAGATTGAAATTATAGCTCAATTCACAACCGACATACGGCATATAGCAGGGGCAGACAATTTTGCAGCAGATTATCTTTCCCGAATAAATGGCATATCTCAAACCATTGACTTTCATGAGTTGGCAGTGGCACGAGAGAAGGATGCAGAGTTGCAGAATTTCCTCTTGAACAAGAATACGGGTCTCCATTTAGTACAAATTAGATTACCAAACTCAAGTCTCAAAGTTTGGTGCAACGTCTCTGCTGGTAGAAAGTGCCAATTTGTGCCAACAGACTACCGCAGATGATCATTTCATAGTGTTCATGATCTGGCCCATCCTGGCATCAGGAGCACGGTCCACCTGGTGACAGAAATTTTTGTATGACCCAGGGTATGCAAAGAATGCAGGAGATGGGCACAATAATGTTTGGCCTGCCAACGAAGCGAAGTGGGTTGTCACACCCATCCTCCATTAGGAATTTTTCCTGACAGTTGTGAAAGATTCACTCATGTCCATCTTGACTTGGTGGGACCATTACTGCTCTCAGATGGTTTCCACTACCTTCTTACAGTAATTGATCAATATACCCGTTGGGCAGAAACTGTTCTGATAGCAGACATTTCAGCAAAAACAACAGCAAAGACCTTCATGGGTGTGTGAATAGCACGTTTTGGATGTCCTGCACATGTAATCACAGATAGATGGAGACAGTTTGAGTCAAGTTTATTTCAACAGTTAGCCAAGCTGTGTGGAATGAACCACTACAAAACTACCAGTTATCATTCCAAGAGTAATGGTATGGTTGAAAGATGGTATCGGACTTTAAAAACAGCTCTTATGTGGATAAATGGACACAGGATCTGCCTTTTGTATTACTTGGTTTGTGCACTGCTTACAAGCCTGACTTAGGCAAGTCTGCTGCAGAAATGTTGTATGGCCAGAATATTCACATCCCAGCAGACTTAATAGAAAACAGGAGCCCTATGACAGGATAATTTGATACATCACCTACATTCATAGTGCAGTTACGACAACAAGTGTCACGTCTGGGCACAATTCCAGGCACTAGGCATGGACATCAACCAACTTTCATGCACAAAGATTTGAGCAGTTATACCCACATTATGTTGAGATCAGACATCGTCAAACATCATTGCAACAACTGTATTCGGGGCCTTACGAAGTTTTGCATCGAGACACACATACGATGGAAGTCTCCTACAACGGGAAGTCACCAGTGGTGTCAATAGAAAGAGTCAAGCCAGGTTACATGCCTGCTAATGGTAATGAAGAATCTCACCCAGCAAACAAGCCAGCACCAGGGATGTCAGAGGAAACAGTTTCTCTTGGGCCTCCACCGTCCAGTTAGCAGAAATCGCATGAGCAAGTACCGCAGAGACACACATGAGCAGGTCAGCGGGTACACTTCAAATACCCATATGTCCTAGGTGTTCCGCACTTTCAGCAAGGAGGCTTTGTGGCGAATGACAGTGATTTTGAGCAGTTGCACTAAAAGCAGAGACGTTCCAATGCAGTGGAGTATGACTGCGCATGGAATCCCTTTGATTCCTTGATTACTCTTAGTTTTTGTGTTTGAGTACTTCATGTTGTTTTCTGGAATTATTTTGTGAGTTTTTGTGTGATTGTTAATTTGACTGTGTTTTGTGGATGCAGTCAAACAATAAAAGCCAAGTAATGCTCTCAAGAAGCTCCCATTATTTCAGCAATATATGTTAGTAACTTCAAAGTCACCCAGAAGCCCGGGTCAGGGGAGACTTACTGGACAGGATGAGAAGGAAAGGCTTGTTCCCCTCTAACACTTCTGCCAGAAGAAGGAGCCACTGGCTCCAAAAGCTTGTAAAAGTTAAATATTTGTGTGTGTGTGTGTGTGTGTGTGTGTGTGTGTGTGTGTGTGTATGTGTGTGTGTCCCTGCAGTCACTTGGTGAACATATTTTTTTATCTATCCATTTATATTGCACAAGTATTCAGTTAGATACTGATAAGATCTCTAACTGCTGCAAAGATTGGCAACTTGTTTTAAATGCTCTGAAATGTAAAATTGTGCACTTCATAAAATGAAAAAAACATGGTATCCTATGCCTATAATATCAGTGAGTCATAGCTGGAATCGGCCAACTCATACAAACACTTGTACGTAACACTTTGTAGGGATATAAAATGGAATGATGACATAGACACAGTTGTGGGTAACACAGATGGTAGACTGAGGTTAGAATACTGGAGTAGTGCAATCACTCTACAAAGGACATAGCTTACAAATCAATTGTGTGACCCATTCTAGAATATTGCTAAAGTTTGTGGGATCCATAATAAATAGGACTAACAGGAGATGTTGAATGTATACAGAGAAAGGCAGAATGAATGGTCACAGATTTGTTTGACCTATGCGAAAATGTTACAGAAAATCTGAAGAAACTTAACTGGCAGATTCTTGAAGATATGGGTAAACTATGCCAGGAAAGTCTACTAACAAAGTTTCAGGAACCAGCTTAAAATGACGATTCTACAAATATACTACAACCCTCTATATGTTGCTCACATAGGGATTATAAGAACAAGATTAGAATAATTATAGCACACACAAAGGCATTCAAACAATCCTTTTTTCTGTGCTCCATATGTGAATGGAATGGGAAGAAACCCTAATAACTGGTACAATATACCTCTGCCACACAATTAATAGTAGTTTGCAGAGTGTAGATGTAAATGTAAAATTGTAAATAAATGTTTAGAAATTTCTTCGCAGTGTACATAGAAAAAAAATGGCTCATGCCAAAGGGCAAACTCACTAGTTATCAGACAAAAAAAGAAATCATAAGCACAAACACTACAGAGAAAGAATTGATAAAACCCACAAAACTGCAGGCCTTAAAATATGTACATTTTCTAGGGCACTGGCAAATCAAATCTGAGATGAAGTGTGTATGGGAAACAATATAGATACTAAGTTTTTTAAATTCTTATTATTGTTTGGATTAATTTTTGAGGCACATTACCAAAAATAGCTAAGGAAGATACATGCATAACTGTGGGCATTGAAAAAGCTTCTCAGAAACTTAAATGTCATAGTTCTTTACAAAAGCACTCCACTAATCACCAGTTCCTAAATTACTACCACAGGTACATAAAGATTTACAGGATGGTACTGCTTGTTGCAAAAAATCATTCAGTGAAAAAATAATATATAATGCAGATAATAAAAGCAAAATAGTATGGGGCATCATAAAACACAAAATACTGAAAGGCAGAGACAAGTATACGTATACATCAAAGATGGGAGTAAAGTATCAGAAATCCACAGGATTGGCAAATTTTGTACATTATTATTTTTCCTGAACTGCAGAGGAGTTGCAACAAAATTGTCCTAAAACACATACAGCATGCACTATGAATTACACAGCAAGCATAATCTGTTGTCTCCTGCAACAGAAAATGAAATCAGGAAGACAACAGAGATTTTTTAAAAAAAATAATAAAATAAAAATAAAAGTCAGCAAGCATAGTTGAGGTTCTATTTTCTGAAGGTGTGCATAGACACCATATAAACCTAGTTAACAAACATAAGAAATGAGCCATACCAGAGCACCAAATGCAGGCATGATCTGTATCCTTACTACAGAAAGTAATGCAGAGAGTATTTAAAACTATCAAGCAGTATCAGTACTGTGAGCACTCTCAATAATAATTGAATCCATGATGAAATGTAAACTAATAAGTTATATGAAGAACCGACCTTCTTAATGATGACAGTTTGGTTTCTGAAGTAGGAGAATTTCAGTACAGCTATTACAGGGTGGTATTTGATCTCTTGATGAGGATGAGTGTGTTATATGTATATTCTTGGAGGTCTGGATGGCTTTTAACACTGTTGCCCATAAAATTCTACTAGAAACATTGTATGTAAGAGGGACAGCAAATGAGTGGGTCACACACTGTGTGCAAAAGGTAAGACAGTTCACACTTCTATTTATGGTAAATTTTTAGTAAAACAGCTATCAGATCAGAAAAATATAAACATATGTAAGGGTCTACGGGATGCATGCAGCTGTATGGTACATAACACATGCTCACCAGCCGACATATCTGGAATGCTGCCAATTTGCTTGATCAGTACCCGCGCATGCGGCCGGAGTGTGACACAGGGAGTAAGTGACTGGCCGCCGTCTACAGCGTGCCATATTAACTAGCGTGGCCTTGGGCGCGAATATGTCCCTTTCTTAGCTCACCATGGAGCCTTTCAATATGACTGTAATTAGGGTGTCAGATACAGTAATGATGGGTGCGCGTAGTGTGTGTATTTTATAATCTGCCTTTGTTAATAAAACTGTTTAAACGTACTTCTTGGTATTCGCGTATTGCTGTACCTCAAGGACCCACTGCTTACAAATCCTGACAAATATTTCATCTAATTATCATCCAGGGCAACAACACAAACAACCCCTTTATAGAAGTGGTGCAGCATGGGGATAATTATGGAAAATCTACAGTTCTGAAGAGGTGCCGCACAACGTGAACTTCGAGCAGCAGCAGCAACAGCATGAACGCCTTGAACATCTTCCGACTATGCAAGGACAGCCAACACTGGAATTCAGGTTGGTCTACTCCAGTTTGGCTAGAATATGAAAGGCAGTGATGGATTTTTATTTTACATTTAAGTGACTCGTTGGCATTAAATTAGATGAAATATCGCAATCCAGTCAGAGTAACGTTGTTGATCTACAAACAGTTATTAATGAAATACAAGAAGAGGTTTGGCAGTTAAAAGCAGAAAGAAGTGAGCATAACATTCCAAAAGACTTGGCAAATGATAGTTCATGCAGTACAGGTACAACTACAATAAAGAATTATTCATTATTGCTATCAGTACCAGTGTTTAGCGGCAAACCCGAAGATGATGTGAAAGTGTTTTTTCATAAACTTGAAGGTGCCGCCCTGTTAGGATCATGGACAGATTCTGATAAGCTACTGGTTGCCAAATTAATAATTCAGGGAGCAGCACAAGATTTCATTAGTGTGGAGCCTACTTGCATGAAAACAGAAGATTACAATGAGTTTAGAACCATTTTTGTTCAGAGACTTAAACGTAAAAATGCAATCAGATTTTACAGAGAGCAGCTTCACAGTTTGCGAATATGACAAGATGAATCTATTGAGCAGTTTGCTGAAAACATCAGTGCTCAAACGTATGAGTTAGTAGAAGATGAAAATGAAAATCACATTCAGTTGTTTGAAGCTGACCAGAGAGCCTTGGGCACATTTGTTCATGGGCCACACGGAGAGGAAGTAAGCAAAGCTGTTCAATTGGCACAATGTAAAACGTTTCAGGAAGCAGTAGAGTCAGCTGTTGGTTTTGTTGAAGCACTAAGACTACCAAATGAGATGCAGAAACAAGAACGCAGAGTTTTCAACACAACAGTACAATGCTACATATGCAATTAACTGGGTCACAAGCATAAGGATTGTAAAGAGAATCGAATCTGCTATCATTGCAGGATGCAGGATCATGTTTCGAGAGATTGTTGCAACAGGAAGAAAGGTAATGCGAACAACAGACAATCTGTCAGATCTTTAAATGAGTACAGGGACCTACGGGCCACCACTCTGTCCGCCCCTTCCCAGAGACAGTGATTCCTGTTAGTTCCAGCGAAAATCAGACCAAAAATGACTTTGTGATAGGTGCTGTATATCATGGGAGAAACATCTAACTACTTATTGACACAGGAGCACAGACCTCATTAATGTGGTGTGGCATAGGTAAACGGGATAAATTGAAACCACCGCTATTAAAAGTGCGAGGGTTAAATGGAGGAAAGCTATATAACTATGGAGAAATTGCCACAGAATTAATTCGTGGCCAAGGCCAAGATGAAGGTGAAAATAAAGATAAAGATAAATACACAGCAAGTAGTTTCAAATAACGAAACACGTTAAGACGGTGTACTTGGATTTGACTTTTTGTCCACTAACGAGGCAGAGATATTGTCACAGAAAGAAAGATCAGACTAGGCCACACCAATTACAACCTAGGAAATTGTTCTTCAGATTGTACTCGAAGGAGCAGCAATACTGACATTGTGGGAATGGGCCGCCCAAATGATGCATCAGTCCAAACCGTCTGAGTTGATGTTCAAATTGATCAGTCTCAGTTAAATTCCCAAGAGAGCAGGAAAGACAATCTACATTGAAGTTAAGTCACCCTGATGTAAGGAAGGAATTTTGTTATTAATTGAGTGATCTGAGAAAAGTGAGTTACTGGGTACAATGCAGTGTTATGTTGCTAGAAGTGTAGGTGTCACTACAATGGTGAGACAGAATGTTGCAAAAGTTCCGGTTACAATAACGAATATGAGCAATGAGGATGTTGTTTTGCCATGAGGAATGAAAGTTGCTGAAGTGTCGAGAGTAAGTAAAAGATTCCAAATGAGGTAACAAATGCTGCAGTTATAAAACAGATTTTTGTAACACTACCGCAAAGTTACAACGAGGAGATGAACTTAATAATGAACTGAACTGCAAGATTCGGAAGAAGATAGAACAATTGACAGCTGATGAACAGAAGATTTTAGCACCTGTTTTGTTGGAGTATGCAGATTTATTCTGAGAACATGGAAATTTACTTGTCACTCATTTTCAGCACCGTATTCATACAGGGAATGCAGCCCCAATCACACAGAAACCTTACTGAATACCATTCGCTCAAAGAGAGTTGGTAGAAGACATGGTTAAAGAACAATTAGAATCTGGAATTATAAAATCAAGAGATCCTTCAGACCCACTGCCTGTCATAATTGTAAAGAAGAAATCAATTTCTGGAGAACCACATTTCTGTTTTTCTGTTGATTACTGGTCTTTGAATGCTGTGACTATACCTGTTATTTACCTCTTACCAAATTTAGTGGAAACCTTGGATTACTTGGGCAGATGTCGAATTTTTTCAGTATTTGATTTAACATGTAGTTATCACCAGTTAGTACACCCAGATGATCAACCAAAAACTTCATTTGTAACTGCAACGGGGGTATACAAGTATCTTCGTATGCCATTTGGACTTTGTAATGCTCCAGCTACATTTCAACACCTGATGGATTCAGTTTTATGAGGGATCAACCCAACACAAGCACTTGTTTACCTTGATGATGTAATAATTTTTGATGAAAACATGAAGCAGCATACTGAGAGACTACAAGCTGTTTTTGAGCATACAAGAAGTGCAAACCTGTCTTTAACAATAAATAAATGTCATTTTGCACAAAGTAAAGTTAACTATCTTGGTCATGTTATAACCAGTGAAGGTGTTTGAACTGGTCCAAAATTAATTGAAGATGTAAAGAATTTTCCTGAACCACAGAATTTGAAAGAACTACAATCATTCTTGGGATTGTCAAATTTCTGCAGACAATTTATAGCTGGTTATGTGAATATAGCATGTCCAATGACACAGTTACTGAAGAAAGGAGCCACATTTAACTGGTCAACAGAGTGCAAAAAGGCAATTGAAGAACTTAAAACTGCTCTAACCACAGCCCCAGTGTTAACCTATCCGGATTTCAGTAAACCTTTTATTCTTTCAACAGATACATCAAATTTTGTCATAGCTGCAGTCTTGTCTCAAGAAGTTGATGGTCATGTACATCCAACCTCATTTGCTTTCAGACAATTAAACAAAGCAGAATGTAATTATGGTTCATGGTGTGGGTTCCTGTAGTCATGTCCTAGTTCATGAACCACGGGCAACGTATGAGTGGCCAAGTAAATGGTCCCGACAGTCGGGATACCAGTTACTTTGGAATAAGGCTGGGCATCTCAGACATATTCTGAGGCGTGGTCACCTTTGTGCTCATACAGCAAAGACTACCAAATCCACCGGTTAGTCCCTCAACCATTAGGGGTAAAACTCAATGGGACTCGGGGCAAGTAAGGCTAGCAACCTGCTTCCCTGGTACTTTAAATATGATGCTGGCAACAATCAGAGCAAAATGCCTCGGACCTTTGGAGGTGACGGAGTCCCACCTCTAACTGACAAACCAGGGACTCCTAAGATACGACTTGGCAAACAAATGGTAATGAGATGGGGAGCTATTAATATCAATGGGGGCTACTCTGGGAAGAAGGTAGAGCTGGCAGAGGCTGCAAGTAAGATGGGGCTGGACGTTTTAGCTGTTAGTGACATTCAGGTAAGGGGTGAGAAAGAAGAGGAAGTGGGAGAATACAAGGTCTACCAGTCAGGAGTCAAAGCAGGAATAGCACAATGGGGTGCAGGGCTTTACATCAGGAAAGAAATGGAACCCAGCGTAGTTGCAATAAGGTATGTAAACGAATGACTGATGTGGATAGATTTGACAGTGTCTAGCAAGAAAATTAGGATTGTGTCAGCATATTCGCACTGTGAAGGGACAGATCAAGATAAGATGGATAGTTTTTATGAGGCACTCAGTGATGTAGTTGTTAGAGTAAAGGACAAGGACAGTGTTCTGCTCATGGGTGATTTTAATGCCAGGATTGGAAATCGAACAGAAGGCTATGAAAAGGTTATGGGTAAATTTGGAGAGGATATGGAGGCCAACAGGAACGGGAAACAACTCTTGGATTTCTGTGCCAGTATGAGCTTAGTAATCACAAACTCCTTTTTTAAACATAAGAACATTCACCAGTATACTTGGGAAGGCAGGGGAACCAGATCTGTCATTGACTATATAATAACAGATCAGGAATTCAGGAAGGCTGTGAGGGACACACGTGTATTCAGGGGATTCTTTGATGACACTGATCATTATTTAATCTGCAGTGAAATAGGGATTGTGAGGCCGAAAGTGCAGGTGGTCAGGTCCATATGTAGGAGGATAAGAGTGGAGTAACTCCAGGACAAGGAAATCAGGCACAAGTACATAACAGTGATCTCAGAAAGGTACCAGTTAGTTGAATGTAGTCAATTACAGTCACTGGAAAAGGAATGGACAAGGTACAGGGACACAGTACTAGAAGTGGCTAAAGAATGTCTTGGAACAATAGTGTGTAAAGGTAGGATGAAGCAAACAGCTTGGTGGAATGACACAGTCAAGGCAGCCTGTAAAAGGAAAAAGAAGGCATATCAAAAATGGCTACATAATAGAACTCAGGTAGACAGAGAAAGTTATGTTGAAGAAAGAAACAAATCCAAACAGATAATTGCAGAATCCAAGAAGAAATCTTGGGAAGACTTTGGAAACAGGTTGGAGACTTTGGGTCAAGCTGCTGGAAAACCATTCTGGAGTGTAATTAGCAGTCTTCGAAAGGGAGGTAAGAAGGAAATGACAAGTATTTTGGACAGGTCAGGAAAACTGCTGGTGAATCCTGTGGATTTCTTGGCCAGATGAAGGGAATATTTTGAAGAGTTGGTCAATGTAGGTGAAAATATGATCAGTAATGTTTCAGATTTCGAGGTACAATGGGATGGGAATTGTGGTGTCACCACCAGACACCACACTTGCTAGGTGGTAGCTTAAATCGGCCGCGGTCCATTTAGTACATGTTGGACCCGCGTGTCGCCACTGTGTGATCGCAGACCGAGCGCCACCACAAGGCCGGTCTCGAGATACGGAATAGCACTCGCCCCAGTTGTACGACGACTTTGCTAGCGACTACACAGACGAAGCCTTCTCTCATTTGCCAAGAGACTGTTAGAATAGCCTTCAGCTAAGTCCATGGCTACGACCTAGCAAGGCGCCATTAACCGTATCTGAAGATAGTCTTATTTGTATTATCAAGAGCGATGTACCACAAGGATAAATAAAAGATAAGTATTCGAGGAGCTGCATACTTTTCTTATGAGAATTCACTACTTATCCTGTTCCAGACTTCACGCCAGTCGGCGTGTGTGTACGCGTGCCTTTCTTTCGGCTCCCTTCTCAGTGTGGCGTAACTAGCTTGTTACGCCACAACAGGAATGATGATGGAAATAGGATCACATTTGAGAAAGTGGAGAAAATGGTCAATAGATTGCAGTGCAATAAAGCAGCTGGGGTGGATGAAATTAAGTCGGAACTCATCAAATACAGTGGAATGTCAGGTCTTAAATGGCTACACAGGATAATTGAAATGGCCTGGGAGTCAGGACAGGTTCCATCAGACTGGACAAAAGCATTAATCACACCAATCTTTAAACATGGAAACAGAAAAGATTGTAACAACTACAGAGGTATTTCTTTAATCAGTGTTGTGGGTAAAATCTTCTCAGGTATTGTTGAAAGGAAAGTGTGAGTATTAGTTGATGACCAATTGGATGAAAATCAGTGTGGGTTTAGGCCTCTTAGAGGTTGTCAGGACCAGATCTTTAGCTTACGGCAAATAATGGAGAAGTGATATGAGTGGAACAGGGAACTGTATCTATGCTTTATAGATCTAGAAAAGGCATATGACCAGGTTCCTAGGAGGAAGTTATTGTCTGTTCTACAAGATTATGGAATAGGAGGCAAACTTTCACAAGCAATTAAAGGTCTTTACATGGATAGTCAGGCAGCAGTTAGAGTTGACGGTAAATTGAGTTCATGGTTGAGAGTAGTTTCAGGGGTAAGACAAGGCTGCAACCTGTCTCCACTGTTGTTCATATTATTTATGGATCATATGTTGAAAACAATAGACTGGCTGGGTGAGATTAAGATATGTGAACACAAAATAAGCAGTCTTGCATATGCGGATGACTTAGTTGTGATGGCAGATTCGATTGAAAGTTTGCAAAGTAATATTTCAGAGCTAGATCAGAAATGTAAGGACTATGGTATGAAGATTAGCATCTCCAAAACGAAAGTAATGTCAGTGGGAAAGAGATATAAACGGATTGAGTACCAAATAGGAGGAACAAAGTTAGAACAGGTGGATGGTTTCAAGTACTTAGGTTGCATATTCTCACAGGATGGCAACATAGTGAAAGACCTAGAAGCGAGGTGTAGCAAAGCTAATGCAGTGAGCGCTCAGCTATGATCTACTCTCTTCTGCAAGAAAGAAGTCAGTACCAAGACTAAGTTATCTGTGCACCGTTCAATCTTTCGACCAACTTTGTTGTATGGGAGCGAAAGCTGGGTGGATTCAAGTTACCTTATCAACAAGGTTGAGGTTACAGATATGAAAGTAGCTAGGATGATTGCAGGTACTAGTTGATGGGAAAAATGGCAGGAGGGTGTCCACAATGAAGAAATCAAAGAAAAACTGGGAATGAACTCTATAGATGCAGCAGTCAGGGTGAACAGGCTTAGATGGTGGAGTCATGTTACACGCATGGGAGAAGCAAGGTTACCCAAGAGACTCATGGGTTCAGCAGTAGAGGGTAGGAGGAGTCGGAGCAGACCAAGGAGAAGGTACGTGGATTCGGTTAAGAATGATTTTGAAGTAATAGCCTTAACATCAGAAGAGGCACCAATGTTAGCACTGAATAGGGGATCATGGAGGAATTTTATAAGGGGGACTATGCTCCAGACTGAACGCTGAAAGGCATAATCAGTCTTGAATGATGATGATGATGAATGTAATTATACTACAACTGAGAAGGAGCTTTGTGCTCTGGTTTTTGGTATAACACACAACAGATGTTTCTTAAAAGGAAGAGAATTTACAGTTGGTAAGTTGTTACAACACCAAAATGCACAGCTCAACTGGTCTAAGTCCATATGAGATCATCTATGGAAGAAGAATGCATTCTCTGTTGGACTTTGCATGATCGACTGCTTGTATGAGCAATGAACACATAAGGAATCTAGCAGGCAAGCTAAAGGAAGCATGGAGGGGAGTGAAACAGCGAAATCATCAATCCTTTCTTCAGCAAGCAAGACAACAAGACTGCCAAGCAGCAGTGCCACAGTATCAAGTTGGAGATATTGAGCAACATGGTGTTAAAGAAGAGTCAAGTCAAAAAGTATAAGAAGTTTTGGAAAGCACCATATCCAATCTTGGAGGTGTTGCTGCCAGCCACTCTTAAGCTCCAACTGCCCTTTCATTTGATTGTCATTCATGTCAATGGTGTAAAGCCACTTCTGGATAGACTTTCTGTAGTATTGCAAGACGACAAGGACCAACCAAGAGGCAGGCTTGCTGTCCTCATAACCAGGAAGCGAGAATTGCGAGGTCACAGTCCAGACTTCGAGGCCAAGGCATCGCCACGTTCTGAGCGATCCTGTTCCAGACACCCCTACAATCTGTGTAAACATGTTTAGTGTGTGAGAGTGCCTTCTGATGCCATGTGCTTATGTGAATGTGTGTGAAAATTTAGTATTGAAGCTATTGCACAAGTGCACAAGTGAAACTAAACCTTTTATTCCACAGGCTACCACAAGAAACTCATTTATTTTATGTTCATTGTTAACTCTAGTATTTAGGACTAATTAACCATGTTCATTTTTGTTCTAATGTTTGCTATAATAGTGTTTTCTACTAATGCTGTGTAATAGTACCACAGAGTACAGGTGTTTTGTTTGAACCACAATCAGACATGGTAGTTTCAACGAGTAATGCAAAATTTGTCCTCAAGTACAATCTGAGTGAAATTCAACAACAGTTCAATTCTGTAAAGAAGCAAATTGATCTAATTCATTCTGTTAAGGGTAATGATACAATTTTGGAAATGGGTAAGACTGGAACATGCTATGTGCTAATAGGTGAAGCAAATGACATATACAAAAATGAAAGCCCACTAGTGACAAGGGCACTTCAAACAACTCTAAAAAAGCTGTCAGATCTAAATTTAAAGGTTCTCATTGTAAGTGTGCCACATAGACATAATCTAATCAAGGAATCATGTGTAAACAAAGAAATAAAGTCAATAAGTAATAAATTTAGGAAGATCTGCTGTGCTTTTAAGCATGCAACTTTTGTGGATGTAAACAGCTCAGTAAGAAATCATTTCACGAGGCATTGACAGCACAGGAAATGTTATGGAAAAAAGATGATGGGTGAAAAGATACTAGAAGAAATAAGCCAAATATCAATAGAAAATCTCCCTAAAATCCCACTCCACATGAGGGCAGAAGCAGAAGAAATGAAAACCTTAACAAGAGCAACATTTGCTGAAGCACTAAAAACATCAACATCTGCTACATTGAATATTAAAATATCATCAGCTGCCACAGCTAGTATAAACAATCAATCAGCATCATCCACTTCAAGTAGGAAAAGCAACAGAAACAAGAAACCTGTGGTACAACAGGATTTTTGGCATCCGGCCATAATGAAAACTTCAAGTTAACAGTGTTAAACAAAAGGAGAAATACCATCAGTGCTCACTCCCCTGTTCTAAAGATTATGACTCTAAATGTGCAGTGCCTCAAGAACAAATATTGTGAACTTGAAATAGCAGTAACTAACACCCAACCTGATGTCTTGTGTATTACTGAACATTGGTGTAAGGACCATGAAATTTGTAGTATTCATATTAATCCATTTAAACTGGCAAATCATTATAGTAGGAAAATTGTAAAAGGTGGGGGAGTCGGTATTTATCTTAGACAAGAGTTAGAATTTAAAAAGGGATGTGAAGCAGAGAACTTAAGTATTGAAAAGGTTTTTGAAGCAGGTGCTGTCCAGCTATATGGCCTGATGAAAAAAGTCATAGTCATAACAGTGTATAGGCCACCATGTGGAAACATAGAAGTCTTTTTTGATAAATTAGAATTGTTGCTAAATACTTTTTACAAAAAAGAAACTGTGATTATTCTTTGTGATTTCAATATTAATCTTTTAGTTGAAAGTCAACAAAAAAGGCAATTTTTGGACATATTAAAGAGTTTCAACATGTCACGACACATAAACAATGCAACTAGAATAACAAACACCTCCATTAGCCTCATAGATAACATTTTCTCAAATATGTCAGCAACTGACATAGAGGTAACAAACATAGATTTAGGATTGTCTGACCACAATGCTCTCACCATTGAAATCCCTTTAATGTCAAAGGAAGATAAAGGTGTAAATAATATTTACAAAAGAAACTTCCCTGTGGACAGTTGTCATCAGTTCATAAGTATCTTAGAAAATGAAAATTGGTTAGATGTTATGAAACAAACAAGTACAGATGAGGCATATAGTGTATTTACATCGATTTATATGATGAACTTTGAGATGTGTTTTCCAAAGAAACTGACCAGAATGAAGTCTACTGGACATATAAGGTTAAGTTCTTGGATGACTCTTGGCATTAAGAAATCATGTGAAAACATGAAAAAACTGAATTCAGAGTTGAGGGAGTGTACAGATACTGATTTTATAGAATATGTCAAAAGGCATAGGAATATATACTGCAGAGTAATTGCAAACGCAAAGTTACTAAGTAATGTTACGGAAATAAAACAGTCCAGAAATAAAACTAAAATAGCATGGGAAATTGTGAGAAAAGAAACCGGGGTACCTATCAAAGACAAAGAAATTATTCTAAAAGATGAGGAGAATAAAATGGTAGATAAATATAAATATGCCATGCCTAATTATATAAATAATTACTTTTTAAATGTACCCCAAACATTAAGCAGGAATTTTGGGGAGCAGATTAAGATGGAAGCACCCAAGGCAGCCAGCAGTATGATGGCAATTCCAACAAATGAGAAGGAAGTTTTAAAAGCGATTAAAAGTCTCAAGTCCAAGATGTCAGCTGGAGTAGATGAGGTGCTAATAATACTAGTAAAGAAAACTGCTAATCAAATAGTGAAACCATTGGTGCACATAGCAAACTTGTCAATGGCTGAACGCGTGTTTCCACAGAAACTGAAAATTTCTAAAGTCGTTCCCCTGTTGAAAAAGGGTGATAAGCTTAAAATAGAAAACTACAGACCTGTCTCACTTCTCCCAACTTTCTCTAAGGTTTTAGAGATACTAATGAAATATAAAGTCACACATTATCTTAATAACCACAATCTGATAAACAGTAATCAGCATGGATTTCAAGCTGGGAGAAGTACCAAAACAGCTGTCCTGGAATACACAAAAGAAATAATCACTAAATTGGAAGAGGGAAAAAGAGTAGTTGGGATAAATATAGATTTGTCAAAAGCCTTTGCACTGTTGACCACAGCATACTTTTGGAAAAGCTTGAAGCTATAGGTATCAGAGGACTGGTAAAAAAAGTGGTTTGAGTCTTATCTGGAAAAGAGGATGCAGGTGGTTGAAATTACAGCACCAAATATTAATCAAAAAATTAAACTAAAATAAGAGCCAAGGGAGGTCACAGTAGGAGTACCCCAAGGAAGTGTATTAGGGCCCCTTGCTGTTCCTCATTTACATTAATGATATTCAGGTGTCAGAGAGAAAAGCTAGAATCATGTTATTTGCTGATGATACTAGTTTAATAGTTAGTGATATGAAGCAGTCATTGCACAGTACTGTGGACCATGTCCTACAAGATACACAAAAATGGTTTAGTGCTAACACTGAAAGCAAAAGAAAAAAAAAACCAACTAATTATGTGCAATATTGAAAAATAAGTGAACATGATGACCTAAATCCCACCATGGAGGGTAAACAACTTGAAAGAGTACAATGTGCAAAATTCCTGGGTATGCACATTGATGAGAAGATTAACTGGATGGACAATGTAGTGAGCTTAGCACTAAAACTAAATTCAGCATGTTTTGTACTTAGAATAATTTCAAGAGTTTGTAGTAATGACTGTACCAGATTAGTATATTTTGGCTATTTTCAGTCTATTGCATCCTATGGGATAGTATTCTGGGGAAAAACAAATTGTCGTCTAAATGAGATTTTCAAATTACAAAAATGCGCTATTCAGATAATGACCCAGAGCCCACCTCAAACACATTGCAGGCCCCAGTACAAAGCATTGAAAATTTTAACAATTCCATCATTATACATTCTGAAATGTCTGTTGGTGATCAAAAGAAATCAGGACAAAATGAAAACCAATACAGACTTCCACAATTAAAATACACGGCAATGTAATGATCTCCACATACAAGCTGTAACAAGGATCCGAAGTCAGAAACATGTATGTAATCAAGGCATCAAACTTTTTAATGGACTACCAAAACATGTCAAAGAGCTGGAAAATGAGGATAAATTTAAAACTGTTATAAAGAATCACACCTCCCCCCATGAACCATGGACCTTGCCGTTGGTGGGGAGGCTTGCGTGCCTCAGCGATACAGATAGCCGTACCATAGGTGCAACCACAATGGAGGGGTATCTGAGGAGAGGCCAGACAAACATGCGGTTCCTGAAGAGGGGCAGCAGCCTTTTCAGTAGTTGCAGGGGCAACAGTCTGGATGATTGACTGATCTGGCCTTGCAACACTAACCAAAATGGCCTTGTTGTGCTGGTACTGCGAACGGCTGAAAGCAAGGGGAAACTACAGCCATAATTTTTCCCAAGGGCATGCAGCTTTACTGTATGATTAAATGATCATGGCATCCTCTTGGGTAAAATATTCCAGAGGTAAAATAGTCCCCCATTCGGATCTCCGGGCGGGGACTACTCAGGAGGATGTCGTTATCAGGAGAAAGAAAACTGGCGTTCTACGGATCGGAGCGTGGAATGTCAGATCCCTTAATCGGGCAGGTAGGTTAGAAAATTTAAAAAGAGAAATGGATAGGTTGAAGTCAGATATAGTGGGAATTAGTGAAGTTCGGTGGCAGTAGGAACAAGACTTTTGGTCAGGTGAATACAGGGTTATAAATACAAAATCAAATAGGGGTAATGAAGGAGAAGGTTTAATAATGAATAAAAAAATAGGAGTGCGGGTAAGCTACTACCAACAGCATACTGAACGCATTATTGTGGCCAAGATAGGCACAAAACCCATGCCTAGTACAGTAGTACAAGTTTATATGCCAACTAGCTTTGCAGATGATGAAGAAATTGATGAAATGTATGATGAGATAAAAGAAATTATTCAGGTAGTGAAGGGAGACGAAAATTTAGTAGTCATGGGTGACTGGAATTTGAGAGGAGGAAAAGGGAGAGAAGGATTGGGGGAGAGAAATGAAAGAGGAAGCCGTCTGGTAGAATTTTGCACAGAGCGTAACTTAATCATAGCTAACACTTGGTTCAAGAATCATAAAAGAAGGTTGTATACATGGAAGAATCCTGGAGATACTAGAAGGTATCAGATAGATTATACAGGGTGTTACAAAAAGGTATGGCCAAACTTTCAGGAAACATTCCTCACACACAAATAAAGAAAAGATGTTATGTGGACATGTGTCCGGAAACACTTAATTTCCACGTTAGAGCTCATTTTAGTTTTGTCCACCTAAGCTCAATGGAGCACGTTATCATGATTTCATACAGGATACTCTACCTGTGCTGCTAGAACATGTGTCTTTACAAGTACAACACAACATGTGGTTCATGCACGATGGAGCTCCTGCACATTTCAGTCGAAGTGTTCGTACGCTTCTCAACAACAGATTCAGTGACCGATGGATTGGTAGAGGCGGACCAATTTCATGGCCTCCACGCTCTCCTGACCTCAACCCTCTTGACTTTCATTTATGGGGGCATTTGAAAGCTCTTGTCTATGCAACCCCGGTACCAAATGTAGAGACTCTTCGTGCTCGTATTGTGGGCGGCTGTGATACAATACGCCATTCTCCAGGGCTGCATCAGCGCATCAGGGATTCCATGCAACGGAGGGTGGATACATGTATCCTTGCTAATGGAGGACATTTTGAACATTTCCTGTAACAAAGTGTTTGAAGTCGCACTGGTACATTCTGTTTCTGTGTGTTTCCATTCCATGATTAATGTGATTTGAAGAGAAGTAATAAAATGAGCTCTAACATGGAAAGTAAGCGTTTCCGGACACATGTCCACATAACATATTTTGTTTCTTTGTGTGTGAGGAATGTTTCCTGAAAGTTTGGCCGTACCTTTTTGTAACACCCTGTATAATGGTAAGACAGAGATTGAGGAACCAGGTTTTAAATTGTAAGACATTTCCAGGGGCACATGTGGACTCTGACCACAATCTATTGGTTATGAACTGTAGATTAAAACTGAAGAAACTGCAAAAAGGTGGGAATTTAAGGAGATGGGGTCTGGATAAACTGACTAAACCAGAGGTTGTACAGAGTTTCAGGGAGAGCATAAGGGGACAATTGACAGGAATGGGGGAAAGAAATACAGTAGAAGAAGAATGGATAGATTTGAGGTATGAAGTAGTGAAGGCAGCAGAGGATCAAGTAGGTAAAAAGGTGGAAGGAGTATATAGAGGGTTTATTCAAGGGCGATGTACTTGAGGACAATATTATGGAAATGGAAGAGGATGTAGATGAAGATGAAATGGGAGATACGATTCTGCGTGAAGAGTTTCACAGAGCTCTGAAAGACCTGAGTCGAAACAAGGCCCTGGGAGTAGACAACATTCCATTGAAACTACTGATGGCCTTGGGAGAGCCAGTCCTGACAAAACTCTACCATCTGGTGAGCAAGATGTATGAGACAGGCGAAGTACCCTCAGACTTCAAGAAGAATATAATAATTCCAATCCCAAAGAAAGCAGGTGTTGACAGACGTGAAAATGACCGAACTATCAGTTTAATAAGTCACAGCTGCAAAATACTAACGCGAATTCTTTACAGATGAATGGAAAAACTGGTAGAAGCCGACCTTGGTGAAGATCAGTTTGGATTCCACAGAAATGTTGGAACACATGAGGCAATACTGGCCCTATGACTTATCTTAGAAAATAGATTAAGGAAAGGCAAACCTACATTTCTAGCAGTTGTGGACTTAGAGAAAGCTTTTGACAATGTTGACTGGAATACTCTCTTTCAAATTCTAAAGGTGGCAGGGGTAAAATACAGGGAGCGAAAGGCTATTTACAATTTGTACAGAAACCAGATGGCATGAAAGGGAAGCAGTGGTTGGGAAGGGAGTGAGACAGGGTTGTAGCCTGTCCCCGATGTTATTCAATCTGTATATTGAGCAAGCAGTAAAGGAAACTAAAGAAAAATTCAGAGTAGGTATTAAAGTCCATGGAGAAGAAATAAAAACTTTGAGGTTTGCCGATGACATTGTAATTCTGTCAGAGATAGCAAAGGACTAGGATGAGCAGTTGAACGGAATGGACAGTGTCTTGAAAGGAGGATATAAAATGAACATCAACAAAAGCAAAATGAGGATAATGGAATGTAGTTGTATTAAGTTGGGTGATGCTGAGGGAATTAGATTAGGAAATGAGACACTTAAAGTAGTAAAGGAGGTTTGCTATTTGGGGAGCAAAATAACTGATGATGGTCAAAGTAGAGAGGATATAAAATGTAGACTGGCAATAGCAAGGAAAGCATTTCTGAAGAAGAGAAATTTGTTAACATCGAGTATAGATTTAAGTGTCAGGAAGTCGTTTCTGAAAGTATTTGTATGGAGTGTAGCCATGTATGGAAGTGAAACATGGACAATAAATAGTTTGGACAAGAAGAGAATAGAAGCTTTCAAAATGTGGTGCTACAGAAGAATGCTGCAGATTAGATGGGTAGATCACATAGCTAATGAGGAGGTATGGAACAGAATTGGGGAGGAGAGGAGTTTGTGGCACAACTTGACAAGAAGAAGGGACCGGTTGGTAGGACATGTTCTGAGGCATCATGCGATCACAAATTTAGCATTGGAGGGCAGCGTGGATGGTAAAAATCGTAAAAGGAGACCAAGAGATGAATACACTAAGCAAATTCAGAAGGATGTAGGTTGCAGTAAGTACTGGGGGATGAAGAATCTTGCACAGGATAGAGTAGCATGGAGAGCTGCATCAAACCAGTCTCAGGACTGAAGACAACAACAACAACAACAAAGAATCACATGCTTGACAAATGTTATTACAGCATAAGTGAATATCTCTGCACAACTGTATAAGAATATATGTTCATGTTAATGTGACAAATGAAATTACATCAGTGAATATGTCTGTCAAGCACATAAGAAATTATGTTATCAAAACACTTATTAGTTGTATATTGTATTAAACATAAGATAGATTCATATGAATTCAGCACAGATAAAAATTTTGTAATGATATTATATAGTTGTTAAAATGTACCCTGACAAATCCTATATCACAAATGTGATCATTGGGATGATAATAAATAAATAAATAAATAAATCTTGGTATAATAACTGGATCACAGCCCAAATGCAGGTAGAGTCTACATTTGCTAATTATCAACAAGAGATTTACTGTTTTTTTAAAGCTTTTGCCACACAAAACTTTAATTAGGCATAAACGTGCATGGTTTGATTTTGGAGGGAGTATCCTTCATAGTGTATTTGGTACTTTAACTAGTCATGATCTACTGGAAGTTAAAGGGAAAATATTAGTTCTTGAACTACAGTCCAGTGCAGATTCAACTAACCTCTCTAATGAAATTATCGTATTAAAGAATATGCAAAGAACCATTACTAACCACACAGTTTTCATTGAACAGATTATAGAGCAATTTATCTCACATTTCCACATAATTCACAATGAAATGAACACAAATATCCAAGAACTATTCCAATGATTAAATGCTGTGAGTGCACACTTAGATTTAAACACTCTTTTGTTAAGGATTACTGATAGTTTATCAAATGCTAGACTTGATGCCTTTAACTTAAGAACAGCCTTCGAAAGTAGTTCAAATTATTGTTTGAGCAGTGTACTACTACATCCAGAACAATTTTTACAGATCCTACTATCAATTGAGCGAAAGCCAGATCAACCTATATGATGATTTACCCTGTTAATTCTTACAATTTATATGATCACTATAAGTTAACCATGACACACTCTTTAGTGATTGAAAATGAATTAACTGTTATTGTATCTATACCCATTGCTAGATCAAAACATAATTTTGAAATGTATAAGATTTATACTTACCCTGTGAAATGGAGACAGGCAGGTATTCATGTAAAGTACATACTGAATGATTATCTACTGATCAGCAAGGATCAAAGACATTTTGTGTCCCTAAGTGGAAATGATTTACATATGTGTAAACATAGTTATAAGTTAATTTGCCCTGAATTGGCAGTATTCTTAGATAGTAGAGTGTACAGCTGTGAGAAAGAATTGTTTATGAATCATCCCCCAAGAGAAGATTTCCCTATAATTTTAACATGTCTTTATCATCCATTTCTTAAACAACGTTCTGAAGGTATAATTTCCTTATTTAACTCCACCCTTGATGTCACATTTACATGTAAAAACTATGATAAACCTGAGCTACGCTTTACACTCAAACTGAGTGATAGTGGATTAATCTTGAATGCCACACATTGTGATTTATCATGTGAACTATTTGATATGCCTAGTGTATTGCCAACTACATTTCATGCAACTGGACATTTGCCGTTAATGAGAATGTTATGATTCATACATATTAACATATGGAAAGCATTCCTTATCAAGTTTTTCTGAAGACAATGATTTAATTAAAGACATGCATGAAAATTTGATTTCTTCCAATAATGAGTTAAACTTCATTGAAGCAGCAAATAGAATTAAGTCCTTTGATTCATTCAGTAATGTTAATGCATACTTGACTGTCAGTATTGTGTTTTTATTGCTTTTATTAATCTGTCTTTTGTCAACAGTATTTGTCATGTATGAAATTATGATCCTGAAGGCACGCTTCTCTGTACCAATCGTTATTGTGCCTGCAAGTGAAATACATGTTGCAAAGCCTTCTGATGCCAAAAATGGTGAAATAGGTTCATAATACCTAAGAGGTAGTTTTGAGCCACCTAGGTTGCTCTTTTTCTCTGGGGAGAATGATGTAAGGGTCTACAGGTTGCACGCAGCCATATGGTACGTATCATGCGCTCGCTAGCCGACCTATCTGGAATGCTGACAATTTGCTTGGTCAGTACATGCACATTGGGCTGGAGTGTGATGCAGGGAGTAAGCAACTGGCCGCACTCCGCAGTGCACCGTATTAACTAGTGTGGCCTTGGGTGTGAATATGTCTCTTTTCTCCGCTCACCATGGAGCCTTTCGGTACAATCGTAATTAGGATTTCAGACAGAGTAATGATGGGTGTGCATAGTGTGCACGTTTTATCATCTGCCTTTGTTGATAAAACTGTTTAAACATACTTCTCGGTGTTCGCGTATTGCTGTACCTCGAGGACGCACCACTTACAAATCCTGACAAATGTTTCGTCTAATTATCATCTGGGGCAAAAACACAAACAACCCCCTTATACATAGTTGTTCCTCAGAACAGTATATTGGTTTCAATTCAAATCTTAATGCTCTCACTAAATTTCCAGATAGTATAATACATGGATATGAAGTCCTCTTTGCAGATGACAGCAAAGATGTGATTCTTGAAGTTTTCACTGTGAACTGAATATTCTATGGGGTTTCGGGATTGCTGCTGGATCATGTTCACTTCTTGCCACAATATTTCAGCTGGCAATTGTTCAGCCATCTTTGGGTGTGTGCCACTGGAGACTGCTAGTTCATGCATTGGCGGCCATCACAGAAGCATCCTCCATCAAAGTCCGCACCTTCTGCAAATATTGTTCCATTGTGGCATGCTGGCACATCCATAAGGGTGAAACTACATGTCCACCCACTGCTGCAACATGCCCTCATGGTGCTAAAAACAAATGTCAGATGTTGCTAGATGTGTCATTATGAATAAAATGTTTTCTCTCAGAAGAAATTAAAGGGGTCAAAAGGTCCCAAGCCTCATCCGCTCAAAAGCTGCCATCACAATTTATAAGATCTTGTGCTAGACATATTTCCATAGTTTCTTTAATCACCAAATCCCAAAAGGATCTCACCAGGCCAAGATTTTTGTGGCAGAATAATCTATAGAGTGTGTTGTGGTAATACAATGCTGAGTAATGGCTGATTCACCCTTCATAAACTACCAGCATCCTTAGAACATTAGTGCACTAAGCACATATTGTTTCTGATGGAACATTCTTATAAAGGAACTAGAACATGTACAGTTGGAGTTCAAAGGTAATGGTTACTCTCTACATCAGATTAATGCAGTGCTAGGGAGGAAATAACATGACCACACACATCATCATGAAGATAAGGAGCTGTTCAGTTCCATGGCATTCCTTCCACATCTCAGCAACCTTTCATCTAAAATAGGCAGGATCTTGAGGAAACATCAGGTTAAAGTAATCTTCTGGCCACTAGCAAAGATTAGTGCTCTTATTAGTTCAGTAAAGGATGATCTGGAACTGTGAAAGGCTGGAATTTACAAAATTCCTTGCAAAGATTACATAGGTCAGATGATACACACAGTGAATGAAAGGTGCATTGAACATGAGCGCCATCTTTCAACTGGATAAGGCTTGAGGCCCATTCATCTCTTTAATTTCTTCTAAGAGACAACATTTTACTGATAAAGACATGTCCGGTGACATCTGATGTTTGTTTTTAGTGCCACAAGCTTGCATATTGGTGGAGGGCAGACATGTAGCTTCATCTTTATGCAAGTGCCTGAATGCCACAGATGGGACAATATTTGCAGAGGGCGCAGACTTCAATAGAGGGTTCTCCTGTGATGGTGACCAATGTACATGTGTCTCCATGCCTATTTTTTTCTATAAAGCCAACATTTTACTTGCCATGAACTAGTAGTTCCAGTGGCAGACACCTAAAGATGGCTGAATGGTTGCCGGTTGAAATATTGTGGCAAGAAGCCAACATGAACTGGCTGCAATCCAAAAACATCATAGAATAGCTACATCATAGTCGCTGATAAAACACCAGAACTCCTGTTTAAAACATTCTCGGATTTCTTGCGATGTCAGTTCAGGTTAAAACCCTCAAGCTTTCAATGATTACCTCCATTGTCTTTGTCAGGAGCAACTGTGCCTCAACTGCTGCAGTTGTGGGCTTATATATAGCTCATAGATGGCTTCTGATTTGTTGGTAATTAGACAGTTCTGCTGCAGATGCTGTCAACATTTGTGCTGGTGTTATCATTGCTGTCATAGTGTAAACATTGTGATGAATATCTCTAGTTCTTTTCTCCTTTGAGAGCTCACTTCAATTCACTGCTCAGATTATATCCACTGTCACAGTTGAAGTTCTTCTCCCACATTCTTATTTCTATGGCCTCTTTAATTGCAGAATCACAGTATGTAGGAGCCTAGGACAATACTTTTGTTTCATCCAAAAGTGTTTTGTGATTGTTCATGAGGATGTGCAAACCAACTGCAGATTTGTCAATGCTTGATTTTTAATATGTAGTTGATGTTCTGCACAGCAGTCAGAAACAGCATGGATGGGCTGACCACTGTCACAAGGGATGTTATAAATCCCAGAGATCCTAAGGCCAAGACTGTCCTTAACAGGATATAGCATCTTCTTTGTCTTCTTAAGAAGTTGGAAAATGTGATCAAAAGTATCCCGACACCTGGCTGAAAAGGACTTTTAGTTTGTGTCTCCCTCCATCAGTAATACTGGAGTTCAATAATGGTGTTGGCCCACCCTTGGCATTGATGACAGCTTCCACTCTTGCAGGCATACATTCAATCAGGTGCTGGAAGGTTTCTTGGGGAATGGCAGCCCATTCTTCATGGAGTGCTGCACCGAGGAGAGGTATCAATGTCGGTCAGTGAGACCTGGCATAAAGTCAGCATTTGAAAATGTCCCAAAGGTGTTCTACAGCACTCAGGTCAGGACTCTGTGCAGGCCAGTCCATTACAGGGATGTTATTGTCATGTAACCACTGCATCACAGGCCATGCCTTATGAACAGATGCTTGATCATGTTGAAAGATGCAATTGCCATCCCTGAATTGCTCTTCAACAGTGGGAAGCAAGAAGGTGCTTAAAACATCAATGTAGCCTGGTGCTGTGGTAGTGCCATGCAAAACAAGAGGTGCAAGCCCCTCCCATGAAAAACACAACCACACCATAACACCACCATCTCTGAATTTTACTGTTGGCACTACACACACTGGCTGATGATGTTCTCCAGGCATTCGTCATACCCATACCCCTGCCATCACATCACCACATTGTGTACCATGATTCATCACTCCACACAATGTTTTTCCACTGTTCAATTGTCCAATGTTTACACTCCTTACACCGAGCGAGTCGTTGTTTGGCATTTACCGGTCTGATGTGGGGCTTATGAGCAGCTACTCGACCATGAAGTCCAATTTTTGTCACCTCCTGCCCTACTGTCATCAGTGGATCCTGACGCAATTTGTAATTCCTGTGTGATGGTCTGGATAGATGTGTGCCTATTACACATTATGACCCCCTTCAACTGTCGGCAGTCTCTGTCAGTCAACAGATGAGGTCGACCTGTATGCTTTTGTGCTGTACATGTCCCTTAAACTTTCCTCTTCACTATAAAATCAGAAACAGTGGACCTAGGGATGTTTAGGAGAGTAGAAATCATGCGTACAGACATACAACACAAGTGACACCCAATCACCTGACCACGTTTGAAGTCTGTGAGTTCCCCAGAGCGCCCCATTCTGCTCTCCCATGATGTCTAATGACTACTGAGGTCACTGATATGGAGTATGTAGCAGCAGGTGGCAGCACAATGCACCTTATATGAAAAACTTATGTTTTTGGGGATGTCTGGTTACTTTCGATCACATAGTGTACCTCATCTTCCCCGGACTCTAGCTATTTTGCTGGATGTAGTGCTGCAGAAAGGAAGGAATGCAAGTGGTGGCTCATCACATGAATGTTCAACATTTTCACATTTTCTTTTCTTGGAGAATGATAATTCATGTCATATGCCCATAGCTGTTCTTTTGGAACACATACTTCAGATGATTTATTTCAGAATTCAAGTGATCCTCATCAGAAAGAGTTTAGCTATGTGTATTAGTGTATTTTTTGCTATGTGTATTAGTGGGTGGTTAATCAGAGTGTGTCAGCTTGCAGTACACTGACTGGCTGAGACACCCATAATGTGTCAGCTTGCAGTACACTGACTGGCTGAGACACCTATAACACTTTTGTTGCACCAAAAGATCTAAAAATGAGAACCTTCCTTCTTTGTTTGTTTCGACAGCGAACTGGATGTTTGGATGCATACTGTTTGTATGTTCATGGAAGTGCTCAAGAGTATCTAGGCCATGTGGCCAGATCACAAATGTGTCATCAACATAGTGATAAAATGGAGATGGACAAAGGGGAGCCAAGTTTAATGCACTTTCCTCAAAATTTTCCATAAAAATGTTGGCCACTGCTGGACACAATGGACAATCCATAGTCATTCCATCCATCATTTCATAAAATTTACTGCCATACAAGAAGTAGGTGGTCATCATAGCACATTGGAACAACTTTATCATTTCAGGAGGAAAATGCTCTGCCAACAGTTTCAGTGTGTTCTCCACTGGAACTTTTGTAAATAGTGAGACCACACCCAGGCTGACTAAAATATTGTTTGGGCCAGCTCTAAACCATTTAATTTTCTCAACAAACATCTGAGAGTTTTTTAGGTCATGCTTGCAGCGATCAGCTATCAGAGTCATCAACTTAGTTAAATATTTGGCCAACGTGTGGACAGGAGAACCAGTAGTGCTCACAATTGGCCTAAATGGAATACCATCCTTACGGACTTTGGGTAATTTGTACAGCCTAGGAGGTCTAGGAGCTCATGCTCTAAGCTTTTAGATGAAATCCTCTGCTAGACCAGGATTCTTCAGGAGGACCACGGTGTTCCTGCTGTATGACAGGGTAGGGTTTCATTTTAGACATTTGTTTATGCTATCTTCCGACAGTGATGCCACTTTGCTGCAATATTTTGTGGTATTAAGAACAACTGTGGCATTTCCTTTGTCAGCTGTGACTGTGCTGCAGATTTGTTTGTAGGCCTTACCTTCAAAGGAGAGCAGTGATGTTTTATACCAACTCTATGGCAACCACTACACAGCTTTTTATATTGGTGTGACAGGATGAACAGCCACTGCGAAACCGTATCCAAGAGCAAAGGAGGCCCCCCTATGGCACCACATGCAGCTGAATACAACATGCTTGATTTCAATGGTTGCTTCACAGCTTGGTCCATGTGGATTCTCCCTCCACCACCAGCTTTTCTGAACATGGAGATGGGAGCTATCCTTACAACACATTATTCTGGCCTCAACCTGCTGTAACCTACAGCCCCTTTATCCTCCACCCAACCGTTTCTGCCCCCTTGTCCTATCACCTCCTCCCTTTTCACACTCCCTCACCCTCTTTGTGAGCCAGCCTCTGACAATGTACCCACCCATTCTTTGCCCTTCCTTTCTCCTGTTATTTCCTGCTCCCCCCCCCCCCTTTTTTTCCCCCCACACCCCAACTTCCAATGCTGCGCCTGGCAGTCTCTAGTCCTCACACACCCTGCCAGACAGCGCTTTTCTCTCCTTCCATCTGTTCTCTGCTATCCCTCCTCCTTCCCCACCTCACTCCAGATTGCGATTCACATGACTGTCGCATTCCGGTCAGAGTTGCCAGTGGTAGCAGTCATATGTGTGAGGTGTAGTTGCTGGTGTAAACGTGTATGTATTTTCTATGTTGAAGAATTTTTTGTTTGAACCTGGACTAATCATTTGATTTTGCCCAATGGCTTTTCTTCCATCCCACAACCTGTGTTATTTACCTTTTTCACTATCTCTAAAGCATTATTCTTCTTTGTATATTCTTTCTCTTCCATCATGTGTATTTTCATCACCTTCTAAACAGTGCAAACACTGACTTCTGAGCTCCACTATATCAATGATCTCATCTACACACAACACATGGCTATGTGACCATGCAGATTGTGCTGCATGTCAGACCCCAAATTTTCCCACCAATAATTATAATTATTCCTATTGGTCATATATCCTCCCTCATCCTTGCATATCTTTATGTTTTATTTTCCACATCTACTCCCATAACCTCATCCATCCCTTCTTTCCTATGTTTTTGTGAGTTTTAATATGTATTTGTCCATTTTCTGCATGTTTGTATGCATCTGTGGGTGTTCTTGCATATTTGTGCGTGTTTTTGCTTGTATATATTTCTACCTCCCCTCATATCTACACAATGTCTTCATTTGGCCATTTCGTACGTCATATCCTGTTTCCAAAACACCATCCCTAGTGAATCTTTCTGCACCAGTTCAGAAAAGTATCTCTCTCCCTGGCTAAAACCCAGTCCCACATCCTGTTACTTAAATGCTGCCAAAACCATGGAACCCCTCAATGGCCTATCCATAGCAATTGCTTTCCCTGCTTCCCACTCCTCCTTTCATAATAACAACCTTTTCAGATTCTACCAGTCCCTGTTTCTCAGAAACTGGTTACTGCAAAAAAACATTACCATAATACAGGCATTCCAGAACCACCACTGCTCCCTCCACAAGATACCGCTACTGTGAAATCCCTAGTACGTATATCATACCCCCAAAACTGAATCCCTAGTTCTCCAACATCTGGAGGAGCATTCCAGACACCACCTCCATAAGTTATCCCCCCTACCATCATAGGGCACTACTATCCAACCCCTATCCTACCCAAAATATCCTCCTTGTCAACCCCCATAGCACACAGACTCTGCCTAGCAGACATTTTCAACTTTCCATGTCCTCCAAAACTCCGTATCAATAGTTCAAACCCAGAGCCCAAACAAACCCAGAACATTATTGTTAACCTTTCAATGAAAGCAAATTTAAGCATGTTTGACTTGTCAAAGACTTACTGTCCTTCTTCTGATCCCTGAAATGGAAACACAAATTCCTCCAACCTAATTTCAACATCGAACCTTCCTCTCCCAGTTTGTACCACCGTCCAACTATGATCCTCCCCACTCCCATGCTACCTTCCAGGTATACCTTACCTCCAATTTGGCATCATCATCCTTCCCCAAGTCCCATCCTAAGACCACCAACCTTTCAGCAGAGGGAAGGACAGTCATATACAGTCTCAAAACAGATCCTAACCATCGTTCTCCCTACAGACAAAAGCTCCACCACTGTCATGATGAGTCACAGTGATTACTGGGTGGATGGCCTCTGCCTATTGTCTGACTCATCTACCTGAAATCTCTCCCAGCATGATCTTATCCCAAAAGTGCAACATAAACTCCAAACTCCAATCCCTGCCTAAAGCCTTAGACCTTTCCCAGAATGTCTCCCATCAATCCATTTCCCACCTCAACCATGTGACACCCCATACACTCCCCAAAATTCACAAACCCTACAATCCTGGATGCCCTGTTGTAGCTGATTGTGATGCCCCCACTGAAAGGATTTCAGCTCTCACTGACCAACACCTCAAACTGATTCCCCTTAATCTAGTCTACCATGTCAAAAATACCAACCACTTGCTACACCAACTCTCCACCATCCCCACCTCTTTACCTGTGATTCTCTCCTGGTCACTGCTGATGCCACTTCTCTATACACCAACATCTCTCATGCCCTACCTCTTTCCTCATTCACCTTACGAACTTTATCTGAACATGTAAATACTTCTCCTTTGATAGGAATGTATACAAGCAAATCCACAGCACATCCATGGGCATTTGCATGGTACCCTCCTATGTCAGCCTCTGTTTATGAGTCATTTAGAGGAAACCTTCCTAGCCTCCCAAAACTCTAAAACCCTGGTTTGGTTTGGGATCATTTGTGATATCTTCATGATCTGGACTCAGGGCAAGACACCGTATGTTAATTTCTTCACAACAACACATTCTCTCCTATCTGTTTCGGCTGGTCCTCATCAGCCCTTTATGCCATCTTCCTAGACACTAATGTCCTCTTCTCTGATGGTTCCATCTACAACTCTGTCCACATTAAACCCACCAACCACTAACAGTGCCTACATTTCAACAGCTGCCATCCCTTCCACACCAAAAACTCTCACACACAGCCTTGCCACCTGGATACGGCATGTCTGCAGTGACTAGAACTCCCTTTCCCAATATACTGAAGGTCTCACCTAGCCTATAAACAGATTTTCCATGCTGTTTCCCCACACAGATCCAATCCTCACATCACCACAAGAGCCAGATACAAAAGAGTGCCCTCTTTATCACTCAATACCACCTTGTGCTGGAACAACTAAATCACATCCTTTGTCAGGGTTTCGATACATGCCCTGAAATGAGCGGCAACCCAACTAAGATCCTTTGCATCCATCCTAAAGTGGTGTTCAATCGTCCACCCAATTCCCTATGGGAAACCCAATGCAAGACTTGCCCCATCCACCCACCCAGCATTTCCTTCTCCAGTCCTGTCACAGGCTGATCTTATCCCATCAAAGACTGGGCCACCTGTGAGACCAGCCATGTTGTATACTAACTCAGCTGTGGCCACTGCACAGCTTTCTATATTTGTATGACTACCAACTAGCTGTCCACTAGAATGAACAGCTAGCACCAGAATGTGGCCAAGAGCGAAGTAAACCACCCTGCAGCACAACATGTAGCTGAACACAGCATGCTTGATATCAATGGCTGCTTCGCAACCTGGGCCATCCAGATCCTTCCCTCCAACACCAGCTTTTCTGAGCTGTGCATATGGGAGTTACCCTTACAACTTGTTCTCCACTCCCAAAATTGTCCTGGTCTCAACCTGTGGTAACCTACTGTCCCCACACCCACCACCCAACAGTTCCATCCCCTTGTTTTAAAACCTCTTCCCTTTTCACATTCCTTCACATTCTTTGTCTGCTCCCCTCTGCTGATGTACCTGCCCATTCTTTCCTGTTCTCTGCTCTGTTGTTTTTTTCCCTCCAAACTCCACCTCCCAATGCTATGCCTGGCAGTCTCTAGTCCCTGCATGCCCCAGCAGATAGTGTTCTTCTGTCCCACACCCATACTCTGCTAGCCCTCCCTCTTTCCCAACCCACTTCAGATTGCTATTCATTTGACAGCCATATTCTGGTTGGACTGATGGTGGTAGAGGTTGTGTGTGTGTGAGGTGCAGTTGCTTGTGTGAATGTGTGTGTGTGTTTTCTTTGCTGAAGAAGGCTTTGGGAAAAAGCTGTAATGTATAACAGTCTTTTTACTGTACCTGCCTGCAACTCAATGGGTCATCCTTATAATGAGTAGCAACGTATATTTTTCCTAATATTGTATTTATTCCAACCTAGAGTTTCCATCGTACAGTTATAATATGTAATATGTTACACTGGCAAAAAGAATGTCAGCAGCATGTTATGGTCTTAGGGTTGAATCACCAGTTTGCAATGTTTTTGGTGACAAACTATTCCTGCATACACTCAGTTCTTAGCTGTGGGATGCTTTTTGGGGGATCAAAGGCACAAAATAAAGACACTGCAGAAAAGGGCTGTAAGAATAATAACTAGAAGTACCTGCCAGGCTGACTGTAAAAAACTGTTTTTAAAAATGAATATCCTTACTGCACCAAATGAATACATCTACCAAACAATTGTGCAAGTCAAGGGAAACTTTAGTAAGTATTTCACAGGAAGTAATGTGTGCATAATGCATACATAATAATGAAACAAGAGCAAGTTTGTATTTACAATTAGCAGGGAAAAACAAACAGAAAACTCAAAACAGCATTTTCTGTCAGGGAATAAAATTGTATAATAAATGGCGCAAGTAAATGAAAAACATTACTAAAATACATCTGCATAAAAAGGCAGCTGAAATGTTCTCCATAAGAAATGCATACTACACAATTAAATTTGCCTACAGGACATAGAGTAGGGGTTATAACAAAAAGGGACAACTACAACACCACGTTGAACTACAATACATGATTGCAATGTAATGCTTTTATGGAAAAATTATGTGATGAGACCTACAGTGCATGGCAGTAATATCTTATCATTTCCTCAAGAGCTGCAGGTTACTTATCATGGCTGGACTGAGGGGATAACATGAAGACAAGAATGGGCAATAGTTGCGAGTTTATGGGCCTGGGGTATTTCTGAAGAGGATGGAGGGAGTGAACAGGTGAAGCAACATGTTCATGGTCCAGGAGTCAGCAGCAGTTGTCCTTAATGTGTGCAATGCAAAACTCTGTTTTATGATATGCATTATCTGGTGCAAAATGTTTGTGACTGAGATGCTGCTATCAACAGCAAAGAGAAATGTTTTCTCCCTATATTATATTGTCTGGAAAGTCATTGATGTATATTAAACACAGAATTGGATTTAATACACTACCCTGAGATACACATATGTTTATATGTTTATTGTTTAACGTTTCACTAAAAATTTTTCATCAGCAGACATGTGAACTATCTCCATCTTTTGCACCCTATTTTTCAGCTAAAACTGGAAGAACTCATTTGCTTTTCCTCTTACATTTTGTGCTTCTAGCTTGTTTAGTAGTATTTTATGATCAACAGTCAAAAGCTTTGGACAACTCTAAGAATATGCATGTAACAGTCATTCTTTTCTAGAGCTTCAAATATTGCTTCTATGTAACTTTTCCACTTCCACTTCAGAAAGCAAACTCTTTTTGTTTATTTAGTATGTCTTCCATGATTGATTCAGTTATTTTTGAGACTGTAAAATTGTTACATTTATAAAATTTGATGGTTCCTTTGGCTTTTTCTAATATTCTATTCCCATCTTTGATTTAAATATCATTATAGGCCTATTTGTATTTGCCATTTCCAGTTTTACGTTTTATGACATCTCAAACTACTGTAGTTTTATATAGTGCTTCTGTGAAGAACTAAGAAGTGTGGTTTTAGATTTTTCCAGCATGGAAAAATCTTGAATAGTTCTTTGGTTTTCAGCCAAATGGGATCATCTAAAAGGTGCAATATTTCAGCAAGCTGACTTCTTGTTATCTACAGGTAAGAAGACTTCTAGAAGATGGCATGTCAAAATGTTGGACCTTTTAAATGATTCCACCTGGCTGAATACCCAAGAACTGGGAAATTTAATTGTCTTGGAGGACATTCAGATACCTGCAGTTATTCATCTACTTTCCTCAGCTGCTGATTTTGAAGTGGCTTCTTTGACAATGTCTCCTTAAAAATTAATTCAAGCTGTGTACAGAATTTAGAGAACCTGGCACTTATGTGATATTTGTGGACATTTCATCTCAGGTATGATTTGTCAGTACCCTAGAAAAAGTATTTTATGTTCAGAGAAGCCCTTTTCATAGGCTTGCAGTTTTGTGGGTTTTACCAAGCCCATCTATAATTATATTTTCCTCCTTTCATGAGTCAACTGAAGTATTTCTTCTGTTATTTATAGTTTCTTTGCAGTTACCTTCTTTGTACCTATGTTTTTCTTCCCAACTTCTGTGCTGGCTCTTTTTAGAGCTGTCCATTTCTCATCAACTGCACTGCCTACAGAGCTATTCCTTATTGCTGTATCTGTAGCTTCAGAGAGCTAGAGAACTAGAGAGCGTATCTTGTCATTCCTTAGTACTTCTGTAACCCACTTCTTTGTGTATTGATTCTTCCTGACTAATGCCTTTAACTTCAGGCTACTCTTCATCACTACTATATTGTGATCTGAGGCTATATCTGCTCCTTGGTATGCCTTACAATCCAGTATATGATTTCAGAATTTCTGCCTGACCATGATGTAATCTAACTGAAATCTCCCTGTATCACCCGGCCTTTTCCAAGTACACCTCCTCCTCTTGTGATTCTTGAACAGGGTATTCACTATTACTAGCTGAAACTTGTTGCAGAACTCAATTAGTCTTTCTCCTCTCTCATTCCTTGTCCCAAGCCCATATTCTTCTGTAACTTTTTTTTCTACTCCTTCCCCTACAACTGCATTTCAGTCCCCCATGACTATTAGATTTTCATTCACCTTTACATACTGTATTACCCTTTCAATATCCTCATACACTTTCTCTATCCCTTCATCTTCAGCTTGCGATGTTGGCATGTATACCTGAACTATTGTTGTCGGTGTTGATTTGCTGTCAATTCTGATAAGAACAATCCTGTCACTGAACTGTTCACAGCAACACCCTCTCTGCCTTACCTTCCTATTCATAAAAAAAACCTACTTCTGTCATACCATTTTGTGCTGCTGTTGATATTACCCTAATCTGACCAGAAATCCTTGTCTTCTTTCCACTTCATTTTACTGACTCCTATTATACCTAGATTGAGCCTTTGCATTTCCCTTTCCAGATTTTCGTTTCCCTTCCATGTTCAAGCTTCTGACATTACACGCCCTGACTCATAGAACATTATCCTTCTGTTGATTATTCAATCTAGGCAGTCCCCTCCCAGAGGTCTGAATGGGAGACTATTCCGGAATCTTTTGCCAATGGAGAGATCATCAAAACACTTCTCCAATTACAGCCACATGTTCTGTGGATACACATTATGTGTCTTTAATGCAGTGGTTTCCACTGTCTTCTGCATTCTCATGCTGTCGATCATTGCTGATTCTTCCGCCTTTAGGGGCAGTTCCCACTCCTAGGGCAGAAGAGTGCCCTGAACCTCTGTCCGCTCCTCTGCCCTCTTTGACAAGGCCGTTGGCAGAATGAGGGTGACTTCTTATGCTGGATGTCTTTGGCCGCCAATTTAAGCATCGGTGGGATTCAAACCCGGGACCAAAGAGTTTTTGATTAGGAATCAAAGACGCTACCCTTAGATCACAGGTGCAGTATGTGTACTATGTAGCTGATGTCAAACTCAGATAACAAATTTTGAAACAGTCTGATCCATCATTTTAACAGGTGGTGCAAATACTACAGCAGTACGATTCAGGTGCCCTATCAACCGTTAAATTTGAGTGACACATTTTATTAAGACGACCACTGCACGGAAAATAATGGATAAGGCGAGCCACGCTATTGTGAAGGAGAGAATTTGTTATACGAGACTAAGGTTGGATGCCATCTCAGAAGAATTGTTCCATCTACACTTGAAAATTGCAGCACTTCTTTCTCCTATGTCATGGGAGTGGGTGGATGGTGTGACGTCAGCCAAGTTCGACTGGGCATATAAGGCTGCTAGTTCCCGGCAGATGTCGAAATTCAATCGTTTGGTGCCACAACAGCTGACGCCATAGGAAATAACTGCACGAGGTTCCATGGTTAATTTTACGGAGAAGATTTTAGACGATGCGACGCTGTCGGTTTTGGGCAAAGGTCTTAACTTTGCACCTACACCAAGTGCAGTACCTCTTATAAGTTTCGTAAGTGGTGTTGAACAAGCTGTACGTCGCCTTCCTATGGACACTGCTGAAGAGATAAGAATGGAAACTGATCGGGTCCTTCTGAAAGCTCCTCCTGAACGCAGTAATATAACCCCTGAAGAAAGGGCTGCACTATGGAACCTTCGAGAAGATCTGGAAATAGTGGTGCTTAAGGCTGTAAAGGTAACTCTACCTTTTTGTTACCTCGTGGGTTGTATTTGGAGAAGATGTATAGTCTACTTAGTGATACTATGTATCGGAGAATTGATCAAGATCCAACAGCACGTGTGCAACGGAAGACGTGTGCACTTTTGAACTCTTCCTCGCTAGCTCCAGAGACTATCAAGTGGTTAAGACCACATGGCAGCGTACCACCGAGAATGTATGGTCTTCCTAAAGCGCATAAAGAAGGTCTGCCTTTACGGCCTATAGTGAGTAATATTGATGCACCGACATATGATTTAGCCAAACATCTAGCTTCTTTGTTGAGATCATTTGTTGGCAAATGTTCACACCATATACGGAACTCTGCTGATTTTATTAACAGACTGGGGGATCTCCACTTAAGTAGTTCGGATCTTCTAGTGAGTTTTGATGTAGTTTCCCTTTTCACAAAAGTACCACTTGCAGAGTCCTTGATTCTAATTGGTCAACAGTTTGAATCGGACATTACTGCTTTGTTCCGACATACTCTTTCCTCAACTTACTTTGTGTTTCACCAGGAATATTTTGAACAGTCTGACGGTGTCGCCATGGGCAGCCCTCTGTCTCCTCTGGTGGCTAACCTCTTTATGGAGGATTTTGAGGAGACAGCACTTTAATCAGCGGTTTGTAAACCAACTGTTTTTTGGAGATACGTTGATGACACTTTCATAGTGTGGCCCCACAGAGAAGAAAAGTTAATGGAGTTTTTTCATCATCTTAATTCCATCCATCAGAATATTCGATTTACTATGGAACTAGAGACAGATGGCTGCCTTCCATTCTTGGATGTTTTGTTTAAACGGAAGAGTGACGGCACTGTGGGACATTCTGTCTATCGCAAGCCCACTCACACTGATCTGTATTTACATTCTTCAAGTTGCCATCATCCATCCCAGACCATGAGTGTACTTAAAACCCTTGTACACAGGGCACACACAGTGTCAGATGTAGAGAATTCGCATAAGGAACTGGCACATTTGAGGACGGTGTTCAGAGACAATGGGTACTCGACCCGGCAAATTAATAGGGCCTTCTCAACTAGAGCCAGGAACCGGGAAGTGGATAAAGAGGAGGACGCGCCAGCCAAGTCCCTAACTTTCCTTCCCTTTGTCGGAAATATCTCCTTCAAGATATCAAGGATTCTTAATCGTTTTAATGTGAAAGTGGTTTTTCGTCCGCCTTCTGAGATTTCGGATTTGCTGGGATCGGTGAAGGATGATTTGTTACTGCGGAAGGCGGGAGTTTACAAAATACCGTGTCAGTGTGGTATGGCCTATATAGGACAGACAACGTGTACAGTGGAAGACCGTTGTACAGAACATCAACGTTGCACTCGCCTACTTCAACCCAGTAAGTCTGCAGTTGCAGAACATTGTATTTCTAACGGACACTGAATGGAGTACGACAAAACTTCGATTTTGGCCACTGCAAAAACTTTTTGGGACTCCATTATCAAAAAAACAGTTGAAATACGCATTGCGGGAAATCTAATGAACCGTGACAGTGGTTACCAATTGAATAACGCACGGAATCCCGTCATCTCCGAAATCTGCTCGACACGAAGACGCCAGAAGACTTCGATAGCTGCGGCCAGCGACAATACCGACGGCAGCTGATTACTGCAGTTCCACCAGCGAGGGCGCTGCCGCTGGTCGGTGTGGCCCTTCTATCTCCGCAATTGCAACGCATGCGCGGCAGTACTATCAGCGCACTATATAAGCTGAAGCGGAGAACGTCTTCGTCAGTCCTTGTTCGGCTCACCTGAAGATGGCTGGCAGTTGTCCAGCCGAAATATCGTGCAATGAAGTTTACGACGACCGGCTGCAAACCCAAAATGTTTTTGACCAGTTGATTCGCCGGGAAAATTTCAAATTTTACACTGCTCCACCTGTTCCATCCTCCTCAGCATCCGGTTCCGAATGAAGGCCGCAAGTATCGCTTCGCGCCTCATGATATTGTCTTTTACAGGGTTTTTAGCAGCAGCAGATGGTTTTGCGTGGGGCGAGATCGTCCGTCGACTTGACACTTGCACATATCTTCTTCCAGATCCAGATGGCTTGCAGCGCCGCCATCAAAATCAACTTCGCCTCTGTCATATACACGATGACCTTTCAGTCTCTCTTTCCCCAGATTCACCGATCCAGAGGACAGAGTAGCCACAGCAGCAGTCAGAGAGTTTCATCACGACACTGCGGGACGACGCCATGTAGATGGAGCCTTCTCCTCCTCCGCCTCCTCTCGTCCTACCTATGGAGCTGGACCTGCCCACACCATAGCAGTCGCTGCTTTCTTCGGCTGGTCTGTGGCAGCAGGAGGTGGATTCGTACATTTCTAGTCGTTTTCTTGGGGGATGTTTCCGTCCGTGTGCAGGCCGGATGGCGGGGTACAGCAGGAAGCTTGACGTCCCCTGCTCCCATATCTTCTGTCCCGGCGTTGCGCCCACACTCCTGCCTTCCCCACCGTGGTCACACTTCCTGCATGACGACGGTCCGTCGCTTTGGGGGGGGGGGGGGGGGGGGAGGGATGTTCCGGCGTAACGACAAGAGCGCCGACACGAAGATGAAGAACGCAAGACCAGAGAAGGCTGTGAGACAACGTCAGCCAATAGCGTGCTGAACAGAACGTCACCACGACAGGAGCGGCATCTAGACGAAGTGAATATAAGCGCTGCTCCTGCCAGCCTTGGCCGAACTGTATTAGGACAGTATTTGCAGAGTAGTAGACCGGCACTATGATAGCTGTGACATGTGACCCATATCCATTGCTTACAAGGGCGTTGTATATAGCAAAGGACTCTGGCTTATTTGCATGTCGCCCATCGTTGCAACACCATTGTAAATTCAAAGTTAGGTATTGTCAGTCTGCTTTATTGAGATAAAACTATTAATGCTACTTGCTCGAATTGATGTACAGCATTCTGAGAATGCAGCATCCTTTAGGCACCCTATACGAGACGAGTGGGCAGGACCCCACACCTAATGTCGTCAAAACCTACAAAATTAATATGATTCCCTTCCAGACTGTTGGCAACTGCAAACGGTTAGTTTGCAGATGTGGCTGCTAGTCATTGTTGTGTCGGTTCGTTTTCCCTGGAGTTATTACGTGGGTTGAGGGGTCTCATTTCTACAGATGCATCATGATGAGAATTTGAATTTCTATCATCACACCAATTTTGGTTTGATCTGTTATCATAACTATTTCGTCTTGTGTAATTGTAGTTAATATTATTGACCTCTGGGCTCTATGGTCTGATTTCTACAAGCCAACCCAACACAACAAAATCCAATATAACCAATCCCAACCCAACCCAAAGCAATCCAACCAAATGCAACCTGACCAAATTGAGCCTGACCCAACCCAAAGCAAGACAACCAAACCCAACCCAATAAAAATCCAACATACTGCAACCTAACCCATCCCAACAAAATCCAACCCAACCAAACCCAACCTAAACCAGTGAAATGCAATGAAACCCAACCAACCAAATATAACCCAACCCAAACAAACTCACCCCAAGTCAACCTAACCTAAGTCAGCCCAACCAAACCAAACCCAACACAATCGAAAGCAACCCAAAGCAACCCAACTCAACCCCACCCAACCTAGCTGAACCTAACCGAACTACCACAGCCTAACCAAATGTAACCCATGTTAACCCAGTGTAACCCAACATAACAAAACCTAAACCGACCTAACACAACCTAACCCTACCTAAACCACATAATAAAACCTAACCCAACCCAACCAAACCTGAAGTCACCCAACATGATGAACCTTAAACCAACAAAACCTGACATAACCGAACCTAGCACAGTGTAACCCATCCTAATGTAACCTAACACAACACAACCCAGTCCAACCCACCCCATCCCATCATAACACAACCTGACCTGATGTGACCTGACCTAACCTGATCAGACTTGACCTGACCCAACATGATCTGATCTGACCTGCCCTGACCTTACCAGACCTGAACTTGATCTGACCTGAGCTGTCCTAATCTAATTCAATGCAACCTAACATTAGTAATGTAACATAACATAGCCTAACACAACTGAACCCATCCAACCCAACAGAACCCAAAGCAACCCTATGCAACCCAACCAAATGCAACCAAACCTGGTCTGGCTTGACCTGACCTGACCCAACCCTACCAGACCCCACCCAACAAGACCAGACCCATCCCAACCAGACATGACCCAACCCCAGCCAGCTGAGATGTGCTGAGTCAAACTGAATTGAGCCGATCTGAGCTGAAACGAGCTGAGCCAAGAAGAGCATAGTTGTCCTAGACTGAATGAGCAGAGAAAAGCTGCACTGAGGTGAGTTGATCCAACCCAACCTGCTCTGACCCAATCTGACCTGAGCCGAACCAACCCAACCCAAAGTGATCCAACATGACACAATTGAACATGAGGTGACCAGTCCTGACCTGTCCCAACTGGAACTGACCTTACCTGAACGTACTGGAGATACCAAAAGGATCTCAGATACTATTTTCTTCTGTGAATATTGTCTCTTCTGCAGGATAACCTGTCATTATTCATCCACTTGACTGTGACTGGCATGCCAGTCGTAGGTCTAGATGTCCTTTACAGGATATGTCCTTTTGGGAAATGTGCTATTTCTTCCATCAAGGGGAGGCAAACACGAACAGGTAGTCACTTATTCATATTTAATTCATTCATACAACAAATAAGAGCCCATTAAGGCTGGGGGTGTCATTAAAAACTTGCAACAGGCTGGTTCACCAGCCATTGAAACAACAGACAGTGACCAACTGCAAACTGTGATGTACGTTGGGGCAAACATTGTCTGCCATATGAGCTCTTGGATCATTGCAGTCACTGGCAGAGAAAGTTGAGAATAAATGCCTCGCTCCCAGAATTCCAACAACCTCACAATCTGCAGCATTGTCCCCAGAACAGATTGTCTCTCGTTCTGAGTTAGATGGAAGATTTGAACCACAGACTTTGGTGGTTCTGTGACAAGCTAGTCTGTTACTATCTAGAGTTGTGACAAGGGTACTTGAAACTTCTGAAATGGGTTTTTTCAGGATAGTTTACATACATTTTCAAGAGTATGCCAGTTCATATTCTTCAACATCTCTGAGGTACTATGATATGTCAAACTTCACTGTGACCATTTATGTTGACCTTCTTGGTATACATTCAATATCTGCGCATGTTCCTGTTTGGTACAGGTCTCACACACTTGAGCAACGTTTTAAGATGGTTTGTAAGAGTGATTAGTAAGCAATCTCCGTTATAGACTGAATGCATTTCCTTACCTAACTTAATGTAAACCAACCTAATCTAGCCTCACATGACCTGACCTAACCTAGTTTGCATTTATTTAAAAGAGTATGGCAGTTCTCATCCCTCAGCATCTCTGTAATTCTCTGACATTTCAAACATGTCTGTGATTATTTATGCTGCCCTTCTCTGTATACATTCAGTATTCCCTGCTCTCCTGTTTTATGAAGGTCCCACACACTTGAGCAATATTCTAAGATTGGTTGCATGAGTGCTTTGTATGCAATCTCCATTGTAGAATGTGAGCATTTCCCCAGGTAACTTAACCTAACATAACCTAACCCAACCGAACCTAACCAAAACTGATCTGTCGTTATTTGACTTGACCTGTACTGATCTGACCTGATCTGACATAGCCCCACCCGGTTGACCTAACTTGACCTGATCAGATCTCACATGATGTGACCTGACCTGAGTTGACCTAACCTGATATGATGTGACCTAAACTGACTGACCTGACCTATCCTGACCTAATCAAAACTACATGTTCATCTACATCCATACTCCGCAATCCACCATACGGTGCGTGGCGGAGGGTACCTCGTACCATAACTAGCATCTTCTCTCCCTGTTCCACTCCCAAAGAGAACGAGGATAAAACGACCGCCTATATGCCTCTGTACGAGCCGTAACCTCTCTTATCTTATCTTTGTGGTATTCCCGCGAAACGTAAGTTGGCGGCTGTAAAATTGTACTGCAGTCAGCCTCATATACTGGTTCTCTAAATTTCCTCAGTAGCGATTCACGAAAAGAACGCCTCCTTTACTCTAGAGACTCCCACCCGAATTCCTGAAGCATTTCTGTAACACCCGCGTGATGATCAAACTTACCAGTAACAAATCTAGCACCGAGAGAGGTGGTGCAGTGGTTAGCACACTGGACTCGCATTCGGGAGGCGACGGTTCAATCCCGCGTCCGACCATCCTGATTTAGGTTTTCCGTGATTTCCCTAAATCACTCCAGGCAAATGCCGGGATGGTTCCTTTGAAAGGGCACGGCCGACTTCCTTCCCCATCCTTCCCTGATATGATGAGACCGATGACCCCGCTGTCTGGTCTCCTCCCGCAAAAACAAACCAAACAAATCTAGCAACTCGCCTCTGAATTGCTTCTATGCCCTCCCTCAATCCGACCTGCTAGGGATCCCAAACGCTCGAGCAGTACTCAAGAATAGGTCGTATTAGTGTTTTATAAGCGGTCTCCTTTACAGATGAACCACATCTTCCCAAAATTCTACCAATGAACCGAAGACGACTATCTGCCTTCCCCACAATTGCCTTTACATGCTTGTCCCACTTCATATCGCTCTGCAATGTTACGCCAAAATATTTAATCGACGTGACTGTGTCAAGCGCTACACTACAAATGGAGTATTCAAACATTACAGGAATCTTTTTCCTATTCATCTGCATTAATTTACATTTATCTATATTTAGAGTTAGCTGCCATTCTTTACACCAATCGCAAATCCTGTCCAAGTCATCTTGTATCCTCCTACAGTCACTCAACGACGACACCTTCCTGTACACCACAGCATCATCAGCAAACAGCCGCACATTGCTATCCACTCTATCCAAAAGATCATTTATGTAGATAGAAAACAACAGCGGACCTACAACACTTCCCTGGGGCGCTCCAGATGATAGCCTCACCTCCGATGTCCGCAGCTCGTGGTCGTGCGGTAGCATTCTCGCTTCCCGCGCCCGGGTTCCCGGGTTCGATTCCCGGCGGGGTCAGGGATTTTCTCTGACTCGTGATGACTGGGTGTTGTGTGATGTCCTTAGGTTAGTTAGGTTTCAGTAGATCTAAGTTCTAGGGGACTGATGACCATAGCTATTAAGTCCCATAGTGCTCAGAGCCATTTGAACCTCACCTCCGATGAACACTCACCATCGAGGACAACGTACTGGGTTCTATTACTTAAGAAGTCTTCGAGCCACTCACATACTTGAGAACCAATCCCATATGCTCATACCTTAGTTAGGACTCTGCAGTGGGGCATCAAGTCAAACGCTTTCTGGAAGTCAAGGAATATGGCATCCGTCTGATACCCTTCATCCATGGCTCGCAAGATATCATGTGAAAAAAGGGCGAGTTGCGTTTCGGAGGAGCGGTGCTTTCTAAAGGCGTGCTGATGCATGGACAGCAACTTCTCTGTCTCAAGGAAATTCATTATATTCGAACTGAGATTATGTTCGAGAATCCTGCAACAAACCGATGTTAAGGATATTGGTCTGTAATTTTGAGGATCCGTCCTTCTACCCTTCTTATATACAGGCGTCACCTGCGCTTTTTTCCAGTCGCTCGGGACTTTACGTTGGGCAAGAGATTCGCGATAAATGCAAGCTAAGTAAGGAGCCAATGCAGTAGAGTATTCTCTGTAAAACCGAATTGGAATCCCATCAGGACCTGGCGATTTATTTATTTTCAACACATTCAGCTGCTTCACAACCCCAGGGATGTCTATCACTATGTCCTCCATACGGGAATCTGTACGAGACTCAGACGGCAGTATGTTTGTACGATCCTCCTGCGTGAAAGATTTCTCAAATGCTAAATTTAAAATTTCAGCAGGCTAGACTGGTCAGTGAGTGACTGGATGGAAGTCTTCGACCCGCTTACCGATTTTACGTAAGACCAGAATTTCCTTGAGTTTTCAGCAAGATCTTTTGCTAAGGCATGACGGTGGTAGTGGTTGAATGCTTCGCGCATCGCTCTTTTTACAGCAGCACGAATCTCTGCTAACTTTTGCCTGTCCTCATTCTCCCGATCTTTCTTGTACCGCGAGTGCAAGTGCCTTTGCTTCCTGAACATTCTCAGAATTGCGCTGTTAAACCACAGTGGGGCTTTTCCGTTCGTCACCCACTTTTTCGGCACATACTTGTCCAATGCGTGATTTACAATGTGTTTAAAATTTGCCCATAATTCTTCCACGTCCATCGTACCGGAAGAAAATGAAGTCGATTCATTTACTAAGTGGGATGCTAACAACTGCTTATCTGCTCTTTCTAGTAAGAATACTCTCCTAGCCTTCTTGACCAACTTTTTAACTTTCATAACCATAGTTGTAATGACATCAACACTGACACCGTCGATGAAGTCTGGTCTGTTCATGGCTAACAAATCTAAAATATTTCCATTACGCGTTGGCTGTCGATTTAGCTGCTCAAGGCAGTTTTCGGATAATGTGTTCAAAAGTAATTCACACGACGGCTTGTCTGTACCACCTGTAATGAATCCATAGACATCCCAGTCTATACTAGGTAGGTTGAAGTCGCCTCCGACTAATATAGTATGATCCGGGTACATCTGTGAATTATTCTAGAACTGTCACGGTGGAACCCGGTGGCCGGTAATAACACCCCACAATTAACATTATTTCCCCTAACCCTGTTAAACGTGTCCAGATAACTTCGACCTCAGTAGATACAATATTTTTGTCAACTGCAATGAAGACACCGCCTCCTACGGTGTCTAATCTGTCTTTCCGATACATGTTCCAACCCTCACTAAATATTTCAGAACTTCCTATCTCAGGGTTCAGCCAGGTCTCAGTCCCGAGAATAATTTGCGCGCCACACGCTTCCAGGATGGCAGTAAATTCAGGAACTTTATTCTGAACACTCTGAAAATTTACTGCTGATATCTTGATGGCTGAAGTGTCTTTACACTGAGCGTGTCTTGATTTCCCTGCCTGCACGTCGACTGGTGAGTGTTTGTCAGGACACCTCGCACTACTGCCTAGCCTAAAAAACCTCCATGTGCACGCCACAAGTACACTGCTACCCCAGTAGCCGCTTCCTTTGTGTAGTGCCCACTCCGACCTATCTAGGGGCGTCCTGCAATTCGCCACGCAATAGCGCAAGTCTAGAAATCTGCAGCCATGACCGTTACAGAGTCGACGAAACCTCTGTTTGAGACCCTCCACTTGGCTCCAAACCAAAGGACCCCGATCCACTCTGGGAATGATGCTGCAAATAGAGAGCTCTGCTTGCACCCCGCATGTGAGACCAGCGGTCTTCACCAAATCCACCAGCCACCTGTACGAACTGAGGATTGCCTCAGAACCCAAGTGACAGGCATCATTGGTGCCAATGTGAACAACTACTTGCAGACGACTGCACCCCGTACACTCGATAGCTGCAGGCAAGGCCGCCTCCACATCTTGGATGAGGCGCCCCAGCAGACAAACCGAATGCACGTTGGATTTCTTTCCAGCCCTGTACGCTATTTCCCTAAGGGGCTCCATCACCTGCCTAATGTTGGAGCTCCCAATAACCAGCAAGCCTTTACCCCGTGTGCCTGCTCAGGCCCTGCTGAAGGAGCGGCCACCTGCCCAGTGACAGGATGAATGGGTGAGGCCAGCTGGCCAGCCTCCACATTGGCCCTCCGCCTCGAGCGACGTGAACGCATTGCAGTCCGCCACTCATCCTGAGGTGAGGGTGGCCCCAATGCGCTGGGTACACTAGAAGGTGCCTCAGTGGCAGACGCAGCAACCGACAGCTGGGATGTCTCAAGTGACGCGCCAGACCCTCCGCCGTTGCTGCACCTCAAGGCAGCAGCCTGAAGGCAGCTGACCGTAGCCAACAACAAACTCAGCTGCTCGCGAACTGCGGCCAGCTCCTCCTGTGCCTGCACACAGCACGCACACACCCTATCCATCCTACTGCTAATATCTAACGCCTCCGTGAATTTATACTATACGGCTATCAATAAGCAATATTACTCCTCTCAAATACGAGAATACACAAGGATTTTATGTAATTAAATATGCAAGTGCACAAACACTCAGAAAGAAATTAAGAATCAAACTACAAAACAAATATGAAAGCTAAATATGCGACTCGCCACTGCACTGCTGCTGCACTGATACTTCACCAGTGGTTGCTCAAGGCTCACTAGCCTAAAGTAACCTTACAAAACCTGATGTAGCGTAATGTAACCTATCCTAACCTAACCTAACCTAAATTAGCCTAACCTAATGTGACCTAACATAACCTTACCCAACCCAGCCCAACCCAACACTACAGAACAAAACCCAAACTATCGACAAACAATGTAAAGCAACCCAACAGAACCCAACACAACCCAAACCACCCCAGTCCAACCCATCCCAACCCAACTCAACATAACCCAAAGTAATCAACCTACCTCAACATGATTCAACCTAAGAAGACCTAACCAACCACATCCCAACATAACCTAACCCAATTATATCCAACCCAAACTATCCAAACCTAAACAAAGCTAACACAACCTAACCCAACCTAACCTAACTTACACCAACCTAACCTAACCCAATGCAACCTTACTGGACCTGATCCAACCCAACCCAACCCAACTTGACCTGACCTGATCCAACCTAACCCTACCAGATATGACATGACATGATCCAGCTCAATCCAACCTTACTCAACATGACCCAACCCTGCTTGGCCCAGCCTGGCCCCACCCAGCCCAGCCTACACCAACCTAACCCAACATAATGCATACTAACCAAACTTGAGCCAAGCTAACCCAAAGTAACACAACCTAACCCAACCCAAACAAACCTCACTCAACCCTATTTACCTCAAGCTAGTAAAACCTGACATAATCCAACCTAACCCAATGTAACCCAACCTAACGAAATCCAACCCAACCCAACCCATTCAAACATAACACAACCTGACAACCTCATACTACCTAATGTAACATGACTCAGTCTGATATTATCTGATGTGACTTGAGCTAACCTGACCAGAGCTGATCTGACCTGATCTCACCTCACCTCACCAGTCCTGAACTGATCTGACGGGACCTGATGTGACCTTACCCAATGTAATGAAAGCCAACCTAAGTTAGTAAGCTAACCCAACACAAAACTATCCAACCCAATCCATCCCAAGGCAACCCAACACAATCCAATTCAACTAAACCAACCTGGCCTGGCTTGACCTTACCTGACCCAACCCGACCCGACATTCCAACCCCACCTGACAAGACCAGACCTGTCCTGACCTGACCCCAGTTAAGCCAAGCCAAGCCAAGCCAAGCCAAGCTGAGAAGAAGTGAGCCAAGATACACTGCACTATGCCAAGCCATCTCAACCTGACCCAATGTGTCCTGCCCCAACCTGAGCCGAACTGACCTGACCTGACCCGAACGTAACAGAGATAGCAAATGCATCTCAGGTACTATTCTCCGCTATGAATATTGTCCCTTCTGCAGGGAAAGCATAATCTGTCACTACTCATCCACTTGAGTGTGACTGACGTGTCAATGGTAGGTGTAGATGTTCTGAACAGGGGAGACAGGAACCAGGAAGAACTCAGGACATTACACCCAACATGTTTGATGGGATGTCATCCATTGAAACCAAAAATGAGCTAATGATACTCACTTCACCGGTTTGGGAAATGTGCTGTTTCCTGCATCAAGGAGAAGTATCTGTTCCATCATCAGCTCGTATGTACAACAAATAATGGTATCCATTAAGAAAAGGGGAGTAAGGGATGAGAGAGAACATTGTGTATGCCTAGGAGCCATTGAGGGAACAGTTTGTGGTCAACTGCAAACTGTGGTGGCCGAGCGGTTCTAGGCACTTCAATCTTGAACCGCACGCTACAGTCGTAGGTTTGCATCCTGCCTCGGGCATGGATGTGTGTGATGTCCTTAGGTTAGTTAGGTTTAAGTAGTTCTAAGTTCTAGGGGACTGATGACCTCAGATGTGAAGTCCCATAGCGCTCAGAGTCATTTGAACCATTTGCAAATTGTGATGCACATTGGGACAAACAATGCCTGTTTCTTTTTTTTTTTTTTGGCCCTGAGGTCATACTTGGATCATTGCAGTGACTGGTACAGAAGGTTGAGAATACCAGACTCGTTCCAACAAACCACACAATTTGCAGCATTGGCTCCAGAATAGCTTATGGCCCCTGGTTCTGAGTCATCTGGAAGACTTTGAATCAGAGACTTTGAAGGTTCTGTGACAAGCTAGGCTGTTACTTCCCAGACTTGTTCCAAGGGTACTTGAAAATTTGTAAACAGGTTCTCTCAGGATAGATTACATCTGTCCTCAAGAGTGTGCCACTGAGGATACTTCAGCATCTCTGTAATATCTGGTATGTCATATATGCCTGTGACCACTTGTGTGGCCCTCTTTGCATACATTCAATCTCCCCTGCCCCCCTTACTCCTGTTTGGTTCAGGTTGCACAAGGTTGAGCAATATTCTAAGATGGGTTGCACAAGTGATTTGCATGCAATCTCCTTTGTAGACTGAATGCATTTTCTCAGCTTACCTACATGGCTGAGACTATTTGTGCTGCCCTTCTCTTAGACATTCGATCTGCCCTGTTACTGCTGTTCAGTGCAGATGCCACACAATTGAACAAAATTCTAAGATGTGTTGCACCACTGATTTGTTTGCAATATCCTTTGTAGACTGAATGTATTTGCCTTTCTAGCTTAACCTGAGCTGACTTGACCTGAACTGACCTGACCTGATCTGACCTGACCTGACATTACCCAGCCCCACCTGATTGGCCCTGACCCGAACCTACCAAACCCAACATGATGTGGCCAGACCCACTCCAACTGACCTGACCCAAAGCAAGACAACCCATCCCAAACTGACATTACCCAACCCAGCCCAACCTGACCCAACATGGCCTGTCTCAATGTGACCCAACCCAACATGACCTGATCCAACCTGACCCGATCTCCTACCCAACCCGACGTGACCTGTCTCGACCCAATCATACTCGACCCAATGAGACCCAGTCTAACCCAACCTAACCTAACCTAATGTAACCTAACCTAATGTAACCTAACCTAATGTAATCTAACCTACAGTGTCCTAGCTCAAAACCGCCCATTCCATGGTTTTACTATTTATTCACATGAGAAAGGTATGCTTTTGAATAGTTTTAGACTCTTATAAATATATATGTTTGTGAATTTTTGTGAGTTATGAGTGTTCTGCATAATTTATTTGGTTGTAAATTGGCGTTTGTGGTTTACAGTGCTGTATATAACTAAAATATTGTGTCACATTAGTTAACTCTTATTACAGGGATATTTAGAAATAATAAATTTTTCTGTTGTCATAGTAGATATCTCTATTTGGTTGTTATTTGCTACAGTTCTCAAAGGGTCCTGGTAATATTTTTAGCATATCAAACCAATAAATTAAAAGAAAACTGGCAAGCTTAGTTTAAAGTTATTTGTTGACTATTGCGTAAAATATTGCAGCCTCAATATGTATGCTGATCTTGGGAACAGGATAAGTTGGTGCTGTTCATAGGCAGCTGGAAATCATCTTGATTACTGTGAAGCAACTGGAAGCAACTGCAAATGGGAATATCAGAAGAGCTACCAGGAGTCATGGAGATAACAAATGTGATTTAGGTCCTATTCTGCCCTGCAATTACTGTTTCTTCTTCATAATCTATCACTACTCATCCACTTGACTGTGACTGTCATGTCAGCGGTAGATCAGTATCCTAGCTCAAAGCCAGCCATTGCCTAGTGTTGTTATATATTCACATTAAAAAGATATGCTTTTGAATATTTTTGGACTCTTGCAAATATATATTTCTGAGAATTTTGCAAGTTATTAGTGTTCTGCATAATCTATTTTGTGGTGAATTGACGATTGTGATTTACAGTGCTGTATATAACAGAAATATTGTGTCACATTAGTTGACTCTTTTCAGAGTGGTATTCCATGTCTGTATTTATCACTAATTAATGCTATTGTTAATTTGTTAGTGATAATAATACGGAAAGCACTTCAGAGAAACAATAAATTTTGTTTCAAGTTTTTCTGCTGTCATAACAGATATCTCAGTTTGGTTTGCTAACTGCTTCAGTTTTAAAAGGCTACAGATAATATTTGTAGCGTATCAGAACAATAAATTAAAAGAAAAACTGCAAGCTTGGTTTAAAATTATTTGTTTACTGGTGTGTGAAATGTTGTAGTCCTAATGTATATGCTGTTCTCGGGCACACAATGAGTTATCTGCCGTTCATAAGCAGCTGGAAATCGCCCTGACTATTATGAAGCAATCGGAAGCAGCCGCAAATGGGTGTGTCAGACGGGCTACCTAGAGTCATCTGCTGGAGATACCACATATATCTCAGGTGCTATTCGTCCCTGTGAATACTGTCTCTTCTGCGGGAAAGGCATAATTTATCACTATTCATCTATTTGACTGTAGCTAGCATGTCGTGGTAGGTCTAGATGTCCTGTACACGAGAGACAGGGGCCAGGGGGAACTCATGATGTTACACCCAACAGGTTTGAGGGATTGTCTCCTTTGATGTGTCATCTTCATAGTTCTTATTACCCCAAAACGTGTGTGTTGTGGAAGTTCATTTTACCACATGGGGTAAAAAATGGTTCAAATGGCTCTGAGCACTATGGGACTTAACAGCTATGGTCATCAGTCCCCTAGAACTTAGAACTACTTAAACCTAACTAACCTAAGGACATCACACACATCCATACCCGAGGCAGGATTCGAACCTGCGACCGTAGCAGTTGCGCGGCTCCGGACTGAGCGCCTAGAACCGCGAGACCACCGCGGCCGGCCCACATGGGGTAAGAGCATGCTTTGTCAGTAAATAACACATTCATGTGGATTATAGATCATTCCAACAATGTATAAGGATCGATCAGCAGAAGGCAATGCAGACCAGAAAGTCAGGTGTGGCCAGGACTCGCACACTTTGTACTTGATATGGGTACAAATGTCACTCACGTAACATGCTCCATATGGTTGGGGGTGAAACGCATTCTGCTCCAGCATGGTTGTCAGCTGCATTCAGCTCTGGATGCGGACTATCCAGCAAATATGGGCTCTAAAATGCTTACATTAAGTAAGCATTTCCAAAGACCCCAAAATGTACAATCATTAAAGCAATACAAGTAGCATCCCTTAAATATTTTATGAGGGCATAATGTTCCGCCAAAATGTACAATAATTTAAACAATACAAAATATCATTGCTTAGGAAATTGAGCAATCCTTTCACAACTTATTAAATAATGTTAAGACATGACCAAATAAAAGAAACCAGACGCCCACACTCCCTTACAATAGTAACAGCACATAACACTCACACACTTTAAAATCAACTTAACGATTACACCAGTCACTGAAAAACGGCCCGACGTAAAGTGTGATGAAACCTCAGTTTAAATAAAGGCGCCCAACAAAATATACCACGATGAAAATAAATCTTAGAAGCAATTGAAACTGAATGTTCTTGAATTTACGCACAGTGAGAGCTATCCAACTGGCAACACAAGATAACACGAATGTCATTTACATCAACTAATGATAAATGACCATAGTCTGCAGCGAGCACATTCACCTTGTGTAATTTAACGATAGCATCAGTAAGCCAGTGAAGCTTAGTTCGACAATGTAAAACTCCCCAGCAAGCTAAACCTTGCCAGTACCTGTATACAAGAGAAACAGAATAGGCTTAAGTCCTGACGTCCTATCCCAGACGGAGGATCCGGAAATTACTCCCAGCTCGCGGCAAGTTGGCACATTCAGTGACTTCCTTGGCGACGCGAGCTGGCCGCTACGGCGCGATTGGAAGGGCGTTCGCATCTTCTTGCGTCCGCGACGGGGCTGAACCGTCGTATTAAGAGGTTCGAGCAGCACTTGTTCATCTTCGCTGCTGAGAACACATCTCTTCTATTGAAAAAGTGCGCATAGTTCTAAAGGTATTCATTTTAGAGCCCACGTTTACTGGACACTTTTTTCTTGGTTTGCTGCGCAGTACCTCCTCAAAAATATGGGAACCAAGGAGCTTGCAGTAGAAGAGATTGTGACAAATTTTACATTGGTCAGTCAGGCAGAGACATATCAACTAGGCTGGCTGAACATGAACGCAGCTGGAGGTTGCAGAAATCAGACTCTGCATTTGCTGAGCATGTACTGAGTGAGGGTCACAACTACCAGCCAGTGTCCCACGTACTTCACTTAGCAAACAAAGGCCATAAACTCAACCTGCTGGAAGCCCTGGAAATTAACAAACATCTTGCTCACAGTCCATATCTCATCATAAATGACCAGACACAGCTCAACACTTCCCCTCTCCTAAACTTCATATAATCATCTTTGTTGTTCATTACTTCCCACACTCTCTCTTCCAACATATTCCCATTTTCCTGTATTCATTAAGTTGTTTTGTTTTGTTGAAGTTGTCTTTGTATTCCACAAAGACTGTAGTTTCAATAGTTAAGGCTTTCTTTTAACTGGTACTTGTATTACTGTCCATGTTTAACACCCCTTGGATTTGTCTCATCAAATACTGTTCATATTTTACTTTGCTCATTTATTTAACGGAAACTGTTACACCACCACTGCTTTGATTATAATGTTAATCTTAAAATGCAGTACCACCACACTCTCAAACTGTGAGTTCCCTCAAACACCTCCATTTTCCTACATTTATTTATTTCTGTTTATCTTATTGATATTGCTTAAGTTCCTTATGTATTCTGTAGTTACACTGATAACTGTCTCTTTAATTGGTTGTGTATCACTCTCCATGTTTCATACCTCCTGATGCAGCCTTGTCTAGTACTAATTTTATTTTATTTTATTAGTTTTGTTTATTAATAGAAACTGTTATGTAGGCAAGGTATTCCTGTTTTGTGCTAAAGGTTTTCCTGTCTACTCCATTGTTATTTATGTACTGCTCAGTTTTTACTTTTTCATTGCAAAGATGTTGCTTACTGTATGTTTCTACTTCAGTCTGGATGTGTTACTTCTCTTCCAATGTTGTTTGCAAACATTTAACTTCTTTGGTGATAATACTCAGTAAATGTCTGAAGATGGCCTAGTAAGCCAAAAACCGGTTAACAATAAAAGTAATATTGTAGAACAAAAGCAAACTGGTGCTTTTCATTTATTATAATGTTGTTCTACCAAGAACCGACGGAAGATTCTGTTAATATGAGAAGAGATTTGCTTCACAGAATCGAAGATGAACGAGAGCTCATTGCTCTGAAGCTATGCGTTTTAGAGCCCATGTTTACCAGAAATTTTTTTCTTGTTTTGCTCCATACTACCACCTCTGAAAGTTGCCTACCCTACAATCTCAGCAACAAAAGTAGCGGTACATGCTTTCCGCCCATTTCGCTCTCAGAGATATCAAGACGACTCTCGCTTGCAACTTTCGACTCTGTCGTTTCTGGACCCGAGTCCCTTTCCTCAGATTGATACATTTACCCCTCTCTATCATCCCTGAAAGTTTGCAACATTGTCGAGGTATCACCCTGTAAAATAATCAAACACCATATAGAGGGTGGAGAAAAATTGTGTAATGAAATTTTAACCCTGGATAGCTGGTGCCAGTAGGAACCAAAATTACTAATGTTGTGTAGATCGACAACACGCCATTTTTAAACTACGGAAACTTGGCGCCACGCGCTTCGATTGGTCGTGGGCTTTCTCTGTAGCCCTTCGTCGGTTGACGGGCAGCGCTATGGTTGTCGGTTCACACATACAAACGTCCCTCGCCCCGTCACTGCTCCAACGTGATACCCACACATGTGGAATAGGACTTACTGTTTGTCTCCACCTCACGTCAGCGGCATTCACACGTAACCTTCGCTTCGGAGCTCACACACGTCACGTGCGATTTAGTCATACAGTAAGCATGGCGGCACAGTATTCGTTTGAAGAACAATGAGATGTTGTCTTTGTTTGTGGACTAGCCGACGGTAATGCGCATGAAGCTCGACAGTTGTGTGAGGAACGGTACCCAGCAAGACGCCACCCACACTCTCAAACATTTACAGCAATTCACCGGCGACTTTGCGAAACATGCCCGTTAGCGGAATATCATGGTGATGCTGGAAGACCTCGAGCGCGACGGGATGCTGCGATTGAAGAGACTGTTCTCGAGCGCTTCGAGGAAGCATCTATGACAACTATTCCAGCGGTTGGACACGACAAAGGGGTCACTCATCGGTAAGTCTGGGAGGTTTTCAGGGATGACGGCCAGCATCCATTTAGTTTCCAACCTGTCCAAGACCTAATTTCTGTGGCAAACTATGAACACAGGCTAGGGTTTTGCCGGTGGTTTCTGCGACGTGCTGCCGACTTCCCTGCCATTGTGTTGTTTACCGACGAGCACACCTTCCATCGCGATGGCCTTTACAACGCTCGAAACGTTCATTACTGGGCAAGGGGAAATCCTCACGTCACGTACGTCCACGGACACCAGGAACGGTTTTCGCTCAACACTTGGGCAAGCATTGTGGGTGATCATATAATTGGGATGGTCCGTCTACCTCCTCAACTTATCGGGGCAAATTACCTACACTTTTTGCAAGAAACTCTACCCGGCCTGCTGGAAGATGTTCCCCTGGGCTCACCGCTATGCAAGTGGTTGCAGCAGGATGGGGCGCCCGCACAACAGTCGTGCTGCCCGCGGATATGTAAATGAACGCTTTGACGGCCGAGTAATTGTCTGAGGTGCTCGTAGGACATGGCCACTGCTATCACCAGACCTCACGCCACCGGACTTTCTCCTGTGGGGATTCTTCAAGGTTCTAGTTCACCCACTCGGTTGCGAACCACCTAGAAACGAAGAGGAATCAATGGATCGCATTCAACATGCCCCCAATCACATCAGGGCAACGCCAGGAATCTTTGAAAGAGTTCGGCAAAACACCGCTCGACGTTACCAAGCTTGTGTTGCGTCAGAGGATCGTGAGTAACAGCACCTGCTTCAAGTAAATAATGTCAGTCCTGAGACTGGTTTGAAGCAGCTCTCCATGCTACTTTATCCTGTGCAAGCCTCTTCATCTCCCGGTATCTACTGCAACTTACGTCCTTCTGAATCTGCTTAGTGTATTCATCTCTTGGTCTTCCCCTACGATTTTTACCCTCCACACTGCCCTCCAATACTAAATTGGTGATCCCTTGATGCCTCAGAACATGTCCTATCAACCGATCCCTTCTTCTAGTCAAGTTGTGCCACAAACTCCTCTTCTCCCAATTGTATTCAATACCTCCTCATTAGTTATATGATCTACCCAACGAATCTTCAGCATTCTTCTGTAGCACCACATTTCGAAAGCTTCTACTCTCTTCTTGTCCAAACTAGTTATTGTCCATGTTTCACTTCCATACATGGCTACGCTCCATACAAATACTTACAGAAAAGACTTCCTGACACTTAAATCTATACTCGATATTAACAAATTTCTCTTCTTCAGAATTGCATTCGTTGCCATTGCCAGTCTACATTTTATATCCCCTCTACTTCTACCATCTTCAGTTATTTTGCTCCCCAAATAGCAAAACTCCTTTACTACTTTAAGTGTCTCATTTCCTAATCTAATGCCCTCAGCATCACCCGACTTAATTCGACTACATTCCATTATCCTCGTTTTGCTTTTGTTGATGTTCATCTTATATCCTCCTTTCAAGACACTATCCATTCCGTTCAACTGCTCTTCCAAGTCCTTTGCTGTCTCTGACAGAATTACAATGTCATCGGCGAACCTCAAAGTTTTTACTTCTTCTCCATGGATTTTAATACCTACTCCGAATTTTTCTTTTGTTTCCTTTACTGCTTGCTCTATATACAGATTGAATAACATCGGGGATAGGCTACAACCCTGTCTCACTCCTTTCCCAACCACTGCTTCCCTTTCATGCCCCTCGACTCTTATAACTGCCATCTGGTTTCTGTACAAATTGTAAATAGCCTTTCGCTCCCTGTATTTTACCCCTGCCACCTTCAGAATTTGAAAGAGAGTATTCCAGTTAACATTGTCAAAAGCTTTCTCTAAGTCTACAAATGCTAGAAACGTAGGTTTGCCTTTTCTTAATCTTTCTTCTAAGATAAGTCGTAAGGTCAGTATTGCCTCACGTGTTCGAACATTTCTACGGAATCCAAACTGATCTTCCCCGAGGTCCGCTTCTACCAGTTTTTCCATTCGTCTGTAAAGAATTCGCGTTAGTATTTTGCAGCTGTGACTTATTAAACTGATAGTTCGGTAATTTTCACATCTGCCAACACCTGCTTTCTTTGGGATTGGAATTATTATATTCTTAGTAAATAATGTACTGCCTACAAAAAAAGCCCTTCTCAAGGCCGACACAAATTGTCAAAGGCTCTCTGTACGCGAACTAACGGTTGTTGACGCGTTTGTTCCAGGGACGGCCTACCATGAAACTACAATGGATGTGTCGGGACCGCGGCGGATTCGCCCCCAGGCCCCCACAAAGGGAGGCTGGCGCGCTACCACCGAGCGTACGGGACGTCTTGGACACAGTGCGATTTCCGGCAGGCAAAGTATTAGCGGTCGTGCGATATCCAGAGCATCCGGCAATAGGGCAATCCGGTGGCCAATAGGAGCGCTTGGCCCCAACTTTCTGTAGTTTAGAAGTTGTGCATTGTCGACCTACACAACATTAGTAATTTTGGCTCCTACTGGCGCCAGCTATCCAGGGTTAAAATTTCGTGACACAATTTTTCTGCACCCTGTATATACGCAGCAGAAATCTCTCTCTAAATCTTGACAACCAAACAATACCAGCTGCAAAGCTGGAGCAAGTTATCATGTAGCTGTTATCTACAGACTGACCGAGATTTCTATCTACTTGTTTTAATGGAAGCAATTTACTGAAGACCGAAGAAATGCGAACTTGATCCAGCAGCAATGACCCACTGAAATACAGCTCAGCGCACTTCTTTTGTTCCTTTCCGACCGTATTGCTTTCTCGTCACAGATGTTCCTGGCGTAAAGCGCTATCCATTAACGACGTCGTTTCCGAAACTGGACACAACACACTCACACGTGCGCGCGCGATAGGGTGTGCGCCCGGAAGACATTGTTTACGCGGACTGGGAGATACCGCTCGTTCGCCTCGGCGCTGTGTTCCCCGCTTCTCGAGTGAGCGATGGCTCTATTGGAAAAGCATCAGTGCGAGCGCTTTTCTTGGCACATTCATCCATACGCAGCAGGTCCATCAGGCCCGAATCCAGTGCCACTGGAGCTGGCACAGGGGACCGCCAGCTATGGGCTGTCTCTTGCGCCCGTCCTGTTCTTGTGACTATGAAGCTGATGGCTGTCGGAAGTTAAGGATCTACTCATCCATTCTGAGGAACATTCAGCCGCAAGCTGGCTGACAAGACTTGCAGCGATGAAAAGGCGAGCACTGGCCTGGGGAAGAATGGCACTGGTGCTTGGGAAGTCGCCCGGTGGGCAGGGGAGGTCTATTTCCCTCCCCGCCACCCAGCTTTGAAAAAATTATGATATTCGCAAACTATACTCGCATCCTGCCTCGTCCACAAAGAGATGTGTCACTTTCGAAAAAGCCAGAACAAATAGCAAGTACAATGCTTGGCGCAAAAGCAGTGAAGCTCTCAAAATGGGAAGAGGACACGAAATGAAACTTCACGGATGCAGAAGGCATGTGATGTTATTTTAGTGATTACAAAATCGAATCAAATATGCAAAGAACTTGCTAGTATGAGCTCGCTTACCAGTATGACTCTACATCCTCTCTGGCCTGTATGCACACACTGATTCAATTGGGAAATCTGTTGTGTCCTATCCTAACGCTAGCTGGCCCACGGTTGTTGTAAATAGTCACTGATATCTTGGATACTGGCGCTGGTACGGAAATAGTGTGCGTGTGCCCTGTTTGGCTGGGAGTCCCTTTCTGGGGACCTTGGCTACCTGGTGCAAGTCTTGTTAATTGACGCTACTTCAATGATTGTGCACTGAGGATGATTAAGCGATGTTGAGGCCAACACACATATAATCTCAAACGGGAAATCTTCAGTTCGGCCAGGAATCGAACATGGGACTGTATGATCGAGAGTTATTGAAGCTAATCACGAGACCACACGTTGCTGACAGTGGTATGAGATCGACGTACGAGGTGGTACCACACATCTTCTATACAGATCTTGGGATCTTACTGGTGATGGGAAAACCTGAATTTCACACAGACACTTCATAGTGACTCGTGTCATACGTGGACAAGCATTATCCTGTTGAAGAATGGCGCCACGATACTGCCACATGAGAGGTAACACGTGAAGTTACAGGATGTCTGTGACATACTGTTGTGCCAACAGTATTCCCTCAATCAGTACCAGCTGTGACCTGACGTCGTACCTGATGACTCCTTACGCCATGACGTCATAAGTAACATCGCTGTGCCTCCCGAAAACAATGGAATAATTGGGTCTCCCCTACCATAGTCGCCGATATTGGTCGTCCAGGTGTAATGCAAACTGCGGAACCATGACAATGAATACGCCTGTCCCCCAGTTCCCATGCAGTCCAAAATCGAACCATTGACACATAAAAATGCCCCAGAAATCTGGTAATGGCACGTTTCGACCAGCTGGCCGAAAGGAGGCCTACAGTGAGGCCCCTTTCAAACACTGTCAGGTGCTGATAACGCTGTTGTTGTTGTTGTGGTCTTCAGTCCTGAGACTGGTTTGATGCAGCTCTCCATGCCACTCTATCCTGTGCAAGCTTCTTCATCTCCCAGTACCTACTGCAACCTACATCCTTCTGAATCTGCTTAGTGTATTCATCTCTTGGTCTCCCTCTACGATTTTTACCCTCCGCGGTGCCCTCCAATGCTAAATTTGTGATCCCTTGATGCCTCAAAACATGTCCTACCAACCGATCCCTTCTTCTAGTCAAGTTGTGCCACAAACTTCTCTTCTCCCCAATCCTATTCAATACCTCCTCATTAGTTACGCGATCTACCCACCTTATCTTCAGCATTCTTCTGTAGCACCACATTTCGAAAGCTTCTATTCTCTTCTTGTCCAAACTATTTATCGTCCATGTTTCACTTCCATACATGGCTACACTCCATACAAATACTTTCAGAAACAACTTCCTGACACTTAAATCTATACTCGATGTTAACAAATTTCTCTTCTTGAGAAACGCTTTCCTTGCCATTGCCAGTCTACATTTTATATCCTGTCTACTTCGACCATCATCAGTTATTTTACTCCCTAAATAGCAAAACTCCTTTACTACTTTAAGTGTCTCATTTCCTAATCTAATTCCCTCAGCATCACCCGACTTAATTTGACTATATTCCATTATCCTCGTTTTGCTTTTGTTGGTGTTCATCTTATATCCTCCTTTCAAGACACTATCCATTCCGTTCAACTGCTCTTCCAAGTCCTTTGCTGTCTCTGACAGAATTACAATGTCATCGGCGAACCTCGAAGTTTTTACTTCTTCTCCATGGATTTTAATACCTACTCCGAATTTTTCTTTTGTTTCCTTTACTGCTTGCTCAATATACAGATTGAATAACATCGGGGATAGGCTACAACCCTGTCTCACTCCTTTCCCAACCACTGCTTCCCTTTCATGCCCCTCGACTCTTATAACTGCCATCTGGTTTCTGTACAAATTGTAAATAGCCTTTCGCTCCCTGTATTTTACCCCTGCCACCTTCAGAATTTGAAAGAGAGTATTCCAGTTAACATTGTCAAAAGCTTTCTCTAAGTCTACAAATGCTAGAAACGTAGGTTTGCCTTTTCTTAATCTTTCTTCTAAGATAAGTCGTAAGGTCAGTATTGCCTCACGTGTTCGAACATTTCTACGGAATCCAAACTGATCTTCCCCGAGGTCCGCTTCTACCAGTTTTTCCATTCGTCTGTAAAGAATTCGCGTTAGTATTTTGCAGCTGTGACTTATTAAACTGATAGTTCGGTAATTTTCACATCTGCCAACACCTGCTTTCTTTGGGATTGGAATTATTATATTCTTCTTGAAGTCTGAGGGTATTTCGCCTGTCTCATACATCGTGCTCACCAGATGGTAGAGTTTTGTCATGACTGGCTGTCCCGAGGCCATCAGTAGTTCTAATGGAATGTTGTCTACTCCCGGGGCCTTGTTTCGACTCAGGTCTTTCAGTGCTCTGTCAAACTCTTCACGCGTCTTCTCTCCCATTTTGTCTTCATCTACATCCTCTTCCATTTCCATAATATTGTCCTCAAGTACATCGCCCTTGTATAAACCCTCTACATACTCCTTCCACCTTTCTGCCTTCCCTTCTTTGCTTAGAACTGGGTTGCCATCTGAGCTCTTGATATTCATACAAGTGGTTCTCTTCTCTCCAAAGGTCTCTTTAATTTTCCTGTAGGCAGTATCTATCTTACCCCTAGTGAGACAAGCCTCTACATCCTTACATTTGTCCTCTAGCCATCCCTGCTTAGCCATTTTGCACTTCCTGTCGATCTCATTTTTGAGACGTTTGTATTCCTTTTTGCCTGCTTCATTTACTGCATTTTTATATTTTCTCCTTTCATCAATTAAATTCAATATTTCTTCTGTTACCCAAGGATTTCTATTAGCCCTCGTCATTTTACTTACTTGATCGTCTGCTGCCTTCACTACTTCATCCCTCAGAGCTACCCATTCTTCTTCTACTGTATTTCTTTCCCCCATTCCTGTCAATTGTTCCCTTATGCTCTCCCTGAAACTCTCTACAACCTCTGGTTCTTTCAGTTTATCCAGGTCCCATCTCCTTAAATTCCCACCTTTTTGCAGTTTCTTCAGTTTCAATCTGCAGTTCATAACCAATAGATTGTAGTCAGAATCCACATCTGCCCCAGGAAATGTCTTACAATTTAAAACCTGGTTCCTAAATCTCTGTCTTACCATTATATAATCTATCTGATACCTTTTAGTATCTCCAGGATTCTTCCAGGTATACAACCTTCTTTTATGATTCTTGAACCAAGTGTTAGCTATGATTAAGTTATGCTCTGTGCAAAATTCTACAAGGCGGCTTCCTCTTTCATTCCTTCCCCCCAATCCGTATTCACCTACTATGTTTCCTTCTCTCCCTTTTCCTACTGACGAATTCCAGTCACCCATGACTATTAAATTTTCGTCTCCCTTCACTACCTGAATAATTTCTTTTATCTCGTCATACATTTCATCTACACTCCTGGAAATTGAAATAAGAACACCGTGAAATCATTGTCCCAGGAAGGGGAAACTTTATTGACACATTCCTGGGGTCAGATACATCACATAATCACACTGACAGAACCACAGGCACATAGACACAGGCAACAGAGCATGCACAATGTCGGCACTAGTACAGTGTATATCCACCTTTCGCAGCAATGCAGGCTGCTATTCTCCCATGGAGACGATCGTAGAGATGCTGGATGTAGTCCTGTGGAACGGCTTGCCATGCCATTTCCACCTGGCGCCTCAGTTAGACCAGCGTTCGTGCTGGACGTGCAGACCGCGTGAGACGACGCTTCATCCAGTCCCAAACATGCTCAATGGGGGACAGATCCGGAGATCTTGCTGGCCAGGGTAGTTGACTTACACCTTCTAGAGCACGTTGGGTGGCACGGGATACATGCGGACGTGCATTGTCCTGTTGGAACAGCAAGTTCCCTTGCCGGTCTAGGAATGGTAGAACGATGGGTTCGATGACGGTTTGGATGTACCGTGCACTATTCAGTGTCCCCTCGACGATCACCAGTGGTGTACGGCCAGTGTAGGAGATCGCTCCCCACACCATGATGCCGGGTGTTGGCCCTGTGTGCCTCGGTCGTATGCAGTCCTGATTGTGGCGCTCACCTGCACGGCGCCAAACACGCATACGACCATCATTGGCACCAAGGCAGAAGCGACTCTCATCGCTGAAGACGACACGTCTCCATTCGTCCCTCCATTCACGCCTGTCGCGACACCACTGGAGGCGGGCTGCACGATGTTGGGGCGTGAGCGGAAGACGGCCTAACGGTGTGCGGGACCGTAGCCCAGCTTCATGGAGACGGTTGCGAATGGTCCTCGCCGATACCCCAGGAGCAACAGTGTCCCTAATTTGCTGGGAAGTGGCGGTGCGGTCCCCTACGGCACTGCGTAGGATCCTACGGTCTTGGCGTGCATCCGTACGTCGCTGCGGTCCGGTCCCAGGTCGACGGGCACGTGCACCTTCCGCCGACCACTGGCGACAACATCGATGTACTGTGGAGACCTCACGCCCCACGTGTTGAGCAATTCGGCGGTACGTCCACCCGGCCTCCCGCATGCCCACTATACGCCCTCGCTCAAAGTCCGTCAACTGCACATACGGTTCACGTCCACACTGTCGCGGCATGCTACCAGTGTTAAAGACTGCGATGGAGCTCCGTATGCCACGGCAAACTGGCTGACACTGACGGCGGCGGTGCACAAATGCTGCGCAGCTAGCGCCATTCGACGGCCAACACCGCGGTTCCTGGTGTGTCCGCTGTGCCGTGCGTGTGATCATTGCTTGTACAGCCCTCTCGCAGTGTCCGGAGCAAGTATAGTGGGTCTGACACACCGGTGTCAATGTGTTCTTTTTTCCATTTCCAGGAGTGTATTTCTTCATCATCTGCAGAGCTAGTTGGCATATAAACTTGTACTACTGTAGTAGGCATGGGCTTTGTGTCTATCTTGGCCACAATAATGCGTTCACTATGCTGTTTGTAGTAGCTAACCCGCACTCCTATTTTTTTATTCATTATTAAACCTACTCCTGCATTACCCCTGTTTGATTTTGTATTTATAACCCTGTAATCACCTGACCAAAAGTCTTGTTCCTCCTGCCACCGAACTTCACTAATTCCCACTATATCTAACTTTAACCTATCCATTTCCCTTTTTAAATTTTCTAACCTACCTGCCCGATTAAGGGATCTGACATTCCACGCTCCGATCCGTAGAACGCCAGTTTTCTTTCTCCTGATAACGACATCCTCCTGAGTAGTCCCTGCCCGGAGATCCGAATGGGGGACTATTTTACCTCTGGAATATTTTACCCAAGAGGACGCCATCATCATTTAATCATACAGTAAAGCTGCATGTCCTCGGGAAAAATTATGGCTGTAGTTTCCCCTTGCTTTCAGCTGTTCGCAGTACCAGCACAGCAAGGCCGTTTTGGTCAATGTTACGAGGCCAGATCAGTCAATCATCCAGACTGTTGCCCCTGCAACTACTGAAAAGGCTGCTGCCCCTCTTCAGGAAGCACATGTTTGTCTGGCCTGTCAACAGATACCCCTCCGTTGTGGTTGCACCTACGGTATGGCCATCTGTATCGCTGAGGCACGCAAGCCTCCCCACCAACGGCAAGGTCCATGGTTCATCTTATGCGAATATGGGGGCATTTCTGTGTGCTTCATTGTGGTCATTCAAAATCTGACTCTGGTCGCATCCCTTATATATCCCACCAGACCTGGCACTAACACTAATATGAACAACACTAATGCCCTCTGGTGGCCTTTCTACCTGTCACAGAGAACTACAACTCTAATCATTAACATACCCGCCAATGATGTAAAAGTGCACCAAGTTTCACTGGTATCTGACATTGTCCTCTAGGTGCTTCATTTTTTTTTTTGCTAGGTGTGTATATCGTGACCCATACATCGTGAAATTTCGAAACTGGGGAGGCTAGCCGTAACGATTATATATAACCTCGAAAAAAAAATCAAGCTGCGGCCATAAAACTGGGCAGCAGTGTTATCTCTTTTCTAAATTATAAACTTTCAGTGCGACATACTTTTGCTAACGATGGGTGTGCTGATATGTTAATTATTTGAATATCCAAGAATGTAATACGCTTCATGATGTGTTTGTTGCATTCATGATGTAGTTTTAATGGTCAGCAGTGTTGTGCAGGAAGGCTCCTATGTTTTGGCACTATAACTCTGTGGCGGATACGGAAAAACTTCAAGGAGGGGGCGCTGAAGATATGTTGAGCTACCTTTACTTTTACCGTAATAAAAATTATCAAGTCATATGCAAAGTTCAAGAAAGTTTTGTTTAAACTGATTATACACACATACAAGACAACACGAAGGCTCCTATGTTTTGGCACGGTAACTCAGTGGCGGATACAGAAACACTTCAAGGAGGGGGCGCTAAAGATATCTTGAGCTACCTTTACTTTTACCGTAATAAAAAGTAGTCATTTTGGGGTTGAAGCTCTTTTTTCCGTGTTTGCCAAACACAAAGCCGAAATTGAGTGGCTGAAGCAAGAAATTAGATACCTACACACAAAAAAGCAGGAACTCAATGTTGAACTATTCAAAATTCACCTGGAACTAGGAAATCACATTAAAATCTCTGAAATATTTAATAATATCATGAATAAAGTTAAAACAAATTTCAGAAATACAAATAAAATCAAAACGGAATAAACAACAACAGAAACTAAACACTTTTTAAAACAAAACAAAGTGTTTGCGGTAGCGTTCTCGCTTCCCGCGCCCGGGTTTCCGTGTTCGATTCCCGGCGGGGTCAGGGATTTCCTCTGCCTCGTGATGACTGGGTGTTGTGTGCTGTCCTTAGGTTAGTTAGGTTTAAGTATTTCTCAGTTCTAGGGGACTGATGACCATAGATGTTAAGTCCCATAGTGCTCAGAGCCATTTCAAAAGTGTTTGCACATAAAAATAGAAAGCAAGCAAACCACACATTCTACAAACGTCTGGTCAACCCTACTAACCAAGAAATAAATTTTCTAGAGAAAGGTCCAAAATACAATGTCAACACACACATCACACACAAGACAGTGGAGAATCTTATCATAGAAAGCGAGTACATAACAAAAGGACAAGCAAGAAACAATAACCCAAACTTCAATGCAGGTCTAACAAGAAAATTAATCAAGGAAGAAATAAGATGCATAATAAAGGAAAACAAAAACTGAAGAAGGAAAAACCCCTAGAAAAATAAAGGACAAATTTAAAAACAATGAGGCACTCATTACAAGATCAGACAAGGGAAGTACCACGATAACAATAAAACCTTAAAATTTCTGGAATACAAGAACATATCAAAGCTAACCAATGACCCAACACAAAGATACTGGAAAAACGCACTAACATTCCTAAAAAATATCTCACACATATTCACAAATCAGAAAGAAAATGGCTGAAACAAAAGAACCTCCAAGCACCCACACTGAATAGCCTTCTAAAGCTCCACAAGGACGGTATTCCGATATGCCCCGTTGTCAATTTCAGAAGTGCACCACATACCACTTAGTCAGAGAAATTCACACCTACTTACAGAAACATTACATATAACAAATAACAGAAGCATACACAACACTGAAGAGCTGATTCAACAAATCAAAGACATCAACATACCCACAACAGCCACACTCACATCATTTGACACCACATCCATGTACACCAGTATCCCCACCACAGAATCCATCAACATCATCAAACGACAATTAGAAGAACAAGCCAAAATTCCCAAACCCAATATAAAAGAAATATCTATCATTCTAAAACTAATCACAGAGCAAAACTATTTTTCATTTGACAATTAGTTCTACTCACAAGAAGATGGGCTTCCGATGGGGTCACCAGTCATTGGACTCCTAGCCAACATTTCTCTCAATCACATTGATAATAAAATATTTGAAACAATTGTAAGACCCAAACAATACCAGATAATATATTGCTACCGTTATGTAGATGACATCATATGCCTTCTGGATGAAACACCAAGTCGCATTCAACAACTCCACAGTGATATAAACAAAGTAAACCCAAAAATAAAATTCACCATAGAAACATAACACAACAAAGGATTAAACTTCCTTGACCTCACAATATACAGACACAACAACCAATACCAATCCTCTATATTCAGGAAAGTGACCACTACCAGCACAGCCATTCACAAAGATTCTAATCTTCTGATTACACACAAACCAGCCAGCTTCCAATATATGCTACACAGACTGAACAAAACCCCACTCACTGAAAACAACTACAAGAATGAATTACAATCAGACAAATAGCATTAGAGAATGGATATGATACAAACACTATAGATAAACTCAATCACAAAATTAAAACAAAATTAAAAAGGACACCTCACACACAAAAACAAAAGCCTCCTCATCAACTTACTATCACACAGAACAAACAAGAAGTACCCACAATGACAAACAAGTGGTTCACTCTCACCTACAACAACAAATCAGTCCACAGAATAGGCAACACACTCAAACAACAAGGGGTAAAAATAGCCTACAAGACAGACAACTCAACACAAGGAAAACTAAGGACAACCAACACAAGCACAGACAAACACAACATTTCTGGTATTTACCAACTAACATGTCAGGACTGCAAATCAATTTATATAGGGCAGACAAGCAAAAACTTTAATACCACATACACAGAACACAGAAGAGCATTAAAAAGTAACAGCTGTCACCCCACAGTTGCTGAACACCTTATGGACAAGAAACATAACCAAACTAGTCGGCCGGAGTGGTCGTGCAGTTCTAGGCGCTACAGTCTGGAGCCGAGCGACTACTACGGTCGCAGGTTCGAATCCTGCCTCAGGCATGGATGTGTGTGATGTCCTTAGGTTAGTTAGGTTTCATTGGTTCTAAGTTCTAGGCGACTGATGACTTCAGAAGTTAAGACACACAGTGCTCAGAGCCATTTCAACCATAACCAAACAAACATCAACACTGATTTGAAAATTCTCAAATGCAGCAACAGCCCCCCACAAAAACTAATAATTGAAGAAAATTATCAGATACAAAAAGCTATTGTGGAAGGAAAACAAGTGATAAACGAATACACAGCTCTCTGCTATGGAATTCTGTTCTCTGCCCTCGAAGAATTATTAGACAAGACCAACTTATAGAGCTCTGACACCTCCCCCCCCCACCCACTCACCCACAAAAAAATCCTCAAACCTACTCTCACTCTCACTCTCACTCTCTCTCTCTCTCTCTCTCTCTCTCTCTCTCTCTCTCTCTCTCTGTCCCTTTGCGTGCACAACACACAAAAAAGTTCTTGTAGTAATAATAATGAAAAATCCTCAACCTGCTCTCTCTCTCTCTCTCTCTCTCTCTCTCTCTCTCACACACACACACACACACACACACAAATCCTCAAACCTACTGTCACACTCACTCTTTCTCTCTTTGTCTCTCCCCCTTTTCACACAAATAACACACACAAAAAAGTACATGTAATAATAATAATGAAAAATCTTCAAACCTGCTCTCTCTCTCTATCTCTCTCATCTCTCTCTCTCTCTCTCTCACACACACACACAAAATGAAAGATTCAGATCAACCACCAGGAACACCTTCAACTGTTCCACCGTCAGCCATCTTGTTTTTACACCTTCAATGTTCCACTGTCTGCCACGTTTGTTTTTACAGCGCCAAAAACAGTGAAACAGTGACAGTGACAGCGAAAGCTCAATCTATGCTGTTTGATAGTGATGAAGATGAGGAAAAAGAAAACGAAGTTTCAGGCATAGAAATAACAATTTTCAAATCGTAATTTTGGCTTAAACAATTTATCTACTTGAGGTGGAAGTGGTTGCAGATGACAAACTGTGTAACAAAACAGCCACTGTGGAAACACAATACATCAGAAATACCACACCATGTGGTAAAAAGGTATGGATTCATAATTTTATGTGTTTTTTCAAATATCTGTAACTATGATTTAAAAAATAATAGTTACATGTACACAAACAGTAAAGAACATTCTTTATCTTTAACAGCCATAAAATAAAAGTCCACTGAAGATGCTGCAACTGCAGTGAAACATGTTTGGGTTGAAAAACAAAATTGTGTTTTGCTAAAGGTGGACGGTATCCAAAAACATAGGTAAAAAGTAATCAAGTCACATGCAAAGTTTAAGAAAGTTTTGTTTAAACTGATTATACACATATACAAGACAATGCCATCTTATGATATAAAAAAATTACAATTATGCTACCAGAGATATATGCTCAACAGTTTCCCATAACTGACTCGTATTACGACTTAGGTTTGGGAAACTATTGTTACGTCATTAGTAAAACTAGTGTTAGGAGTCTATGAATTACTGTTATCAATACTTCACAAGCAACTGATCACTCTCACTCTTGACTAATCTTCACACTTGCACTTGCTACAATTAGGACTTTTTACTTATTCATTCTTTAGTCTTAATACGTGTGCTTCTGAATGTAAACTAGCTTCCTGTTTGGGGAATAGTCCGCATTTATAATGCTACGTATCGAAGGTTCTCTGTACACGAAAACATTAGAACATTCGCGACTTTTCTCGAACAAATGCCAGACAGAATAACGTATCGAGACCACTAGAATGGCTTTTCTCGTGGGTATGTGTTAGCTATCTATGTGCCAGACGGAAACGTATAAAATACGATGTCGCGAACTCGCGTGCTACATAGGAAAGTACAACTACTCGATAACTTGATTCAGTTGAGTCGAGTAACGAAAGAAACGAACGAATAGCGTGCGGGCTGACTGGCGGGGGCAGAGCGGGTGGCAATGCAGGCGGCCCAGCCACTGCGATAACTACAAACGATAACTGTTAAAATATGCTGCAACAGCTGCAATGGTCAGAGACAAAGATAAAATGAGATGACGCTGCCTATAGCTATTGCAAAATTAAAATCTCTCTCCACGTCTATATGTGAAAGTTACTCTCAAGAGTATCTGTACTGATTATGGTTTTCATTGATAGATAGGCTGATTCAAGAGGTAGGTTCGTCTGTATTGCAGCTCGCTCGCAGGCGTGGAAGTGTGTAGATGCGTTGCGAGGTCGCTCTTCCATGTGACGCTCGAGTTTCCCTTACAGCGTGTCAGTACTGGTTATACGTTTGGTGCAGTTATCTGCTGCAAACTTTAGCATTTGACGTTCCTGTTGGTGATGACAATTCCCACCATGTGTCGCAGGTTATATGGCGAAGGTGGCGAAGGGGTGGAGATTTCGAGGTCCCTGTTAGTCAACATCGACAACATCCGGATGCCCAGAGGCTTGATTAGGATGCATTTCTCTTCTCAGTCACAACAGTGGACACCACGGTGGATGCTATCAGCCACTCATTAGCGGTCGTTAAGGGTGAATCTGGAATACACCCTGAAGAGGAGAAGATTGGGTTATCATAACAGGCTCACACCAGCTTCTCCAGCATGGGAGGGGGGAAAAAAAAAACAAACGGCAAAGTGAGGTTCTGAGGTATGGGGTTGATCTGTTATTCTGTGGCTCCTGCAAGAAGCAATTTCCACCCACACACTACTACAGAAGTCAGACAGATGCTCCTAATGTTCTAAAGAGAAATGCCTGAAAAACTTTCAGCGATAAATATCTTCTGGAGTCATCTGCTGTAAGGAAATGACACAAAAATTCACAAAATTTCTTACGTAACTACTGAGATACTTGGGTACTGGAGTAGTGCTAGTTAGTGTAAGAAAAACATGAAACTAATGAAAGTTATTATTTATTTTCCAAAAATTCTGAGAAATCACAATGGCACTTTTAGTTATGAAGTGAACAAGTTATATTCTGGTTCGTTTCGGAATGTGAAGTTACCTCTCAAGGATAGGATTCGCTAATGAAATTTCTATACAAAGTTTAAGATGGTTGTTGACTTGGCAGAATGACTGAGAGGCACGCCTACTCAACTTTAATAATTATCCTTTAGAATGATGCAAGGTACGGTTGAGGCTGTCGCGTGTGAAATGCAGTGAAGTGTAGCTGTAGCGCACAATGCTGTAAGCTGCGATGACTGAAGTCTGCGCCGCTCGCTGCTGACAAATAAGATAACTCTCGTTCTATCTGGATTGGCCTTCGCCAATCAAACTCTCCCTATGCCTTGATGAAGTCAAGGACTCCTATTCGCCCCTAGTCTAACTATTGGCGTGGTACACCGGTCAGATAACCAGTCCACTGCAATGCCACTCAAAATTCGCTCCCAAGCGTTTAACTATAACTCTGTCCGTTCACACCGCACAATAAGTGTGTCAGCCAACACAGTGAACAACGCTTAATCGCAAGGACTCAATACAGAGTAGCACTTCGATTCGCTCTCGACAGAGGTGCTCTCCCAGTGAAGTACTGAGGAGAGACTTGTTCCTTGCTCCAAGAGCGACAACGGAACGGCGCCTCTCCATGCCAGACGTGAAGGGGTATATCTTTCGGTCTCTTCCATTATTCCTTCAGCTCAAGGCGTCAGAAATATCGTCTGCCAATCAGCATTGCTTTTCTAAAACGGGAGAATGACATTTCGTTTAAGGCGACCAATCTGGAAACCTGAAGCATTGGCGTTTGGTGTTTGCTGTCTCCCTGTGAAAATCCCTGAAACTGCATGCCGTGTGTAAAGAATGCGTAGGCTGGCCGCTCCCACACAATGTAGTGGAATTTGCTTTTAAGCCGAAAACGGGGTCGTTCCCCCTTTTCATTTGGGCCCACGCTGTCCGCTACATGGGCAGTCACCGGCCAACATAGGCTGGGTCATCCTCTGAAGGGACCGGCGTCCCGTTGTGCAGTTTCTGTCCCGAACTTCTGTGACCGTCGTGTCTGGAATGTATGTGTGATGAATTCATACAACATTGACTTTATCTTATCGAGTTTGGATTAGAGTGAAGCGTCTTGATGTGCGGAATATGATTGTGAGCAATGAAGGTCAGGAGACCACGACCTCTTACAAGGTTAGTGTGGACTTTAGGAACTCAAAAATCTTACTAGCGAACCTAAAAAAGCCTCATATGCTATTACTCTATAACTACATCTACACGACTGCAGTGCAAGCCACACTTAAGTGCCTGGTAGAGAGATCATCATACCACTTTCACTCTATTTCTCTGCTGTTCTACTCTCGAACAGCGCGCGGGAAGAATGAGTTCTTAAGTCTAACTGTGCAAGCCCTGATCACGATGATAATTTCTTGTTATGTGGGTGGTTACCAAAATAATATTTTCGCATTCTAAGGAGAACGTTAGAGATTGAAATTTCCTGAAAAGATCTCGCTGCAACGGAAAATGCCTTTACTTTAATGATTCCTCCTCAACTCGCGTGCCATATTTGTGACGCTGTGTCCCCTACATTGCGCTAATATAAAACAAGCTGCCCTTCCTGGAACTGTTTCGATGTCCTCCCTCGCTCTGTCTGGTGAAGATGCCATCCTGCACAGCAATACCCCGCCAGAGGATGGACATGTTTAGTACAGGCAGTCTCTTCAGTAAACCTGTTTGCTTTTTCTGTTCTCCGAATAATGTTACAAATGTAACTAATTCCTTTGTAACAGTACCTCCTGGTTCTGCTCTCAACCAACAAAATACTATCAATACTCCTTTCGTGGCAAATGTAACTACTCAGCGGTTTTCTGACTTCCATAAAAGTACAGATCGTCGTCCGAACGTAGTTTATATTGAAATTTTGGATGCAAGGATAGGCCATCTCCACCCTGTGGCTGTAAGCAAACTTCTGCGTTTTTCCTTGACAGAGCTCAAGAAGGCTATAATTAATACATATTCTGTGGCAAAACCAAAATGAAGGACGAATTGAAAACTTCGGACAAGGTTAAATAGCAAAGTAATTTAAATTAAAAATATAAAAATTTAAGTTCCATCTTTCGTTGTTCACAGATTGGGAGTAATAGAAAAGTTGATAGAGAACTAAATGGAGCGGAGATTTTGGAAGTTAGGCAATCTGTTGTCCCTGTAATAGCTGTTGGAAAGTTTAATAAGCGGTATATACGGCATGGTAAAGAGCAAATTGTCAAAATGCAGTGGAACCGCGCGACCGCTACGATCGCAGGTTCGAATCCTGCCTCGGGGATGGATGTGTGTGATGTCCTTAGGATAGTTAGGTTTAAGTAGTTCTAACTTCTAGGGGATTGATGACCTCAGCAGTTAAGTCCCATAGTTCTCAGAGCCATTTTTCAAAATGCAGATCTGCGTGTTAACTTTCGACTATCAAACTTTACCGAAAGCTGAGACTGTTTGTAGAACTGGATTTTCTATAGGTCTTTATGTGGAAACTGTCGGCGAAGTCTTTAATTGCCTTCAATAGAACGAATCAGTAAACAATGTCGGTCCCAGGTAAGATGCATCAAATGTAGAGGACCACATTCTATTGAATCCTGTCTCTCTCCTATTGATTTTTGTGCTCTCTATGGGGGACAACAACCCCAGATCGGCTCTGCCCCCCCCCCCCCTCCCGTCCTTTTCATAACCGGCGACGAGCTCAAGAACTAGCTACTTTCAATAATACTGACGTCAGAGATGTGCTGAACATTGCTCGAATGCCAACTTGCGTGTCCATCACTGGGTAAAAACAAAATTTCTAGCCAGCGACGATCACAATTGCTCCAATCAATTTTAGAGTTCCTTTCAAAACGCACAACTTTTCTCGCCGCTGCCCGCCACAAGCATTCAGGATCAACATTGCAGAAGCAGGGGCGGAAGTCAATGTGTTGGTGTGTCTCAGCACACAAACTCCGCTCAGCGACTTTAGCGGCGGCAGACGGAAGTAAGCAAACACGTAACGTACGTAAGTGGTCTCTGTACCGAAGCCTATGTGTACTAAATTTTGACAGCCTGTGCTTTTATATCTGAAAGTATGCTTTTATGCATTCTCGTCATTCAATTACCGTATAATCATGTGTTTCAGATGGCTAAATAAAGCACATACTCTGGATGCAAGGGAAAAAAAACTATTTCGCTACATAATTTTTTACAACTACATCACACATGTTGCCTGGCGTAGATGCTTAATGCTATCCGTCCGAAGCCGGGCGCACCGCTAGTATTTACTATAGTGAATGAATCCAGAATAGGGGAAACTGGAAGCATCTGAAATGTGGTGCCTCGTAAATTAAAAATTAAGACAACAGATAAAGTACAAAATAAAGAAGCATTAAAAGAACAGACGAGGGAAGAATGTACGGAAATCACAAACAACTCTGTGCTCCGAGCATTGGCAGCTTTGGTAATGCATCTTGCAAAAAGAACACTACCCATTGCTGTATGATCATATTTAATAGAACACGACCTGTTTCGTGGCCGGTAGCCACATTCTCAAGTATACGTCTAAACGGAAAAAATTTGAATGGCTATCCACAAGGTCCAGCGGACCCACTTCATACTATCCCTGGGAAGTTTTGGGCGGAGGCCTCAGTCAAAAATACCGCCCCACGGGTGTGTACTGTATCCGCTGCGATGATTGCCCTATACGATATATGGGGCGGACTAGTCGTGGCTTTGATGTTAGGTTTAGAGAACACATAAATCTTACCAAGTCTAGGTCGTCATTATCTATTTACGTGAACAACAGACTTGTCCAATAACTTAAAAATTTTGCACATGAATGTAAAGGGACAGCTCACCAATGTTGTAGAAGAGATGGCAATTATGTACGTCATGAGACTGTATCCCCAGCACACACCTAATAGCCAGACTGAGCTGAGAAATCGCAGTATTTTATCGAATTTTGATTATCTTGCAATGGCTGGATTCCATTAGCCCTGTGATCAACGTATCCTTTTGTACTGTTTCGCTTGTTGTATGTACACTGAAGTGCCAAAGAAACTGGTATAGGCATGCGTATTCAGATACAGAGATATGCAAGTAGCCAGAATATAGCGCTGCAGTCGGCAACGCCTGCATAAGATTACTGCTGCTACAATAGCAGGTTATCAAGACTTGAGTGAGTTTAAACGTTGTGTTATACATGGCGCACGAGCGATGGGACGCAGCATCTCCGAAGTAGCGATGAAGTGGGGATTTTCCCGTACGACCATTTCACGAGTGTACTGTGAGTATCAGGAATTCGATAAAACATCAAATCTCCGACATCGCTGCAGGAAAAAGATCCTAGATCCTGCAAGAACGGGACCAACGACGATTGAAGAGAGTCGTTCAACGTGACAGAAGTGCAACCCTTCCCCAAATTGATGCAGATTCCAATGCTGGGCCATCAACAAGTATCAGAGTGAGAACCATTCAACGAAACATCATTTATATGGGCTTTCGGAGCCGAAGGCTCACTCGTGTACTCTTGATGACTGCACGACACAAAACTTTACGCCTCGCCTGGGCCCGTCAACACCGACATTGGACTGTTGATGACTGGAAACATGTTGCCTGGTCGGAGGAGTCACGTTTCAAATTGTATCGAGCGGATGGACGTGTACGGGTGTGGAGACAACCTCATGAATACATGGATCCTGCATGTCAGCTGGGGACTGTTCAAGCTGGCAGCGACCCTGTAATGGTGTGGGGCGTGTGTAGTTGGAGTAATATGGAACTCCTAATATGTCTAGATATTACTCTGACAGATGACACGTACGTAAGCATCCTGTCTGATCACCTACATCCATTTATGTCCATTGTGCATTCCGGAAGACTTGAGCAATTCCAGCAGAACAATGCGCCACCTCACACGTCCAGATTTGCTACAGAGTGTGTCCAGGAACACTCGTGATCATATCTGGGATGCCTTGCAACGTGTTGTTCAGAAGAGATCTCCACCCCCTCGTACTCTCACGGATTTATGGACAGCCCTGCAGGATTCACGGTGTCAGTTCCCTCCAGCACAACTTCAGACATTAGGCGAGTGCATGCCACGTCGTGCTGCGGCGCTTCTGCGCAACTGCCTGGTAAGCAGAAGATCCCGTGCTCGAATCCCAGTCCGGTTCTCATTTTCACTCGTCACCGATAGTTCCGCGTAATGTGCCACTGCATTTGACAGCAGTGACCTCCGTCAATTTACGTATAATGTTTCACAGCTGCGTATTCTGCGTGGTGACTATTCTTTTGGACATGTCCGAAAGAACAGACACCACGCATTCATATAATAGGTACAAAAATTACATGTTGTAGTAGTAACAGTCATAAGCAGACTGCCTATGATCGGTAAAACTACAATATGTAGCTTTTGCATCTATATGCAACATGATATTCCTGAATATCTTACGGCGGCAATGTGCAAACTGCGTAATATTAGTGAGCCGTGGTGCCATTGAGTTAGTAGACTGTTGTTTCTGGCGTCACTGGCTCAAAAAAATGGTTCAATTGGCTCTAAGCACTATCGGACTTACATCTGAGGTCATCAGTACCATAAAGATTTAGAACTACGTGAACCTAACTAACTTAAGGACATCACAAACATCCATGCCCGAGGCAGGATTCCAACCTACGACCGTAGCAGCCGCGTGATTCCGGACTGAAGCACCTAGAACCGCTCGACCACAACGGCCGGCCTCACTGGCTCAGCTGTAGTACCGACTTTCCCTCTTGCGGCCCCATTGCCAATATCTATGAGGTATCTGTGGGTTGCGTCCTTAGAAGGTCTTTGCTTGCCGATATATACACTCCTGGAAATTGAAATAAGAACACCGCGAATTCATTGTCCCAGGAAGGGGAAACTTTATTGACACATTCCTGGGGTCAGATACATCACATGATCACACTGACAGAACCACAGGCACATAGACAAAGGCAACAGAGCATGCACAATGTCGGCACTAGTACAGTGTATATCCACCTTTCGCAGCAATGCAGGCTGCTATTCTCCCATGGAGACGATCGTAGAGATGCTGGATGTAGTCCTGTGGAACGGCTTGCCATGCCATTTCCACCTGGAGCCTCAGTTGGACCAGCGTTCGTGCTGGACGTGCAGACCGCGTGAGACGACGCTTCATCCAGTCCCAAACATGCTCAATGGGGGACAGATCCGGAGATCTTGCTGGCCAGGGTAGTTGACTTACACCTTCTAGAGCACGTTGGGTGGCACGGGATACATGCGGACGTGCATTGTCCTGTTGGAACAGCAAGTTCCCTTGCCGGTCAAGGAATGGTAGAACGATGGGTTCGATGACGGTTTGGATGTACCGTGCACTATTCAGTGTCCCCTCGACGATCACCAGTGGTGTACGGCCAGTGTAGGAGATCGCTCCCCACACCATGATGCCGGGTGTTGGCCCTGTGTGCCTCGGTCGTATGCAGTCCTGATTGTGGCGCTCACCTGCACGGCGCCAAACACGCATACGACCATCATTGGTACCAAGGCAGAAGCGACTCTCATCGCTGAAGACGACACGTCTCCATTCGTCCCTCCATTCACGCCTGTCGCGACACCACTGGAGGCGGGCTGCACGATGTTGGGGCGTGAGCGGAAGACGCCCTAACGGTGTGCGGGACCGTAGCCCAGCTTCATGGAGACGGTTGCGAATGGTCCTCGCCATACCCCAGGAGCAACAGTGTCCCTAATTTGCTGGGAAGTGGCGGTGCGGTCCCCTACGGCACTGCGTAGGATCCTACGGTCTTGGCGTGCATCCGTGCGTCGCTGCGGTCCGGTCCCAGGTCGACGGGCACGTGCACCTTCCGCCGACCACTGGCGACAACATCGATGTACTGTGGAGACCTCACGCCCCACGTGTTGAGCAATTCGGCGGTTCGTCCACCCGGCCTCCCGCATGCCCACTATACGCCCTCGCTCAAAGTCTGTCAACTGCACATACGGTTCACGTCCACGCTGTCGCGGCATGCTACCAGTGTTAAAGACTGCGATGGAGCTCCGTATGCCACGGCAAACTGGTTGACACTGACGGCGGCGGTGCACAAATGCTACGCAGCTAGCGCCATTCGACGGCCAACACCGCGGTTCCTGGTGTGTCCGCTGTGCCGTGCGTGTGATCATTGCTTGTACAGCCCTCTCGCAGTGTCCGGAGCAAGTATGGTGGGTCTGACACACCGGTGTCAATGTGTTCTTTTTTCCATTTCCAGGAGTGTAGATACGGGGTTCGCTGGCCCAAGGGGGGAGGAGGCACGAAGTTTGGGGATTGGCGGTAGCGTCGCAACAAGAGGTGGTCACGAGGTCCAAGCCGGCCGAAGTGGCCGAGAGGTTAAAGGCGCTACAGTCTGGAACCGCACGACCGCTACGGTCGCAGGTTCGAATCCTGCCTCGGGCATGGATGTGTGTGATGTCCTTAGGTTAGTTAGGTTTAAGTAGTTCTAAGTTCTAGGGGACTTATGACCACAGCAGTTGAGTCCCATAGTGCTCAGAGCCATTTGAACCATTTGAACGAGGTCCAAGTGGCCGAAGACACGAGTTGCGCAAGGAGGGCCTGCGCAGAGCGAAGATACCGGAGTACTTCACCGGGGTCAGTGTCGACTACAAGCAGCAGGCCGACATCCCGTCGGTTGGTTGGGAACATTCGTGACGGACGACCGCTCGTGGTCTGGCTTCCCTCTTCTACCTGGCTTTCATCGGCACCACTCAGTAACCGCTGCGACCCACCGTGGATTCATGAAACTGCTTGCTGATAAAGGGGAGTAATATTCTGTAATCCTCGTGGTCTTTTGTTTCATTTTCTACCTACCCCCTCTTATTATTTTCTGGTTTGCACCCGACCCTTAGAGTTTTACTCGGTCGGCCCTTTGGTCGTAAATACAGGCTGTAGTATTGTACTAAGACACTATTGTCGTTTGAAAATTTGTCCCGCTATTACCCTGCCTTTCCTTTCTGGTTTGTACCCGATCATTAATGTTCTAATTAATCCGCTCTTGGTCGTAAATACAGCCGGAACAATTGTACTGAGGCACACGTTACCGTTAAACAAAAGAGGGATCTTGTGGTTAGATTTAGCTGTTAACCGGTTCAATTCTTTGATTGTAATTACATTTGTCAGTCATTATTTATAATCTGAACAACCTGTTGTACTAAGCTTTTCGTTTCTGTGTTTGAAAGACAGAGCCGTTATTGGTGTTTTTTTTAGCTTGATCTTGTGGTTCCGCCGAGTGGATTCTCTTGTCATAAGTGTTCACAAGTAATGTTTTGAGACGTACCTTCAGAGCGATCTTAATAACTGACAATCACTTCAACTTTGAAAATATTAACAGCCAACAGTCACCAGGGCTTTAGTCAAAATAAAATTGTCAGAAGGGATGGGTTGGGATCCAGTCGCACATTGGTTGCCGATTAAAATTAAGAGATTAGTTGCTTTCAAGTAAACCTTAACATCGTCATATTTTTTGCTAATCTGTTCAATCTTTAAGGTCAGGTGCACATCTCAATCCCGAACCTTTCGACATACAGCTTTCAATTTAAAACTTAAGTCGTCTGTTTTGAGTAAGGCTTGTTAATGTAAACGTCAAGTGCGAGGCAGTGCTGTTCACTCGTAGACCGAAAGAACTGCACAGACACCAACACTGCAGACAAATAACACTCCACAAGCGCCCAATACGTTTCCGTGAGGAAGTGAGGTACGTATGTGTCTGGCTGGTCTGGAAACTAACATTTGGGGCGGGGCGGGGGATTCCACATACAATACGCCGTCAACCGAGCACATGCAAGGCTCAGGCAACTTTACCCAGTACTGAACAGAGGGGTGTCGAGGTCCATATACATGACAGAGATTAGACCTTTGATGACGTATGCAGCCGCAGTCTGGGGATACGCAGCTCCAACAGGCCTGCGCAGCCGAGTGGTCATACAGGACAAGGTGCTACGTATTTTAAGCAACTCTATGATACACATGCACCCTGGACCTTCACAATGAATACCGCCTCGAGACTGGGAGATATTCAAAAAACTCACCACACGTCCATACAGGAATTCGAGACTCTCGAATAACCCCTTCATCCTGAATCTGGGACACTACGACCACAACTATAGATGGAAGAATTGACGCTAAAGACACTCCTTCGTAGGAACACATAACCACCTACGGCAAGCTAAAGCACAGAAGCAACGCAAATAACGGCGAATCCCTGCATCACAGCAAAGCTGACTGCGACTGCCACAGCTGCTCAACCGGGCACAGCAGGGAAGCCAAATTTTGCACGCAAAACACAAACAGAACTCACACAACATCCTACAATCTGCGATCGATTCTGTGACCAATCGACCACTAATATGACTACTATGTCTCTTACAGGTACACAGACTCTCCAGTTGGTCCAAGAGACATTTTCGGTGTCCAGTCCAGCAGTACCTCAGATCGATTCTGCTCTTATGATGAACGCAGGATGCTGTGGGACAGCGTGGTGCCGAGCACTGCGCGATACCCAATCACCAACTGACCTTATCCTAGATGATCTGTCGCGGTTAGCAAGCAAATCCGCTACTGCTCTTATTATCCACCCAGAATGTCACAGAGGTTTACTTCCTGCCTCTGCGCTTTTTTGTCTCTGCCCTCAAACCCGCTACTGTTCATCACTTTTCGTCCACTTCTATCACCTCGATGAGCCCATGTCAGTGGGTAATCCTGTCCAGACGCACGGACAACACCACGAGTTCACATCCCATGAAGTCCTAGATTTGCAGCTAACAATATGGATGTGATAGTAGATCTGTTGACATGGTCACGACGTTGGTTGGGCTTGAACGGCTCTGCACTCTTTTTTCTATTTTTTAAATTATTGGTTGTAGGTTCTTCCTCTCTTTTATAGAGGATGATGTACGCACTATTCAGCCCCCTTTTCTAAACATTATCTGCGTTCGGCAGGCAATGCAGTTTTACTAACGAAAGTTGTGACTCCCTTCTTCCCTACATCGATGCTTTTAATGATTTAAAGTATTGCACTAGGGGCGTTGAATAAGTAACGCAACACATTTCTTTTTCTCGGCAAGTTTCGGCTGAGAAAATGCGGAATTTGCTGTGGGACAGCGTGGAATATTCCTTCTCCAGCCTCTATCGTTTCATGAAGTTCCTATAGGTGGTAGCGGTCCTATTCGTAGACTTCAGAATGGCTTCTCTAACGCAGAGAGCTGCCATTGAGTTTCTTTCTGCGGAATACCAGAGCAAGCAGATATTTATAGACTCTTGCTAAACTTCTACGGAGACCTGGCAGGGAACAAAAGCACAGTGAGTCGTTGAGCAAAGTGTCTGCCACAATCGCAATATGGTATTGTAATACTGTCCGACCTCCTTCGTGCTGGCCGGCCGCTCAAAGCAACTCTAAAGTGTATCCTATTACCCTCAGGAAATTGAAGAAACGACTTCAGCTTGTTCATCACCACAAAATGCAAACGAACTTCTTCTTCTTCATGACAACACAAGGCCTCACCCAAGACTGCGCGCCTGAGAGGAACTGCGAAAACTTCTTTGGACTGTTCTTTCTCATCCACCCTACATCCTGGCTCTCGCACCTTCCGATTTCCATCTGTTTGGCCCAGCGAGGGACCCACTCAATGGCAAGCAGTAAGTGGGTGATGGGCTGGTTGATACAGCAAGTCTTTGGCTGCAACGTCGACCAGTAGAGTGGTACCATGCAGGCATACAGACCCTCCCAGTAAGGTGGCGTACGACCGTCACATTTAATGGAGATTATGTTGAAAAATACGGTTTTATAGCCAAAGAAGTGGGGAATCATATGATGTATTGGAATCTGTTTTGAGAAAAGAATGTATTGCATTACTTACTGAATGCCCCTCGTACTTTTAGTGGTTGTCGTTGTTACGCTTTTGTGATTGCACTGTTATGACATGGGTCCGCTGGACCATGTGGAGGGTCATTGAGATTTTTTCTGTTTAACAATACACCAGAGGATGTGGCTATAGACCAAGAAACCGGTCGTGTCCGGTAGAAGATTATCATACTGCTGTACGCTGTGTTCTTTTTGAAGATGCCGGGAACTCCCTTACCAGAAGCAGGGGCAGGTTAGCGGGACATCGGCTTTGACATTCAGGGAAAGTAAACTTGACGATGGAGGGAACAGTGGATGGGAGAAAAAAATAATAGTGATCGACAAAGAAAGAATATGCAAAACAAATTATAGGGGATTTTGTATGTACAGGGTACATAGATATGAAGAAATTAGCCCAACATTAGAAACCATGCGGAAGAGCATCAGACAAGTAAAAACACCGATGACTATAAGAAATGATTGTATGATCGATAGATGTCGGAAGACAGCCAAGTATGATCGATAGCCAAATGTGGCGTTTTACTAGTGCGCAAATGGTGATCATTCGATGATGCACTGTAGGAGAAACTATATACCTCCGTGGCAGCATGTGGTGAAAATTCACGACGGTCTTTGTTTTGATACGTGACCCAGTCTCCCCACCATCACCGCCGACCGACCACTGACTGACCTCGGTACTCATCCGCTACAGCGGCAGGTACGATCCATACCGTTGCTTATTGTTTAGCTTGCGAATTCAAAACGAATGACAAAATTGACTGTCCCGCAAAGTGTGAAATGCCCAGTGTTATCTGCTTTTTAAACACGCAAAAAGTCCGACCTATTGAAGGTTATTAATAGATAATTGATGTTTACGGTAATGTGATGAACGCAGCATCAGTTCGGGAATGGTGTATCGCGTTTAACGACGGAGGGAAGACTACACGACGAAGATTGCTCGGGCCGGCCCTCAGTGGTGCCTGACGGGCTCAGAGCAAGGACTGGAGCAAAAGTGCAAGAAGACAGGCGTTTCACAATTAGCAGATTGGACTCACTGGTTCTACGCATTTCAGGAACTGTATTGTACGAGATTGTTAGTGCAGATCTCGGCTATAAAAAAGTGTGTATCAGGTGGGTTCCTCGAATATTGTCAAACGAATGGTAGCTGTAATAACATTTCTCAGTCGCCATGAAGAAGATGGCGATAAATCTTTGGAATCACATTGGCATTGGTGAGGAGATTTGAAAATCAAATTTCACACCAGAAGCAAAGAAACCAATGAATGAAATGGCATCATTCGCAATCCCCAAAGAAACCGAAAAAAGCAAGACAAATTTTAAGGAGCGGAAATCTTATGGCTACCGTTTTATGGGATCGTAAGGATGTCCTGTTCATCGACTTCATGCTTAGAGGTGAGACTATAAATGCAGCGGTTACTGTCAGACGCTTCAGTGACTTCACCGCGCCATTAAAAACAAGCGGGGCGGAATGCTAACCAATGGAGTCATCTTCCTTAACAATAATGCACGTCTGCATGCAGAGGAAGTGATACGGGACTTGCTTCAGCGGTTTTTGTAGGAAATGTTTCAATATCTGCCATACAGTCCGGAATTAGCCACAAGTGATTACCACTTATTGCTCAACTTGAAAGATTTTTTGAGTGGACGACGCTACGGAAGTGATGATGAACTTAAAGACGCCATTAATCAGTGCTTCAACAACTTGGTGGCAACTGATCAGGCAGAAGGCATAGAATAGCTGGTGAAATGGTACGACAAATGCCTAAATTTGAACGATGACTACGTAAAAAAGTAGCATGGATATCAAACTGTTTGTAAAACACAGTTTCGTGTAATTATATCAAATAAAAATTTCTTTAGAAAAAAAAGTTGTTTACTTTCCGAATGACCCTCGTAGATATTATTTATAGGGCCACAGAATACGTGCATCGTATACATTTAGTTCCGTTAGAGGTTAGTGACAGAAGAGTCCTTAGATGTTATTATCCACGTCCTATATTTACTAAACCTGTTACCAGAATGCGCTGTCCACTGTAGGAAAAAGTAATTGTGTTCATGGATATGACAGAATCGAGCACAAACCCATCTCGCGTAAAATGCGTCATTCCAGTTACGTAAGTATGGTCTACGAACAGATGCAGAAAATCTGCCGACGTACATCAAGCAACGCATTGATCACCAACAGCAGTATATGTTCAGTTACTGGTAGTTGCTTTCAAAGTACCACCCATTTGAAGGCACAAGTGTCTGCAATTGTTGCTTCAACTGCTCTAAATTCGTCTTTATGCTGCTCACGAGTTCCGTTGTCTTGCCTTCCGACAAATGACTGCTTTGTAATGTGTACTGCCTATTTTCTTTTGTGTCAAATTAGCATCAAACAGTTTACCGACCGATTTGTAACAAATGAAAAGCAATATATTGCTTATTCTCTACAGGATTAATTTTTATAGAGTTAACCGGTTTTCCGCTTACAAGGCCATCACCAGACTTTAACCATCGTCGTTAAATAAGTTATAACCCATGTAAATAATACTGGAAAGGGTGTCACACATCTACACACACCAAAAAAGTTTTGCATCCGAGAGTTCCGGAACCTGTACAGATAATTGCAATAGAGATCAACATAAACACCATTTCCGCCCTTCATATTGCTCATGAAAAGTACACATTGCATGTTGTACCACCATACAGGGAGACCTTCACAGGTGGTGGTCCAGACTGCTGAGGTGCCTTATCACGGTCCGTGCGGCTCGCCCCGTCGGAGGTTCGAGTCCTCCCTCGGGCATAGGTGTGTGTGTGTTGTCCTTAGCGTAAGTTAGTTTCAGTGAGATTAAGTAGTGTGTAGGATTAGGGACCGATGACCTCAGCAGTTTGGTCCCATGAGACCTTACCACAAATTTCCAATTTCCAGATTGCTGTACACACCGGTACATCTAATAACCAGAAGCACGTCCTCTTGCATTGATGCATGCCTGTGTTCGCCGTGGCATACTATCCACAAGTTCACAAGGCACTGTTGGTCCAGATTGTCCCACTCCTCAACGGCGATTCGGCGTAGATCACTCAGAGTGGTCGTCCATAAACAGCCCTTTTCAGTCTATCCCAGGCATATTCGGTAGGGTTCATGTCCGGAGAATATGCTGGCCACTGTAGTCGAGAGATGTCGTTATCCTGAAGGAAGTATTTCACAAGATGTGTACGATGGGGGCGCGAATTGTCGTCCATGAAGACGAATGCCTCGCCAATATGCTGCCGATATGGTTGCACTACCGGTCGAAGGATGGCATTCACGTATCGTACAGTTGTTACGGCGTCTTCCATGACCACCAGCACCGTACGTCGGCCCCACATAATGCCACCCTAAAACACCTGGGAACCTCCACCTTGCTGCACTTGCTGTACAGTTTGTCTAAGGCATTCACAAAGTAACAATGCGGACGCGATCGAACAGCGGTATTGACCGTCTAGGCATGGTTGAGCTACAGACAACACGAGCCGTGTACCTCTTTCCTGGTGGAATGACTGGAATTGATCGGCTGTCGGACGCCCTCCGTCTAATAGGCGCTGCTCATGCATGGTCGTTTACATCTTTGGGTGGGTTTAGTGACACCTCTAAACAGTCAAAGGGACTGTGTCTGTGATACAATATCGACAGTCAACGTCTGTCTTCAGGAGTTCTGGGAACCGGGGTGATGCAAAACGTTTTTTGATGTGTCTGTATTGAGGCACAAACACACAGTAAATGACATCTTTGCCAGTGTCTTGGTAATGCAATTTAAAAGGTAAATAGCTGAACAATGAATAAATATAGAGGGAGCAAACAGGAGAAACATTAAAACTGTACTTGAAAACCATGCCAATATAACAGACTACATTAACAAAGAAATCGAATAATATAAAATAAGTAAAATAATTACAGAAACTAGTTAAAAGAAAACTTAACAATTGTAGCAACGGAATTTATAGGGTATATAGCCAATCTCAATGAAATAAAAGAAAGAAACAAATATAAGAAAACAGCGTAACATGAAGGAACAGACAGTGTGAGATGTAATGGAGAATTGAGAGAGGAGGGAAGTATTAAGCTGTGTTTGGTCATTTAAGATTAGGTAAGTACTGTGTGCTACATGTTTGTTGATATCCAAGGCTTCCAAGACACTGAACGCTGGAATGGTTTCTTTGAAAGGGCACTGCCGATTTCCTCACCTATTCTTCACGCCTTCCTAACTTGTGCTCCGTCTCTAACGACCTCGTTGTAGACGGGACCTCCTTCCTTCCAACAGACTGAGTTTTTGGCCTTTGTTTGCTAAATAGAGGATCTCTCAGTAGATGCTCAGGAAATGTGGAGTTAAAATTCTAGAATTCTGAAATCTCCATCTGCGTTCATATTCAGCTAGCCTATTTGCTATGTCTCTTCCTGACTGAATAATGTAAAACCTATCACAGTCAGAGTAAGTAATTTTGTGTACCCCACTTTTGGATAGTAACTGTGTCTTATCTTTGTTACTGAAAATACACTTGGCTGTGGTGTTCTTCACATAGGAGGAAATCCTATAGTTGCAGAATTTCCGTGTTCTTGCTATAGTCTGTGATACCTCTCCTGGATATGGCTTTTGTCTCAGAAAGCACCAGTAGTTTCTTTTCTAATAAAATCATCACGGGTTTCTTGCCGCAGAAGTTCACAGTGTGAGGGCAACCTTTCAGAACAGCTACACGCTGCGAAAACTTCCATAGATCTTGTTGATCACTGTCGTAGTGTGTGCAGTAAAAAAGCGACATGGTTCTAAATTCCAACTGATGTTCTATCACGCTCACAACACAGGAGCTCGATAACCTTGGGTCGACGCAAATGAATAGGAAATGAACCGTGATTGAATCTCTTCCTTACGAGCAATGTTATTTGCCTTCTGTTCCCTTTAAACGAAGTAAACAAAGGTTTTCAAAGAATGTCTTTCTGTACTTCTGTGAATCTTTTGAACTTTGAGTCAAGTAGAGCGCAGAGGTGAAGAGACTGAAAGATGCAAAAGACGAAAGAAAACCAAAATAAAGAAATAAAAGACAACAAAGCGCTTGGAATCAGATCGGAAGTTTAATTTGAAAAAAAAAAAAGAAAAAGGATTCCTTACATTTTCTGGCACCACTATCTTCCGCTCCTTCCCTCTCCCCTGCTCCTCGCCCGTCTTCTCCTTCCCTGTTCCAGTCGCGAATAGCACCAGGTAACAATAACTCTAGGTAAACCTCTGTATTGGCTCTAGCGTCACCTATTATTTCGCTGCAATTTTGCGAGTTGTATGTCGGAGGAAGCAGTATGCTTACGGAAAAAAATCGCAACGCCAAAAAATAATTAATGTAGAGTAGTGAAATTTCGGGAACACATTTGTTGTTTGTCTAGGTAACATACGAGTATTTAAGTGATTGTTAACATTGTTAATGTAAGCGTGAGATGAGCCATTGCAAATGTGAAATGCTGGTATATTAATAGCTGGTGTAGCCGTCAGAATGTTGGATGTAAGCACGCAAACGTGCATGCATTGTGTTGTACAAGTGTCGGATGTCAGTTTGTGGGATAGGATTCCATGACTGTTGCACTTGGTCGGTCAATATAGGGCCGGTTAATGCTGGTTGTGGATGATGCTGGAGTTGTCGTCCGTTGATGGCCCATATGTGCTCGATTGCAGACAGATCTGGTGATCTAGCAGGTGAAGGCAACATTTCGACACACTGTGGTGCATGTTGGGCTACAATAGCTGTATGTGGACGAGCGTTATCCTGTTGGAAAACGCCACTAGGAATGCTGTTTATGAATGGCAGCACAAGAGGTCGAATCACCAGATTGACATACAAATTTGCAATGGGACAATCACGAGAGCGCTCCAGTTGTCATTCGAAATCACACGTCAGACGATAACTCCAGGTGTAGGTCCAGCGTGTCTAACACATAGACAGGTTGAGTGTAGGTCCTCAGCCGGCAATCACTGGCTCTGAGGCAGAACCTGCTTCCATCCAAAAAACACAACAGGCCTCCACCTATCCAACGAGCTCTCGCTTGACACCATTGGGGTCGAAAATGGCGGTGGTTAGTGGAATGTACGTTACGTGGCGTCGGGCACAGAGCTGTCCTTGAAATAAACGCGATTTGTAACAGTTCGTTGTGTCACTGTAGTGCCAACTGTTGCTGAAACAGCTGCTGCAGATGCAGTATGATGCACCAGTCATAGTCGAAAACAATGGTCTTCCCTGTCAGTAGTGTCATAGGGTCCGTTAGACACGCAGTCTTCTTGCGACTGTAGATTCTAGTGACCACCGCTGCCAGCAACCGTGAACGGTGACTATAGTCTTGCCAAGTCTGCCGGCCAGTGTGGCCGAGCGTTTCTAGGCGCTTCAGTCTGGAACCGCGCTGCCGCTACGGTTGCAGGTTCGAATCCTGCTTCGGGCATGGATGTGTGTGATGTCCTTAAGTTAGTTAGGTTTAAGTAGTTCTAAGTTCTCGGGAACTGATAACTTCAGAAGTTAAGTCCCATAGTGCTCAGAGCCAATTCTTGGCAAGTCTTTCTGCAATATCACAGATGATACATCCAGCTTCTCGTAGCCCTATCACAAGACCTCGTTCAAACTCAGTGAGGTGTTGACAACAGCGTCTTTGTCGCCTTAAAAGCTTTCTTTACCAACATCAACTCACCACGACCAATCTCTAAGCTAACTAACGCTTACGACAGTTACAGTGTGTATTTAAAAAAATGGTTCAAATGGCTCTGAGCACTATGCGACTTAACTTCTCAGGTCATCAGTCGCCTAGAACTTAGAACTAATTAAACCTAACTAACCTAAGGACATGACACACATCCATGCCCGAGGCAGGATTCGAACCTGCGACCGTAGCGGTCACGCAGTTCCAGACTGAAGCGCCTAGAACCGCACGGCCACACCGGCCGGCGTGTATTTAAAGCAAACCTGATTTACATCTTCATATTGGCGCTACCGGCGACACTCTTATGCGACTGGCGCGAAATTTGAACAAACATAATCTTTCAGATGTAGATACACGCCTACCAACTTTCGTTTATGTCGCACAACTCTTTCTTGGTGTTGCTACTTTTTGGCCATCAGCATGTGTTGTCCAGCTCTTCCTGAAACTGTGTGTCGTGAGCGTTACAGTAATTTTATGCTATCTTGAATTACTGCAAGTGGAAACTTAATATGAGTCAATTTGAGGAGAACAAGAGTGAAGGAGAACTGTCCATAAAAATCTTGTCATTATTTATTAAGGAATCGACACAGCTTGTTCATATCACGACCTTCAGGTACATCGCTTATGATAAGATGTACATCATTCTATGCTGAACGTAGCTTTTTCTTCTTCTTAATGTTAATCTAGGCTAGAACTCTGTCCGCTGTACGCAGGATTTGGCAAATTTATTTTTATTTAACTTCGGGGCCTTCCTGTCGCCAAACTCGTCAGTTACCCGAGGGAGGGAACTCGTGTGTGCCACATGTCTGTCAATAGTGTAAACTTATTTCTGTCTGAGATCATGTTTTGGCTGTCAGTGTATCGTACTTTCTGAGGCGGAGTTTGGTGAATGGTGCAGCATTTCCATAAGCGAGGGGCGGAAACCGCTTAAAACAGGGCCGGCCACGGCATATCAAAATTCACGCTTGCAGCATGTACGGGCTGCGTGAGGGCCAAGGTCTCGCCAGTCATCGACGTTTCTCGGTCTTTTTCGGAAGTACCTGGAACAGTGCGACATTTCAGTTAGCATTGCGGTGCGGCACTTTTCGGTCATCACAAATCTCTGAGTTCGGCAGAATCTTCGTGTCAGCGCTGTTTACCCTTCACTATTTCTTCACGGTACAAAGGACCTTCATAGGTCCAGTGACTGTTTGTGCAAGACGTGGCAGTCCAGCGATCTGTTGTCACAATCTATTAAAATGAAAGAGAATTATGGAAGAGGGAGATGAGAATTCTCAATTCGCGCAAGTGACGGGTACTGCACACTTGCTTTGAAACGATAGTACAATAACGCGCAGAAAGATTATAAAGATTCAGTTGACAATGAAAGAGTAAAAAATTACAACGATCGACAGACAGACGGGATTCATTGTTCTGTACACCCAAAAGGACTTTGTGTTAAATATTAATGTGTGGAGCACGTGAAGAAATTGGTGGCACAAATAGCAAAATTATAAAACGCCACGCATCATATTATTTCGTTGTCAGTTGCAACAGTTTTCAATGGGAATTAATGAAGAGTATGGAGACTTCATGTATTACTGCAAAGTAAGTCAAGGGGGCATCCTTGGAACGATTTTTCGGTTTAAGACTCACTATCGTTGAAATTATGAAGGAAAAAGGGGTACAGGAACGAAAATTAGAACGTCTGGAATGCACTGCTGACTTTGCATTTGAAGTGGACTTGATTGCACACAGCCCATAGTAAGACATTGTAAGGTAACTTCTTTCTGATTCGATGCAGAATGCATTTAAAAAGAAAATCGCGTTGTAGAAGTGACACATTCTGATAAAAGATAGTCCTGTTCCCTAATCTCATTGACATTAAAGAAAACGAGAGGTTTAAAGAATTCATTGTGGCCTTGTAAGAAACACAAGGATAGTTTCCCTTAAGTACACTGCCAATCACGGTTCTTTCGTGAGTTCTTGACTGGCGCACACGAGGTCCCGAGCTATTGCAGTAGCTATTGCAGTCCAGTCTTCTTCCCCAGGCTGCATTTCCTTCCCCGTCCCTCTTCCTCCCTGTACTCGCTCCTCCCTCTCTGCCCCATCCTTCCCCTCTCACGGTGTTCTTACTTATGTTGACATGGCTAACCTCCTGGTTTCTTGTATTCCTTGCGGTTTCGTTCCCCTTATATTTTCTCTGTCATCCTTCCTTTTTGGCTTTTTGGTCTCCCTTGGGGTTTGGCCTCCACTCCTAAATTTTCTTTTACCGCATTGTGAGCCGTTTGGGGAAGAACTCCCTTCCTATCGCCAATGGCGTCGATTCCTCTTCCCCCTTCCTTCCTTTCTTTCTTGCCTGCTGTAGCGACCTCCGTCCCGCTAGGTCACCAGCACGTGTAGCCAGTCAGTATGGTGGGACTGTTACGTACCAATCTAGCTCAACCCCCGACAACCCAGGGATCACACTTCTGATACCTAAGCCGTTGCCTCCCATATATGCATAAGGTTTGCCTGTCATTCTGGTGCATCGGAACTTCTGGCAACGGCCGCTGTGACAGATAGCGCTTGCTGTGGCTGGGTGGCGTCAATAGGGAGTCTCTGAGTGAGTGGTATCAAGGCAGATACTTTGTACATGAATTGCATCAAGCACCTAAAATCTGGCTGTTTCCTACTGCCATCTCTTCGAGTGATAATGGATCACTGAATGCTGTTTCTTATGACCTTGCAGCCTTCCCTTCCCTGGCTACACCCTGGGAGGAGGGCTAGCCTCACAGACTTGGGGTGCAACACTTTCTCTGCTACCTGGTCTGTACTAGGACGGGCGGGGACACATTCACTGCCACAAAACAGCTATTTTTTTTGTAGAAAATACTGAAGACAAATTTGGTGAAGCGGAGTCTCTCAGTAAGATGTGGCCTGGTTCCCTGTTGGTCAAAACTTTTTCTGCTGTTCAATCTGCAGCTGTTCATGATTGTGATCTTCTTGGCGAAGTCCTGGTGTCCATTACACCTCAACGTGGAGGATATGTCGAAGGAAATCAGTTTTCATAGGGATCTCATCCTTCAAACTGGTGACGCAGTCCGGGCCAATTTGGAATGACGTGATATTCATTTTGTTTGGCCTGCGCAGGAAGGTCGTAGGGCCAACCACACTGATACCAGCGCCTTTATTCTTGCTTTTGAGGGAGATACTCTACCAGATGTGGTCAAGGTTATCAGTTACCTGTGTGACTTGAAGTCATATGTCCCGCCACCCATGAGTTCCTTTCGGTGCTTGTATTTCAGGCACATGTCTTCCCGCTCTACAGCAGACCCTCTGCGCAGTTACTGATCCCTGAGGGGAGCCAATGTGTTCCACCACCTGTGTGGGTAAATTGTCATGACTGTCAGTTTTCGTGCTAACCAGAGTGCCCATCTTATAAGAAGATACAAGAGTATAAGTCCCTGTATCTTTTATCTTACACTGACGCCCATCAGAAATTTTACTGACTTCATCCTATGTCAATGACTTCTACTTTTGCCACTGTTATGTTCTTTTCTCCTCTTTCTCTTCCTTATCCCAGCCTCATTCCCGTCCCCTCTCCCTCTCACCAACCGTTCCTACGTCCTCCACTTCAGGTGCTGCTACCCCTCTAAAAAATGAGCACTATGGGACTTAACTTCTGAGGTCGGCCGAGCGGTGGCCGAGCGGTTCTAGGCGCTTCAGTCCGGAACCGCGCGACTGCTACAGTCGCAGGTTCGAATCCTGGATCGGGCATGGATGTGTGTGATGTCTATAGGTTACTTAGGTTTAAGTAGTTCTAAGTTCTAGGGGACTGATGACCTCAGATGTTAAATCCCATAGTGCTGAGAACCATTTTTTTCTGAGGTCGTCAGTCCCCTAGAACTTAGAACTACTTAAACCTAACTAAGGACATCACACACATCCATGCCCGAGGCAGGATTCGAACCTGCGACCGTACCGGTCGCGCGGCTCCATACTGTAGCGCCTAGAACCGCTCAGCCACCCCGGCCGGCTGCTCCCCCTCCCTGACCGAAAATTCATCCCCCTTCTTTGGCGCCCACCAGTGATGGGGCTCCCTCGAAGGACCCCACCCCACAACGTCTCTCAGGCCAGAGGCCTGCTACCACAACTTGGCCACAGGACACGCAGTCTGTGTACCCCAAGGTTGCCTACCCTCTTTCGGTTCTTGCAGGAGCCTGTTATCCCTCTGTGCCCTGCCCTCCTCAAGCTATGAAAAATGAGAAGAAGAAGAAACATAAGTCCCAGGACAAGGGCGCCCTTCTATGCCATCGCTATCTGCTCTTTCCCTGCTATCTCATACAATTTTTTTTTTTTTTTTTTTTTTTTTTTGCAGCTTCACTGACCCTCATGTGGGTTTACTGGTTGGGCTCTGCCTCGCTTCTCTCTGTTGTGACTTCCATCTCCCCTCCTGATCCTTTTCACCATGTTCCCTCCCGACCACCCCCATTGGTTAGTTACCTGGCTGCCGGCCGCAGTGGCCTAGCGGTTCTAGGTGCTTCAGCCTGGAGCCGCACGACTGCTACAGTCGCAAGTTCGAATCCTGCCTCGGGCATGGATGCGTGTGATGTCCTTAGGTTTAAGTAGTTCTAAGTTCTAGGGGACTGATGACCTCAGATGTTAAGTCCCATAGTGCTCAGAGCCATTTGACCCATTTGAGTTCCCCGGCCATAGATTCAGATGGATCTCTTCTGGGTTCTGACAACCTCCATTGCTCCAATGATGTTCATTTGTTTGTTCCAGATGCTCTTACAAGAGTTTCAGGATGCCATTGTTTTTACACTGATGGCTTAAAATCCTCTGATCATGAGGCATATGCCTTCACATTTTCTGTTGGCATGGAACATCATTTCTTGCCTGTCATGTGTGGGATGTTTACTGTGGGATAATGGCCATCTTTTGGGCCCTCTGTTTTACTAAACATTCTCACTCACAGACTCAATGAGTGGCCTTCAGATGATCCCTCGATGTTTTTCCGCCAGTCCTTGTCTCTGCCTTCATGACCTTCTCACTGATCTTGATGATGCTGCTGGTTGGGTCGACTTCCTTTGGGTTCCTGGCCACAAAGGTAGTGTGGCAGTACAGATGGCCACCTACCCCTTGTCCTCTGTGACCCCTACAGGGATGAATATGCGGCTTTACATCAAATTTCTTTTTGCTCAATCGTGGTCTGACTCTTCTACCCCCATGGTTAATAAACTTCACATGATCAAGGAGACTCCCACAATGTGGCATTCTTCCATCTGGCTCTCCCAGTGGGAATCTGCCATCCTCTGCCGTCTTCGTACTTGCCATACTAGGTTTATCCATGGGTTTTTATTTCGTGATGCCCCCCCCCTCCCCATTTTGTAGTTGCGGGGCTATGTTCACAGTGATCCATATTTTACTGGACTGCCCCTACCATTTGGCCGTTCACACTAAATATGCCCTCCAACCTTTCTTCTCCTGGGTTTCACCTTTTCTTTGTCTTCTTCTCCTGGTGTTGTCCCAATTGTATCATGATAATGAAATGGTATGGTGTAGGTGTCCGGGTGGTTCGGTGGTAGTGCTGGTGCATCACCATGCCTAGCATTCCTGGGGCACCCCTGCTCACCCCGGTTTGATCCACTCTGTAAGGAAACCTAATAATTTTTTCTTATTGATAAATCTATAGATAATAATTCGACTCTCATACCAAAGATTAAATTGAAAAGTATTTAACACTGACGGGTAAAAGAAGATTTACGCTCTTCGTTTATTAGTTTAAGTAATTGTTAACTTTCGTTGTTCTCCTGTTCTGGTGATAAGATGTGCTGTGTAATTACTAGTGAAATTTTGCTAAATAATGAAAGCAAGTTCTGAAACAAAATGACTTTCTCATTTAGGATACCATTGATCCGAGCTCCTGCAACTCTGGAAGATTATAATTATTTTAATTTTATATGAAGAATTTAGACGGAAGCGACGGTTTTCAGGACGCCGATGTTCAACAATAGAGGTACGTGAATGTGTTCATCTCTTTTCCTTCGTGGCCGCCAATGACAATTTAAATATTTAGGTCATATTTGTCGCGACATTCAGAACCCGCAGTCTCTGTTTTCTTTCTTGGATGAATAAATGCATTTTAACCACAATTCTTTTTACCCAGGCCACGGGGAATGATAGTAGTTAGGACATACGTGCCTCTATCTTGATCGCACGTTCGCATACAACTGAGTGTGTACCGATGTAACTATACTTATGACCCATTTCATTTACAGTATTAATTCTTATTTTGAACCACTCACTCGCAAACGTATGTGCCCTCTTATTTTATCTAGTCAGTCGGGTATATTCCTTCATAACGTTGCTTTTAATATTCTGTGGCTTAGTCTCCACAATTGACCTTTGCCTGTGTCGCAACGGCGCTTCACGCGAAATATTTATTACGCTACAGTCATACAAACTCTCATTTCAAAGTTACAACACAGGCTGATTAAGTTTCTAACAATTTAACAGGGCAGTTACTGCTCGCTTCTGTTCTTTCCTCATCCTGCTGTCCTGATGTCCCTTTTCCCTCTTTGTTTGCACTTTATCCCTTCCTCTTGACTGGACTGTGCTGTTTGTCTTGTTCCTCCATTGGAAACTGGAAATTTCTATGGGACCAAACTGCTGAGGTCATCGGTCTCTAGACTTACACACTACTTAATCTAACTTACGCTAAGGGCAACACACACACCCATGCCCGAGGGAGGACTCGAACCTCCCACGGGGGCAGCCGCGTGAACCGTGGCAAGACGCTCTATACCGCGCAGCTACCTCTCGGCGCTGTTCCTCCATTGATTTCTGCCATCCTAGATCATGAGACGGAAGACCTCGCTATTTGGTCCCTTACCCCAAACCAACCAACGAACCAACGATTACGTGGCAGCCTGAATGCGAAAACCTGTGACGTCTGCGTCTGTCTTTATGCTGACAGTTTGTGTTAGATAAGAATTATGTCTTCAGCGTGTGAAAAATAATTAAATAATACTGAAAATTTGTTTTGTTTTTGATGTAAATTGTTGAGAAATATGAACTACAGAAACAAGTTGTATGCAGTGCGACTGCACTGGCATTCAAATGCAGCATGTTTCCAGCTTTCTCCTCTTCCCCCTCATGGCAGTCAGAGACCATAGCGTGGTGGTGGGGGAAATGTGCCGGACAGGTTTAGAGCTATGGCACTCGTGCCTGGGCATGGCTTGTGAGCCTACAATCACAATCCGGCAGGTCAGGGCACTAGCCATGGTCGTTCATCCACCAAATGACGGACTCGATCCTTGTCTTGCTCAGCTTCCAAATGCGACAGCTCAGAATTTATCTAAACATACACGGGAAACCATCTAAAAGCCAGACTGTGGCTGGTCAGTGCGAATGCCAGACAGTTGTGATCACATACACATGCCGCTGACAGGGTTTGTCAGACACCTATGGCCATCCTTTCACCAGGTAGTTTGAGCAGCCATCCCTGTCAGGCAAGGGAGATCCTTCCTCGCACTCGTGTGGCCGTGCGGTTCTAGGCGCTTCAGTCTGGAACCGCGTGACCGCTACGTGCGCAGGTTCGAATCCTGCCTCGGGCATGGATGTGTGTGATGTCCTTAGGTTAGTTAGGTTAAGTAGTTCTAAGTTCTAGGGGACTAATGACCACAGATTATAAGTCCCATAGTGCTCAGAGCCATTTCCTCGCACTCTTCGGGTGCGCTTTCAAGCCGCCATCCATGTTATTTGAAACAACCTGTATGTAAGGGGCCTCTTTCTTTGACATCTTGGCTTCTTGAAAGAACGTTGCCAAATGAAAATCTGTATACACTTGAAAGGAAATGTCCTGACTGATTGACTCGTCATCGGCCAGCCTAGACCACTAAGGCCAGGAACTTAAAATTTGGAGATAGTGTTGATCTTATGTTGTAGACGTCATTTCCACCTCTACGCGGGAGAAATATAGGAGATGAAAGGTTTTTTTGAAAATTGGTATTTGGTTTCTAGATCAGAAATAAAAACATACACGTTTCAACATTTTTGGTAATTTAACCCCAGTGGGGTGAAATAGTGGGTGAAATTTGTTTTAAAACAAATTACCATTAAAGAATTACTAAAGTAGTTCTAAAGCTACATCTAAGAAAATTGGATTTGACTTCTCAGTTACAATTAAAAAAATGCGTGTTATTGGAAATTCGGTCCCTATGGGAGTGAAATAGGTGATGATATATTTTTGAAAATATTTCATTGTGAAATGATTTTTGAAGCTATAACTATGAAAATTTGTATTTGGCTTCTTTGTTGAAAAAGATAAGTGTTTCACTGTTTTTGGAAATTCAGTCCCTACGTGGGTGAAATATTTCGTTATGCATTCATTTCTGGAGCTAAACCTACGGAAATTCACACTTCACTTCTCTGTAACAAATTATAAAAATACGATTTTCTCTGTTTTCCGAAACTGAATCCTAAGGGTTTGAAATAGGAGGTGAAATGTTTTATCAAAATGTTTCATTGTGAAAGCATTTGAAAATTGGCATTTGGTTTCTCGGTTAGAAACGAAAAAAGTACTTGTTTAATTTTTTTCGGAATTTAACACCCCCCCCCCCCCCCCAGGGCGGTGAAATTGGGGCTAGACGTATTCATTGACTCAACTTCACCCACCCCGAACCGCTAAGGATAGAAACTTGAAATTTGGAAATGGTGTGGATTCTATACTATAGGTATTATTTAAGAAGGATTTGTTCGAAATTTCACTCCTAAGGGACTGAAAAAGGACATGAAAGGCTTTTTGAAAATGTAGCTATTAACGCAATTTTGAAGTTAGAACTGCGAAAATTTGTATTTGGTGTCTAGTCAGAAATTTAAAATATACGTGTTCCGGGTGAAACTTTTTCTAAAAGAAATGATTATTAAAGAATTACTAAAGCATTTTTAAAACTACATTTATGAAAATCTCTAACTTCACGGTTAGAAATTAAAAAAAAAGCATGATTCAGTGTTTTTGAGAATTCAAGCGCCTAAGGTAGTGAAATAACGTATGAAAAGTTTTACGAAATTATATCATTACGAAAGTACTTTCAAAGCTTAAGTTATGAAAAATTGTATTTGGCTTCTCTGTTAGGAATAAAAAAAATACATGTTTTACTGTATTGAAACTTTTTAAAGCTACATCTATGAAAATTGCTATTTCATTTCTCGGTCAGATATAAAGAAATATTTGTTTGGGGATGAAAGTTCTTATGGGAATATCATCACCAGAAAGCAAAAGGCATTATTAACAAAAATCTTGGAAACCAGCTTCCAGAATCTCTGTTTGGTCAGATGAACATTCGGAAAAGACCACGCTTCTATGGAATTAACTAGCGTGAAAGATTTAGGACGTGTTGCAATTGGTGAACAACATAAAATTCGATTAAATAAAAAAGCCCTGTGTAGACCATACAGTCTATGCGACCGAAGCAGTAGGCACTAAACTGGTATTGAAATAATTATTGATGGTGCCCCGCTACACAGATGGACCTCAGCGAGAGTAGTTGCATCTAATACCGATATATTTCCAACTACCGTTCCGTTGTATCGAAATAAAGAGCTTCATTTCAGTATCCAGAAACTGAAATATTTAAAACTTATGTGAAACGGAGGCAATACCATTGACTAGGTCAATATGTGGTTAGTTCTTCTTCGTTCGTACGATAGCTTCTTTCCATACTTGTTTACTGCAACAGAAATACTCCATGGCCACTGGAGGAACAGGAAAAGAACGACATAAAAAGAATATGAATGTTTGTGAATTATTTTGAACGCCGCGTTTGTTGCTGTTTTAATTATGGGACTGACAGTACAAAAATAGTAAGGAAAGACGAAATGGGTTTGTGAATGGCTGAAAAGAAAAACGACACGCTCCATGTTAATTTACTCACTAAAATAAGACACCCCTTGCGGGCAAAAATTTATTAATATTGTTATGCGGGAGAACATTCAAAAGAGAGAAAGAATATATAGTTACTAAATACGAAATTACAGTTGAAAAAAGTTAGCTGTAACCCCAATTCCTGGTGACAGGAGGGTCATTTCAGTGAAGTTGGCTTCGTTATGCTAAATCCCACGGCTTCCTGATTAAACGCTTGTGAACCGGGCTCCGACCAGCTAGTTTCATCATTAAGCTATTTAAGGACACTGTTGTGACGCCTGAAATACTTTTTAATTTTGACACTTTATGAAGACTGACTCTCATTACAGTTGCACAGGCTTTGAACCGACAAAGTGATAAATGATCGTTTGCCATTTTGGCGTGTTTCAAATCAGCCTAAATTGGCATCACTTTTATGCAAGAATTACTGTACACTCTATACTATACCATAACTTATACTATACTATACTATAACTTAACTATAACTTAATATTAGCGCCGGCAATGCTGCTTCAGGATACTTAATAATTTTAACTAAATAATCTTCGAAAGCTCAATAGTCTTCATAGGGTTTTAATACACTACTTTAAACATAGTTTAATCCAGTTTGTGGAAATGGGCAATGGCTTTCAAGCAGGAACTAACGTAGCCAGCCTCTTCATAATTTTTTACGGTTCTCTCTATCCTGTCGTCCAGCTTCAAATAGTTCTTCCTCTTCTTCTTCTTCCCTTCAAGATTCATCTAAAACTTCATGACACGCAGTTCGTGAACTCTGCTTCTTTCTTCAAGGAGTGTACCAAATAGGTGATTCTAGGGTGAGACTTTTTAGTAACATTATTTATTTCATTGTGCCATTCTTAAACAGTGTTTGCCATTCGGTGCCTTTTTCCGCAGCAGTTCGACATTACTGTAGGGATATCCTCAATCTGCAGCCAGTTGTCCCCAAAGTAGTAAAAAAAATGTGAGAGCCTTTCGTTTCAGGATCTTCGTTGTCAGTTATCGTGCATGAATAAGTTACTTATGTCCTCCTATTTTACAAATGTTAGCTCTGTACAGATGCTGACACGAAGACTTAAATCTCCGTGCTGGCGGTAATGCTCAGCCAGACCGAGATCTTGAAGTCTTCTTCATAAACTCTTCTTCGCATGGAAATAACATCCATTTAGTTCAGTTGAGGGGAAAACACGACGAAGGGCCGATGTCGCAGCTGCCTCAAAATTGACTTTCACGTCTCTAGGACAGCACTGAAGAACTGCTTGTTTAACCAGACGAAACAGGCGAACATATGTGTCTTTGTTCTTATTAGGGAGCTGTACAAAGACAGCAAAAACAATATTTGTTTCGTCACTCGGGACTCCTAAGTGTGCGTGTATGGTATAGACATGTACAACCTGCTTGCTGCATGCCTTAAATGGTCCATCAATAAGAAGAAAACAACTGCCATCTCCCATTTTAAGATACCTCCATGAAGATCAATTTCATAGGAGTTCTTGGGCTCTTGCTGGTTCCTCCGCGCTTGACTCCGTTGACGGTCCGAGACCCCTTCGTAGATTCTGAGTTAGGCATTACTGTAACAAAGCCATAACCTTTCATTTCATTCACGTATATCTCGAACAACTGCTTTGTTTCTTATCGAGTCCTTCTCTTCGCCGGTGGCGCAGTGGTTAGACACTGGACACGCATTCGGGAGGACGACGGTTCAATCCCGCGTCCGGCCATACTGATTTAGGTTTTCCGTGATTTCCCTAAATCGCTCCAGGCAAATGCCGGGATGGTTCCTTTCAAAGGGCACGGCCGACTTCCTTCCCAGTCCTTCCCTAATCCGATGAGACCGATGACCTCGCTGTCTGCTCTCCTTCCCCAAAACAACCCCCAACCTTCTCTTCGCCCTCTGCACTTACTTCTTCACTTCCACAGCTGTATCATCAACAGGTCCACAGAAATCGTCTGATACGTTAAATACTTCCCGTTCTTCGACTGCATCCCCCCCCCCCCCTTGCAATGATCCGATTTCTGGCATAAGTACGCCGACTTAACAATGCTTTCTTTAGATTCCTTCATTTTACGATGCGCGTAACTACTGCAATGAGTAGAAGGCCCGCATATGGTCGCTGTAATAACTTCCATACTAATGGTCACACTAGGAACATCGGAAGCAAAGTGACCAGCGTGAGCTTATCCCTTCGGAGCACGTAAAAACCGCAAATATCCGGGGGTAGGAAGAGACCACGTTCGCATGTGTCCGGACGCCGGCCGGTGCACCACCTATTGTCGTAAATTCGCCCTGCGGATTCTGTCCTGCTCTGCAAACTAGCACACTGCCCGCTACGCTATACGAGAAGATCGTGCTGGAAGTATTAGGATGGTGCATAACTTCGTAGCGTTTTTATTTTGCATTTTGGTATTCCGGTTGCTATGGGTTTACTTACGGATTGTCATTTTTTATTTGTAGTTCACTATCGCTATTTGTGTTTACATATGGTCATTTTGTTATTAGTCGGTGGAGCTGTGGACGTTAGAAAATCGAGTGTCAAGTGGATAAATCGGAACATTCCGGTGTATTCCTCTTTTTGAGTTTCTGCAGAGGAGTCACCGCAGCGGAGGGAGGCAAAAACATTTGCACCGTGTTTGGGGATAATACCCCTTTTTCGGCGTTTGATGAAGGATCGTTTAAAAGCATTAATGTACAATGATTTACATCACTATACTCAACAACTGGGAAATGCGATGAACTCTGATCATCCCACCATCATGCAACGTTTGCAAGGAATGGGGAAGGTTCAAAACTCGGGTGTATGGGTACCGCATGCTCTAAGCCGAAATCGCGAGGGTGGTGCGTCTAATACACTCATACCTCACAGGCAGGAGTTTCAACACTGACGCTTAGGGAAAACAATCAACACGACACGGTATACACGCGGGAGTACCCCAGGGAAGCATCCTAGGGCCCCTACTGTTTAACCTGTACATAAACGATCTCCCAACCACACACAACACAACGATGGCAATCTACGCGGATGACACAGCCATCCTCGCGCAAGATTGGAAACCATCAAACATTACGTCACGCCTACAGACTGCACTCGGAGTGGCTGAGCCTTGGTTGGAGAAATGGCGTGTTAGAGCAAAGGTCGACAAGTGCGAAGCCGTTCTGTTCACTAGAAGACCAAAGCAACTGCGCAAACACCGATACTGCAGACCAATAACTCTACATGCACGCCCAATACGTTTCCGCGAGAATGTCAAATACCTCGGTGTCCGGCTGGACCGGAAATTACTCTGGGGGAACCACATTCAACACATGACCAACCGAGCTAGCGCGAGGCTCAAACAGCTCTACCCTATGCTCAACAGGCGTAGCACATTGAACAGAAGGGTGTCGAGGTCCATGTACATGACACTTATCCGACCCCTGATGACGTACGCAGCTCCTGTCTGGGGATACGCTGCGCCTACACGCATGCGCCGTCTGCAGCTCATACAAAACAAAGTACTCAAAATCATACGCAATGCTCCACGATACACACGCATCGCGGACCTTCACCGGGAATACCGACTTGAGACTCTCACGGAGGTAATCCACAAACTCACCACAAGAATATACAGAAACTTCAGACATTCGCAGAACCCGTTTATTCTAAATCTGGGGAACTACGACCACAACCATAGATGGAAACATAAAAGACCAAAAGACATACTTGTAAGGACCTAACATCTATGGCCAAGCATACGCAAACATAACGGTACAGGCGAGCCCCTGTTAATCAGACGCCATTAGTGGATATCCAGCTGGTCCACACTGTCGAATAACTGGCACCACGGAGGGAAGCCGTACCGTTCACTGCATGCAGACAAGCTCCACACGTCCCCCACATAGTGAGATGATCTATGGCCGATCTCCCACTGCTGTATAACGATCTTGATTGTTCCAGGAATGTAGCGGCTGCAGCAACTGGGATACATCGCCATCGCTTGCCATGGTAATGATGCATGATACCCATACTAACAAATCCAACCTAGCATGAACTATCGCAGCTAGTAAGCCACTACTGCTCTTACTACCCGTCCCACTGTCGCTGAGGTTTTTTTCCCACGGCACGAGCCATGGCACTTTTTTCCCTCTGCTTTTCAAATCGCTACCCTCACTCGCGTTTCGTCCACTATCTATCACCTGATGGACCGTGTTAATGCGTCGTCTTGCCCAGACGCACGGACAACATCGCAGCCCAGCATCCTGTGATCGACTTACTAGATAACTAACATGTTTACGGAGGTGACAGTAGAACTTTTGGTTTGGTCACCACGTTGGTGCGGGCGTGGAGGGGCCCCATCTCTATTTCTTTTAGCGGGATTTGCTCGTTGACAACACCGACAATTTCTGCCCCGTATCGTTACTGAGGACGAGAAATGGTACCTTTATGCTAACACAAGGAAATGAGAGAAATGGCTGAGACCAAAAAAAGCAGCAACTCCCCGTACAAAGACCTGAGTGCATCCAGAGAAGGTAATGTTATGCATTTGGTGGAACATCGACGGTGTGGTGTACTACGCACTACTTCGCCGAGATAAAACCAACACTGCTGACATTCCAGAATGAGATTTTCACTCTGCAGCGGAGTGTGCGCTGATATGAAACTTCCTGGCAGATTAAAACTGTGTCCCGAACCGAGACTCGAACTCGGGCCTTTGCTTTTCGCGGGCAAGTGCTCTACTAACTGAGCTACCCAAGCACGACTCACGCCCCGTCCTCACAGCTTTACTTCTGCCAGTACCTCGTCTCCTACCTTCCAAACTTTACAGAAGCTCTACTGCGAACCTTGCAGAACTAGCACTCCTGAAAGAAAGGGTATTGCCGAGACATGGCTTAGCCACAGTCTGGGGGATGTTTCCAGAATGATATTGTCACTCTGCAGCGGAGTGTGCGCTGATATGAAACTTCCTGGCAGATTAAAACTGTGTGCCAGACCGAGACACGAACTCTCGACCTTTACCCTTCGCGGGCAAGTTCTCTACTTCTGTAAAGTTTGGAAGGTAGGAGACAAGGTACTGGCAAAAGTAAAGTTGTGAGGACGGGGCATGAGTCGTGCTTGGCTAGCTCAGTGGTAGAGCACTTGCCCGCGAAAGGCAAAGGTCCCGAGTTCGAGTCTCGGTCCGGCACACAGTTTTAATCTGCCAGGAAGTTTCACTGCTGACATTTATTGTCAACAACTGAGATGCCTTGTAAACGCAGTCCAGGAACAACGACTAGGAAGATAGCGTGAAGTGTTGCTACTCCACGATAGCACCCGTACGCATTCTGCCAGACTGACAATAAACACTGTACAAGAGGTGGGTTGAGAAGTCATTTTGCACCCTCAGATATTGTCTATCGAACAACCTTCAACGAAGTTCCTTTCCGGATGCAAATGCGCACCGAACATGGCTCGAAGAGTTCTTCACCTCCAAACCACGTGATTTCTACAGTCGCGGAGTTAGAAAGTTACCCCAGCGTTCGCAGAGTGTTGTAAATATTGGAAGTGAATATATTATTGATGACTACAGTCTCTGTTAGACTGTTGTAAATACTGAAAGTGAATATATTATTGATGACTACAGGCTCTGTTAAGTGTTGTAACGTCTCCTGGCAAAACACATATTATATGTGGTAAAAAAAAAAAAAAAAAAATTGAACTGGATAACTGTAATTTTATTTCTGCATGCACAATGATTGTGTGATCTTCATGTAATAAAGAGAAACCATTATGTGTCATATTTTATACTTATATAGAATTATGTACCGATTTTTGATAAAGATAATATCTGTGTCGGGGAGTACTGAAACCGCCACAGACGATACTTATTAAGTATCAAACAAAGATGAGAATATGTCGCAACGAGTATAAATAGTAGTGACCGAGCATTAATTTCTCTGTCGTATTTTTGGAGTTACGTGAGTAAGAAGAGCCTGTGACGCTTTATTGTATACTTGTGTAGCATTCTTTTGTCAAGATTGAGAGAAGGACCCCATTAGGTATTGATTTGCAAAGGTGTGTAAGAATTTAATCTGTCTAAATGTTTTGAATAGATTTACTTAGTGAAAACTTGCATTATGATTTGTAATAAGCTTGCCTGGTATTTTACCCTATCCTTTTAAGATATTTTCAGCTATTTAAATAGTATTCGTGGTGCAGGGCTGCGCTACGAACGAAAGAGCCGCTGCCGCGGCGCATTCAAACTGCATTAAATGAAACCAATCATACGGCAAAGAAGCGGACAGGTAATAGTGAACTAAAATTATTTCTTTCAGCTTTCGGGATTGCAGGGCGTAGCAGCAGATTTTATGATGTGTTTTACAGGTGAACGCGGGCTGCGGATGATATAGTGCATAAAGATGATTTACCTTCATGACATAAAAGAAATCTTGCTGTGCGTAGTTTTGGTCTGGCAAACATTATAGTAAAAACATTTTTTCTTAGTCTCATGTTCTCGTGTAAGTCGTGGTACTTATTGGTGTTTTACTGTTAACAAAAATCAACTGCAATATTTTAATGTTGAACAAACACTGCGTACTGTAACATCAGTATTGATAACGAAATACACTACCGGCCATTAAAGTTGCTACACCAAGAAGAAATGCAGACGATAAACGGGTATTCATTGGACAAATATGTTATACTAGAACTGACATGTGATTACATTTTAACGCAATTTGGGTGCATAGATCCTGAGAAATCAGTACCCAGAACAAACACCTCTGGCTGTAATAACGGCCTTGATACGCCTAGGCATTGAGTCAAACAGACCTTGGATGGCGTGTACAGGTACAGCTGCCCATGCAGCTTCAACACTATACCATAGTTCAAGAGTAGTGACTGGCGTATTGTGACGGGCCAGTTGCTCGACCACCATTGACCATACGTTTTCAATTGGTGAGAGATCTGGAGAATGTGCTGGCCAGGACAGCAGTCGAACATTTTCTGTATCCAGAAAGGCCCGTACAGGACCTGCAACATGCGGTCGTGCATTATCCTGCTGAAATGTAGGGTTTCTCAGGGGTCGAATGAAGGGTAGAGCCACGGGTCGTAACACATCTGAAATGTAACGTCCACTGTTCAAAGTGCCGTCAATGCGAACAAGAGGTGATCGAGACGTGTAACCAATGGCACCCCATACCATCACGTCGGGTGATACAACAGTGTGGCGATGACGAATATACGCTTCCAATGTGCGTTCACCGCGATGTCGCCAAACACGGATGCGACCATCATGATGCTGTAAACAGAACCTGGATTCATCCGAAAAAATGACGTTTTGCCATTCGTGCACCCAGGTTCGTCGTTGAGTACATCATCGCAGGCCCTCCTCTCTGTGATGCAGCGTCAAGGGTAACCGCAGCCACGGTCTCCGAGCTGATAGTCCATGCTGCTGCAAACGTCGTCTAACTGTACGTGCAGATGGTTGTTGTCTTGCAAACGTCTCCATCTGTTGACTCAGGGATCGAGACGCGGCTGCACGATCCGTTACAACCATGCGGATAAGATGCCTGTCATCTCGACTGCTAGTGAAACGAGGCCGTTGGGATCCAGCACGGCGTTCCGTGTTACCCTCCTGAACCCACCGATTCCATATTCTGCTAACAGTCATTTGATCTCGACCAACGCGAGCAGCAATGTCGCGATGCGATAAACCGCAATCGCGATAGGCTACAATCCGACCTTTATCGAAGTCGGAAGCGTGATGATACGCATTTCTCCTCCTTACACGAGGCATCACAGCAACGTTTCACCAGGCACCGCCGGTCAACTGCTGTTTGTGTATGAGAAATCGGTTGGAAACTTTCCTCACGTCAGCACGTTGTAGGTGTCGCCACCGGCGCCAACTTTGTGTGGATGCTCTGAAAAGCTAATCATTTGCATATCACAGCATCTTCTTCATGTCGGTTAAATTTCACGTCTGTAGCACGTCATCTTCGTGGTGTAGCAATTTTAATGGCCAGTAGTGTAATTTTCAGTAACCTTTTGAATTGCTGTAAGGTAAGGAAGATATGTTGAACTGTATAGCGAGTTACAGTAACGAAATAATGTTTCTTCTATAGAGAGCCAGATCAAGAATAATAAGAACGTAATATATTTTGTTTTGTTGAAAATTATTGATCCAAAGAAAGTCACAGCTCAGCATCCCTAAAAAGTATTTCAGGGCTCTTTTGGTAGCAATATATTTTATGTCATATATTAGTTGTTACGCGAGCAATAACAAGAGCAGACAGCAAGAGTGTATCTGTTATGTTTATTGAACTTATCGAAAAACGCTACTCATCGACTTATGCACCAAGGCAACAGATATCAATAGGTATTAGTGAGAATTTGCGGTACGACCACCATTCTTTGCGTAAGGTCCTCGTAGTAATATGAGTAACCATAACGATGTTCGAGGGGAAACGTTTTAGAAGGACAGTTGCAGAGGTAATAAAGCTCTGTAGGAACGGAACCAGACTGCATGGAACGATGATTAATGTACGCTCAGACAAATTGCGGGGACGCTCTTACTCCATAGATTCGGGAGTGCAGGGAAATGCAGATAGCGAGCTGGCGGAAGGGTGTAATAATTCAAGAACCACTAAATGCCAATTTACAGAATGGCGATCAGTTATTTAGTTCGTTACAGTACGAGTATTTATCTAGAATAGAGTCTCAGTGACCATTCTGGAGTTTTGTCCTTACTAAAAGACAGATAACACGCAGTGCATGAAAGAATTATGTTTAAAATCAATTATACGAACTGGTTTACAGAATTTCCACCCGCTGTGGAACTTGACAGCGTTACTGTTAGTGCGGACAGGCATTATGAAACTTTCATAAACTGAAATAAAAAACCGCTTGAAAAAGGGTTTGGGTTGAAGAGAAGGTCGAAGTTTTCGGAGACAACAGAGACAATATTGGTACCAAGAGGAATAATGATTAATAGATTCAATCCGTGATGATAATGAGTGACAGCTCATCCAAATAACTCCGCCATAAGCAAGCCTTGTCCAAACGCTACGCACATTTTCAACAAGGAGGGGCCATACCCGGAGACTCATCGATTTTGATGAGATTCGGCACTGTGGTCAGAATTCTCCGAAAGTAATTTCTGCGACCCGACTACTGTTTTCGAAAAGATCAAGGCCAAAGGACGTGACACATGATAAGTTTCGGCCCAGGTGGATTTGTTAGAATGTAGAAATTTTCTTTATGCCTACCAGATCTGCAGTCTGTTTTCGAGACTTGAAGTTTTAGTGATTTAGGTCTGTTGCAGATGCACCTGGGCAGAAAGTCTGTTGGTAATCGGTGTCGTTGCCAAGTCCAGTGGCTGAGTATGCATAACACAGTGAACTTCCGAGCACGTGGGTTTGAATCGGACGTACTACAATGTTTTTTACTCTTTGCGATGGTAATAAAAGTATTCGCGAAATCGATATGTTATTTCAAATAAAACAAATGTATTTGAAATAAAATAAATTTTATCCTGAAAAAGAAACCATAACAGCGCGCGATCCGTGGACAGACTACGCGTTTTTTCGCAAAAAATATATTAGCCTCAGCATGAACGCTGATCGTTTTTCCTACCATCCCAATACAGTTTATTTTACGCAGAGTAGCAATATTTAAATACTGCGACTGCTTTCATTCTGTTACTAAAGCGTAACAAATGTCGGCAAAAATGTGATTACAACACCAGCATAGGGAAGTTGATTGCGATCTGAAAGCAGGACTTCTTTATATCTTTATTTAAAAAAAAAAATTTTTTTTCCCTCCATCCGCTCCTTGAGCACCGCCTTGCTTTCGTCATAAACATCTACAGGCGTTGGGCAAAAATATGGAAACAACGCGAGAAAAGCATTTTTTGAGTATAACTGCAGATGCTAAACAAGCCTGCAGGTTGCGCTGTTTTAAATACGATGCAAGTGTCAGTGCTGGTCAGAAAAGTGTCTGCGTAATTGTGAGTGCGGTACGTCGTAACCAAGTGAATTCGAACGTGGGAAAATTGTTGATCCCCTGGTATGGTGGGTGTTTTGGTAAGCAAGTGAGCCAGTAATGAACTTTTCACTCTGCAGCGGAATGTACGCTGATATGAAACTTCCTTGCAGATTAAAACTGTGTGCCGGACCGAGACTTGAACTCGGGACCTTTGCCTACCTGTAGAGTACTTGCCCGCGAAAGGAAAAGGGCCCGAATTCGAGTCCTAGTCCGGCATAGAGTTTTAATCTGCCAGGAAGTTTGAAGTGACCTAGTGTTTGGTGTTTTTAGAGATTCAAACAGCTCGCCATTAGAAGATTTTTCGAAGCCTGCTGCTACCGTATTGACTGAAAGCCGAAAAATCTGAAGCATAGCCCTATGAGTTCCGTTTGCATTTCTTAACGACAAAAAAAAAATAAGTGAAGAAAATAAAGATAATGAATGAGTACAGTGCATGTTCGATAATATGGTAGGTTATGTTGCTGATGATTAACTTATTTCGTAGCTACAAATAATGTGGAGACTTGGCAACTGGAACTCAAACATCACAAAGAACAAGGGGAATTATTTGGATGGACCTACTCTTTAATTGCTGTCGTAGCTATTTTTGTTTTGTATGTCTTATATGTACTGTAAACTTGAAGCTCTTTCACCAGAAACGAATCGATTTTTTATCATCTCGCGTGACAGTTAACATTACAAGTAAGTAACACTCTTTTTAATGTGTTCACGTAAAGCAGTTTTCCTTAAGATTATTTGCACTGGTACCACTTCTAACATATAATACCACAAATGAAAAGACAACATAACCCTGATACAAAATACTGATATCCAGAAAAGTATTTCATACGCTGCAAATAACAAATAGTTTCAAGTCAGAAAAGCAAACAGTGTAAGGAAATTTTTCCTAACGACGAAAAAAATAAGTCAAGAAAATAAAGATAATGAATGAGTACATTGCATGATCGATAATGTGATAGGTTATGTTGCTGATGATCAACTTATTTCATATGTTTATCTGCTGTGTTCGATAGACTAACGCAAAAACGCTAGAAGTGTACACTGTACTAATAAAAATGAATTGCAGCTTACTATAGTAATCTTACAACAGAAATCTTCTGTAATAAAATGAGGTACCCATAAGAAAAATATTCTGTCAATCGTCCCCAGATCGTTACGAATTAGCAAGACATTATGCGTTTTTGGGGTATAAACCATCTGCGACTATGTGCAGTCCATGATCATACTCAAGTAGCGTTACAGGACTACCACTTAGGTATGGAAATATAGCTGTGCACGTAGACACTTAACGAAATAGAATAAGCAGCAATAACAAGTGTGTAAATCTGTAAGTTTTTCATTTTTAGATCTACAGGGTACTGAATGAAGGTAGTGAAAAGAGGAATGAGGGGGAAGTTTCCAAAAGATTTTATTGTTTCTAGAATGAAATTTTCACTCTACAGCGGAGTGTGCGCTGATATGAAACTTCCTGGCAAATTAAAACTGTGTGCCGGAAAGGCAAAGGTCCCGAGTTCGAGTCTCGGTCCGGCACACAGTTTTAGTCTGCCAGGAGGTTTCATTTTATTGTTTGTTATCGATTTACCTGACTGTAACTTTGTCACAGAGGTAAAACTATTGTCTCCAGTGACATTGCAACTCACAGTTACCACAGCCTTCCTCACTCCACCCCCCCCCCCTTTTTTCTTTTTTAAGGAAGGAGGGCACGGAGGGGAGGCCAGAGTGTGCAGGGGTCGCAAGCAGAGGTATGGCCACGGTGTCCCCTTTGCCGTCAACGTATTGGGAATGGGGAGGGGAAATCAATAGTGGGTACATATTTTTTAAAATCTTGTTATTTTTTATATTTTTTATTTGTATTTTCTTTACACCATACCTAAAATACGTGTAACTAGCATCGCATCGTGCACTAAGTAAACAAAACCAATAATCTCGGCACTTTCGTACGCCGAGGTAATATGTTTGGGAAACGGAATATGTGCTTCGTACACCATGCAGAAGGGTGCGTCGCTGCTCTCCTCACGTTTCATCATCCACGCATGTTTCAGGTTATTCCACCGGTAATCGATTGTGGTGTTCTCATCAGCTCAGTCGGTGGGTATCTTCTCCTACCTCTTGATGATCCAGCTGCTTGAAGGACCACATAGAGCATTCCCTAAGTAGTCTGGAAAAAAAATTGCCCATACTTCGCGTTCCGTACAATCTTACAATGACGTTCTTGTAGGTAGTTCCAAAAATCTTCTAATGGCGAGCTTCCCACCTGCTAGCCAGCTCAGTACATTGCCTGAACGAACCTATTCTTACTGTTTCTAGCCAAAAGGAAAATTGACAACACCGTAGAAAACGTTTGGCAGCCACATGACCATCTATTTACTTCGTGATGTGGTTCAGAACACCCCCGCTAAATCCAATTAACATTTTGTTGTCATTTCTGATCAATAATCTAAAGCTTTCTCAATTAAAGTGTAACATCGGTGCGTTATTTATTATTTGACTCCAGGAAGGTCATTTCACACAAAATCTGTGGGTTATTGCATATCTAACTTTACTAGTTATCTATGTTAATTAACAATACCGCAGTGAAATCCGAGTTTCGTTAGGACTGGCTCGCTGGCAAAATGGTAGTGACGCTGCTTTGTAAAGAGGAACGCTGCGTTAGACCTACACTCCTCCCTCGCAAGAGACATAAATGTTTCGTCTACTTTTTACGTCTTCTCTTTAGGACCATCGTGAAATAAATATTACACCGCATGCCCACAGACCTACGTGACTGTGTTGGTTTTGATGCGCGCTAAATACGGCTCGTCCGGAAAAACGTGGAAGCCGAGGTGCGATATGTTCCGGAGTCGCCTGTAGAAAGTGCGAAAAAATTTGTCGACCCAAGAGCCAAACGTCTTCCGTCTTCTTTGGCGCCACAACTGAGACGGTGCCCGTCTTTGTGTTGGACTCCGCAATCTGCGTAGAGAGGCGAATCCGACGTATGTATTTTGTGGAGTCGCGATCGGGTGATCTGTTTATTGTTGACTGTGGTGTACCATTTGATCGGATGTTGTGTCGAGTGTAACCGCGCGATCGTCTGTCACACCACCTTCCAGCTAGCAGGAGGGTTCTTGGCTTCCACAACGTTTGGTGGGCGCCTCTGTTGTAGGACGCGATATATCTCCCGCGCCGTCGCCTGTTTCGTCGATGGTACTACGAGACGGGCAGAACTGTGTTAAATGCAAAAGTGATCGAAGTAATACAAAGCTTGGAGGTATGTCTTGCGTCGTCAGTGGGGGCGTAAGGGAGGGCGTAGCTAGGGACTGTAGCAACAAACCCGTCAAATTTTCCGGGCTGTGGCGTCACAGCTTGATGTGCGAGCTGACAAACAGGGCCACCGCTCTGTCGTGGACTAGGCCAAGACCACCTCCGTCTGAGGGAAGGGTTAGCGATTCATAACTGACCTTGAAGAGCACGCCTGTACTGACGTAGGGTCCAAATGTCGCTGCTATATGTCGAGCCATCGTTAACGGTATTGGAATTACACGCTCTACGAGTGGAATGCATGATGCTAGGTAAATATTGACTAAGCGTGTTCTTTGAAAAATGTCGAGGGTCTGCAGACGAAGGTTGGCGATCCTGATCCAGAATTTGTTGCAACAAACGGTGGTAGTTAAGGGCCGTAGTGCACCGTGTGTGGTCGTGAAACTCTACTCCGAGGCATTTATTAGTACCACTAAACTGCAGGGGTTGGTGTCAGCCCATCTCCTACGTTCATGGCGACCAATTAAGTGTCATTGAGACAGGTGTCGGAAGGCTCACCATATGTGAAAATCCATTTTAGTGCGCTGGTTGTATCGTCACGATTGCGGAGCACGAGAACCAGATCGTCCTCATATACTGTATAGCGAAATGTGACGCCACCTAACGTTAGTCCGATGAGGCTTTGACGGAAGCCGCAGAAGAGCGGTTCCAGTGTCAGAACATAGGGTAAGGTCGACAGGGGCAGCCTTGCACCTATTTGGAAATCGGAAGTGACTGCTTGAGAAGTCCGTTGACGAGCACCTTGGCGCATTACGACATCTATGAATTGCTGTAGGTACCGCATGTGTTGGAGAAGGACGTCAAGTATACGGGATACACTCTGTCGAAAATTTGGCTTAAAGCTAGTGATGCCAGAGCTGCCGGGATGCGGAGTGCCATCACTAGGGATATTATGTCATGGTTCCGACACAGTGCTGTATGGATGTTACGGATACTCCCAATGGAAGTCTGATCTGGTGAGATGACATAAGGTAGAGTCGGTCGTATACCTTCTCTAACAGTTCAGTGAATATCTTCGTATCGCATTTGAGGAGTGTCAGCGGGTGGTAATCATGTACTCGAGCGCCACCTATAGGTTTGTAAAATGTACACTACTGGCCATTAAAATTGCTACACCACGAAGATGACGTGCCACACACGTAAAATTTAACCGACAGGAAGAAGATGCTGCGATATACAAATGATTAGCTTTTCAGAGCATTCACGCAAAGGCTGGCGCCGGTGGCGACACCTACGACGTGCTGACATGAGGAAAGTTTCGAACCGATTTCTCATACACAAACAACAGTTGACCGGCGTTGCCTGGTGAAACGTTGTTATGATGCCTTGTGAAAGGAGGAGAAATTCGTACCATCACGTTTCCGACTTTGATAAAGGTCGGATTGTAACCTGTCGCGATTGCTGTTTATCGTATCGCGACATTGCCGCTCGCGTTGGTCGAGATCCAGTGACTGTTAGCAGAATATGGAATCGGTGAGTTCAGGAGGGTAATACGAAACGCCGTGCTGGATCCCAACGGGCTCGTATCACTAGCAGTCGAGATGACAGGCATCTTATCCGCATGGCTGTAACGGATCGTGCAGCCACGTCTCGATCCCTGAGTCAACAGATGGGGACGTTTGCAAGACAACAACCATCTGCACGAACAGTTCGACGACGTTTGCAGCACCATGGACTATCAGCTCGGAGACCATGGCTGCGGTTACCCTTGACGCTGCATCACAGACAGGAGCGCCTGCGATGGTGTAGTCAACGACGAACCTGGGTGCACGAATGGGAAAACGTCGTTTTTTCGGATGAATCCAGGTACTGTTTACAGCATCGTGATGGTCTCATCCGTGTTTGGCGAACCCACATTGGAAGCGTGTATTCGTCATCGCCATACTGGCGTATCACCCGGCGTGATGATATGGGGTGCCATTGGTTACATGTCTCGGTCACTTCTTGTTCTCATGTACGGCACTTTGAACAGTGGACGTTTCATTTCAGATGTGTTACGACCCGTGGCTCTACCCTTCATTCGATCCCTGCGAAACCCTAAATTTCAGCAGGATAATGCACGACCGCATGTTGCAGGTCCTGTACGGGCCTTTCTGGATACAAAAAATGTTCGACTGCTGCCCTGGACAGCACATTCTCCAGATCTCTCACAAACTGAAAACGTATGGTCAATGGTGGCCGAGTAACTGGCTCGTCACAATACGCCAGTCACTATTCTTGATGAACTGTGGTATCGTGTTGAAGCTGCATGGGCAGCTGTACCTGTACACGCCGTCCCAGCTCTGTTTGACTCAATGCCCAGGCGTATCAAGGCCGTTATTACGGCCAGAGATGGTTGTTCTGGGTACTGATTTCTCAGGATCTATGCATCCAAATTGTGTGAAAATGTAATCACATGTCAGTTCTAGTAAAACATATTTGTCCAATGAATACCCGTTTATCATCTGGATTTCTTCTTGGTGTAGCAATTTTAATGGCCAGTAGTGTATAATCATTCCTTCGACGAAGACTGCGGTGAGCGAAACCGCGGGGGACATAAACTCCCAACAGGTCCGTCGACTTGGGAGCCAGTAAATACTGAAAACTTTTATAAAATTCCGCAGGGAGTCCGTCGGGGTCAGAGGACTTGTTCGACTCTTCTTTAACTATGACGTCGATAACTTCGTCTTTCGTAGCTTCGTCCAATAATTCAGGTTGTAAGTCCAGTGGAAAGATGCCATAAAGCAATCGTGAGATGCCTCCTGTCAGCGTCGTCAGGTCGAAAGATTAAGGAGAATAAAGTCATGGATAATGGCCGAGGAAGCCTAACCAATACTACATTGCGTGGTGAGGCGACGGCCGATCTCAGTGGTGATGTCCTGTATCAGATCCTTTCACCATAGTTTACGTTCTCGAATGACGTGGTACATGGTGGGTCGTTCCGTTTCTGTTCCATCACGTGTTAGCGCCCGGACGATCGTTCCTTCGAAGTATCGGCGTATATGGGCTACGATTTGTGCCCTCGCACGATGTACTGTCTTCTGTCGCTCAGGCGTGGGTGGCAACGAGGCACATTCGCGAAGGATGGTGAAATAAAAATCGAGCGTGCGCCGCCTGCCATCAGCGGTCTAACGAACATACGTAATCAAGGTTTTCCGTAGGGCCGGCTGATCGACCCGTATGATACTTTGGGGGGCGGCTTAACCAAGAATTCCACGTGACCTCGATGGCACGCCGACAATCCGGAGAAGTGAGGTGGCGAGTTTCAACTTCCAAGGGTGTTGTTAGCGCCACTTTGTTGGGTGACGGTGACGGCACGTATGTAGGTCTCGTGATCAGAAAAGGCCACAGTCTACACCTCCGCACCCCTCACTGTTGCCGCGAGAGAACGGGAGACGTAAATCCTTCCAATGCGACCCGACGAGTGGCCCTTAAAATGAGTATGAATGGAGCTGCAGCTGATACTTAGGTGTCTGGGTGCTAATGAAATCGCCCCCAAACCCCAAGTCTTCGTGCCTGCGCTGAAAAAGCAGCGATAGGTTTGTAGATCGTTTCTTGCAATGGAGGCCGCCGTCAACGTAGCTGTAAATGCTGTGCAGGCCGTGTCCGCGCCGTCGTTTGCTGCTACTCGGGAGAGGCCGAGTTATGTGACGAGACACCCCTCTCCTCATCCACCACAGCGGACGTAGAATCTTCTTCAATGTCATTCTCCCAAGGTCCGTAAGTTAATCGTGGCTGCAGTAAGGCACTTGCAAGCTGGGTGACCAAAGTTGAATCCACAGTCGTTTCCCGTTGTGTACCGGTGACGGACGATATTCTCGTGATCTGTTTGCCCGAGAGAGCGGAAACGGCTGCGTCGAAGTAAGGAAAGGGCGACCGTGTCATCCACGTTTCCTGTCTGGTGGCCGTCCGGTCGTCAACCGGAGAAGACATCCGCAGCTGGCAATCGTCTGGAGGTTTACGGCGTCGCTTTTTATGTTTTATCGGTGACCTTGTGTCTGGACGTGGGTGTCCGTGTCCGAGTGAGTGTGTGGTTCATGCACCGCATCCGCTTCAGGGAGTAAAGCAGAAGTCGGTACAATCTTAGAGTCGAGTTCCATTCTCCCGTCAGAATCTCCCTGTGCAGTCGATGGGCGACCTCCTTCAATCGTTGTCAAACCTGGATGTGCTACGCGTGTGCAGTCTGACTTTCCCTGTCTTCCAAGTGGTCCTCCGTCCGCCGTGACGGTCGACCGTGTCACCGCCGCGTAACTAAGTGGGAAGGCCGTTATCCTAGTGAATAGTCGTTTCACCTAACGCCATTTGAATACACGCCGAACATACATGGAACCCTGGCCGCAATAAGAACAAGTACCTGGCTGTTGATCGTACATCACGATTGCTCGACACCCACCTATGATTAGGTAGGACGGCACGTGTTTTGTTAATTGTTGCACGCCACTGAGGACCGGGTTCGTCTCGAAGGTGTTCCATTTTTCTGCCACTTGTCTAATTACCGTCTCATACGGCTCGAAAGCAGCACTGACTACGTCCGGCTCGTCGTGTGCGTTATACTAGTCCTGCGTGGTTAACGCTAACTGCTCCAATATGGTCATCGGAGTATTGGAACTTGAGAGTGTTCGCACATCTCCTCACATCAGCGTTACTGATCGCGTCGTCGACCATATTGGCGTAGACGACGCTACTTGTCATAGAGAGGTGGATATCGACGATGTGCTATGGTGCTATTCGAACTTCGCCAAGGATGGAGCGTTCGATTTCAAAGGCTCGTGGTATTGCGTGGTCGTATTAGAAGCTGATCAGTGGTATCGTGTGATCAAATTGGAAGCTGATCTTGATGGTAGCTTTTCTGTAGGAATGAGTCATAGCGACTCTGTGTGAACAGACTCCAGTACTAGTTACAGTGAGGAAGTAAACAATCTACGCGTGATCACGACACTGCAGATGGGACGCAAACAATGCGCCCTCGCCGCTCACCTGCCGAAGGCAGACTCTCCCTTTGAAGGTTAAACACTATACCGTTGAGCTAGCAGGCAACTGTCGCCTGGAGTCCTCTCTTTGTCCTAGTGGTGGTCAAGACCGATAGTTTGCAATGTAAAAGACCAGAGCAATTATAGTCTCAACTCAGAATGAGCTTCCTGGACTCAAAAACATATTCTTATTTGATGAACATCATCTTCACGCCAGTGACTGATATAATTTTTTATTGCGCTGTTGCAATTTCGGCCATGGCCATTATCAAGGCCATTATAACAGTCACTGGCGTGAAGATAATGTCCTTCAAAAAAATTTTATGATATGAATCCCAGCTACAATAAGTTTATTCATAAATTTTCTTACTTTGTGTCACCCATTAAGTGAACCATTCAGAATATTTAATCAAAATGACAAGGAATTTTCAGATAAACACAGAAGGATAATTCTCTTCCCCTCAAGAAGTAAGTCGAAGGTCTAGCTAATGACAGCTAAGCTGTATTTTGTGCGTCACCCACTTGGTTTTGAAAGAAATGGAGCAGGCAGCTGCATAATTAACCAAATGAATAGGCCAATGCATTTTATTTGCATTTCTGGAACTAGGTATCGAAGGTAAATCGTAATTATGAATAATTTCCAGGTTCTCCGACTCTATCCGACACTCCATTAAGTAAGAGTAGGGGGAATTATTTGGACGGCGAAATTCTTCGGTAACTCATTTGCCGGACGTAATTCAACAGCACCTGCCTATGCGTCATTATAACTCCTACTTAATCTCTGACAGAGTAAAAGCTGCTAAACTATGCGTTAACTGCATAGACACCCCAAGACCGCACACACTACACAGGCATCTCATCATGGTTGGTAAGTAAATTATTTACACCGTCTATTGTCAGTTTATCTGAATGTAAATTCATGTTGGAACTAAATCTCTTTGGTTAAGAATTATTTCTTCAAGGTTTAATACTGACAGTGGTTTTAGTGTCAAATATAAAAAGTCCTTGAATAACAGACGAGATACTGAACCAAATTGGCAGAGCACTGAATCACATAAGACGAAACAAGGCATTTAGAGTAGACGACAGTTCCTCAAAATTATTGAGATACTCTGGAGAAAATACAACGACAAAACTGTTTAATTGGACATGCACGGTATACGTTGCAGGAAAAAATGGCTCTGAGCACTATGGGACTTAACATCTGAGGTCATCAGTCCCCTAGAACTTAGAACTACTTAAACCCAACCAACCTAAGGACATCACACACATCCATGTCCGAGGCAGGACTCGAACCTGCGACCGTAGCGATAACGCAGTTCCAGACTGAAGTGCCTAGAACGGCTCGGCCACACCGGCCGGCTGCTGCAGGAAATATACCCTCAATAAGAACGTAATAATTCCAATGCCAAAGGTGGGAGTTGCTGACAGATGAGACTATTAACGAACTGTCAGCGTAATAGCTTGGGGTTGCAAAATACTGACAAATTACTTACAGGTTTATCAAAGAAAGTAGCTATAGAAAACCTGCTCAGGGAAGATCAATTAGAATTCCGGAGAACACGTGACGCAGTACTGACCCTATCTTAGAAAGTATGTTCAAAAAGTAAACTTACGTTTCTAAAATTAATCGATTTTAAGAGAACATTTGGCAATGTTGACTGAAGGACACACTGGTATTTTGAAGGCCGCATGGATAAAATACAGGGAGCCTAAGGTTATTTACAGCTTGTATAAAAACCAGACTGTGGTCGAACAACATAAAGGTTAGCAGTTGTTGAGAAGGCAGTGAGAGAGTGTTGTTGTCTAGCCCCGATGATATTCAGACTGTGCATTGAGCAACAAGTCAAGGATACGAAAGGAAAATTTCTAGAGGAAATTAAAGTTCAGAGAAAAGAAATTTTAGTTTGAGTTTTTCGGATGATATTGTAAATCTGTCGCTAACGGAAAAAGACTTAAAGAAACAGCTAAATGGTAGAGCATCGTCGAGAAGAGACGTGATAAATTAAATATCAAGAAAAGTAGAACAAGGGTAATGAAAAGTAATTGAATGAAATCAGGTGATGTTGGGGGAAATAGGAAATAGGGAACTAAAAGTAGTACATGAGTTCTGTTGCTTAGGCAGCAACATAAGTGAAGATGCTGAAGTAGAGTGGACAGGAAAAGCAGGGTGCAATAGCAAGAAAAAAATTTCTGGAAATGAAGATGTAGTTTACATCCAGTTTTCGGAGGAGGAGAAGGCGGAGGAGGAGGAGGAGGAGAAGGAGATTCGTGTTTAAAGTCCCATTGACAACGAGGTCATTAGAGATGAAGCACAAGCTCGGATTGGGGAAGGATGGGGAAGGACATTCGCCGACTCGCTAGGTTAGCCGAGTGCGCTAATGCGCTGCTTCGTGGACTCGGGTAGGCGCGCCAGCCCCGGATGGAATTCGCCCAGCGGATTAACGACGAGGGCCGGTGTGCTGGCCAGCCTGGATGTGGTTTTTAGGCGGTTTTCCACATCCCCCTAGGTGAATACCGGGCTGGTCCCCACGTACCGCCTCAGTTACACAGCTCACAGACATCTGAACACTTTCGCACTATTCCATGGATTACACTAGTCGCAGACAGTGGGGGTACACTAATTCCTTCCCGGGGGTATGGGGTGGTGGCCGGAAGGGTATCCAGCCACCCCTTCAACTAACATTGGCACATCCGATTAACCATGCCGACCCTGCGTATCTGCAGGAAAAACGGCACAAGCAAAAGAAAGAAAGAAAATGGGAAGGAAATTCGCTAGGCCCTTTAAAAGGAACCATCCCGGCACTTGTCTGAAGTGATTTAGGGAAATCATAGAAAACATAAAACAGGATGGCCAGACGCAGGTTCGAACAAAGCCTTCTAGATATAGGTGATGTTGGTTTGAACCGTCGTCCTCTCGAAAGCGAGCCAGTGTCGTAATCACTGCACCACCTCACTCGGTAACGTCTTTTTGGAAGGAATTTGTCTGGAGTGTAACCTTGAACGGAACTGAAACGGTTCAGGCAGGAAGAAAATAGAAACTTCTGAAGTGTGGTGCTTTTTTACACGATTTTTCTTATTAATGAGCGAATCGTCACGTAAGGTCAACGGGTACTTATTTCTTAGTGTATCAGAGTTTGAGGTATTGAAAATATTGATGCTGCATTAGGTTTCTAACTCAGATCTCTCCTTTCGCTGGGTATGATGCCTTTGAGACGATGAAGTCCCCCCCCCCCCCCTTTTAGTGTTTCCCCAACATTCCGAACTTCCCAAGGTCTCCATGAAGTGCGTTCGTCATTTCGAATCCTGACCTGGCACAATAGTTTCCTTCGTGTCATTTCAAGTGGTAGCACGTGCAAACTACAGGTGACAAATGGTTCTGATTTTTAGTATCTCTCCGTGCGTTGTCAACAATAACGTTTGGTACCGGTTCCAACTCCCAATCAGACACAGAAATTTAAGTCATGTTATTTCTAGTTCAGACGAGTGCATATCTCGCTAAAGGTACGTACCCCGATTTAAAACGCCTATTGGTGACTAGAAGTCGACGACGGTAGGCACTGGGTTCGAATCCCAGTAAGTGAAAACTTTTTCGTCTCGTCATTTCAGTTTCAGTCAGTTCACTGTTGGTGAAAAATTGCAATTTATAACATTTGACTGCGCTTAGTTAACATTCCGATTCGGCGCTGGGTTTGAATATCCGCCTTTTTGCCTTGTCATTTCAAGTTTAAACCTGCAAACACTTTGTTACTTGCGATCGAAACGATATTTAAGTTCTTTTGGAGTTAGTTAACAGGAACAGTAGTTGTTGAACTGGACTAGCGGATTCCAGTCTGTGAACAATAGTTACTGTACTGGACTAGCGGGTTTCAGTCTGTGAACAATAGTACTGCAGTGAACTGGCGGATTCCAACCCAGGGGAAAAATGTTCGTAACGTAATTTCAAGTTAAACATTTTCTTCGAAATGTCATTTACTGTAATAATTTGAGTTTACATGAGTAATGGTTGTGCCATCTCTAAAACAAAGTGGTTTGTGATATTTGCATTATCGAGATATTAATTTGCATCTCGATCGATAAACATAAAGAGTAGTTATGTCTTGTAGCCTTATGACGTAACCATTTTGTGTAGTCAAACGACTCTACCGAAAACAGAGCAGAGGACCTGCAATACAGGTATGTTATGTGAGTTGCATACAAATCAGGCGAAACACGATTCAGGTTGTTCTGATACTTTCGAGCATGGTAGTACAGGGGTGATCAATAGAGTTCAGTGGAGATGTCAGCTAAGAGTAGTTTCGATGACATGGAATGTCGCTGCCTGATTCCCTTTTCCATTTATAATTTACCAGTATTCACCTGAAATCGAATGGAATGATGAGTATTTTATTCAGTATTCTAACATAGGTCTAATTTGTGCATTGCTTATGAAGAGCTTAAAGTACAGATTTTACTAAAACTGTGTGAAAAATGTCTCGAAATTGGCGAATCCTAAGCAAAGCGATACTTCTTATTTCATAATTTCATTCACGATTTCCAGAAAATGCCGTGTGCGATTTTCACTTCTAAAATCCGATTGTTGCTATGTTTAGTAAAAATCCAATGCCTTTTATATGAATTGTGACGAACTTAGTGTGCCTCCTACACACTATGAAGAAGAGTTGGTAAATCTTGTGTACACCTAACTAATTTCTTGTGAAATAGAAAAATTCGTCGCGGTTGAGAGAGTACCACATTTCCACAGACATTATTAAAAAATATTTAAATTTCCTTTTGTCTAACTTTTCCTCCAGCCTTCATCATTTATGTTGAAATACCATTTCCAACTCGTTTCCATTCTTCATAATTTCCATACTGTGTTTAACAAATTCTTGTCATTAAACCAGCTGTGCTACGCCCTTTTTTATTTTTGCAGTTTGCTGTATGCGGAAATTAAATAATGATGACTCTCCATGTTTCCACATAAGTGAAGTTTGCCGTGCATCTGCATCTGCAGTCGAGCTTAGAGCCGATCATAGAGGTGTCGGAAATCATCTTTGGAAATAATATAGCACACGTAGCTTTGTATGGGAGTGAAACATGGACAACAACTAGTTCAGACAATAAGAGAATCGACGCTCTTGAAATGCAACGCTATAGAAGAATGAAGGTTAGGTAAGTAGTTCTACGTTCTAGCATTAGGCGGCCAATCGGATCCGAATTATTGCCGTGTCGTCTTATGCCACTGGCGCAATCGGACGCAGTATGGAGGGGCATCGGGACAGCGTACTGCTCTTCTGGTCGTTGTTGGGTTTCTTGATCATGTGACCGCTACTAATCGGTCGAATAGCTCCTCATTTGGTCTCCGAGGCTGAGTGCAACCCGTACCAGTCTTCCCATCAATGTAAACACCCAGGCGGTGCCAAGAACCGAACCTGGCACTGAGCTACACTACCACTCATATACAGAGGGCGTTAGATGAATAGATTGAATAACTAATGACGAGTTACTGAATTGAAATGTGGAAAGACGAAATTTTTGGCACAGCCTGATAAAAAGCCATGCTGACCACTCAGCAACAGTGGTGGACGTTAGGTGGATAGTTGGAATAACTAATGAGGGGTACTGAAACGAATTGTGGAAAAAAGGAATTTGTGGCGCAACCTGATTAAAAGCCAGACTGTTCATTGAGATACAAAGGTGGTAGGATGAATAACAAATGAGAGCTACAGAATAGAATTGTGGAAAAACAAAATTTGTGACGCAACCTGATTACAAGCCACGCCGATCACTCAGGCTCAGAGGTGAACGTTAGCTGGATAGTTTGAATAACTAATGACTGGCACTGAAAAGAATTGTGAAGAAACGAAAGTTTTGGCACAACCTGATTAAAAGCGGTGCTGACTATTCAGGCACAGAGCTGGATGACAGGTGGATAGGTTGATTAAATATAAGGGGTACAGAATCGAAATGTGCAGAAACAAAATTTGTGGCATTACCTGATTAAAAGCCACACTGATCACTCAGCTACGGAGGAAGACGTTAGGGGGGACTGATGACCTCCAATGTTACGTCTCATAGTGCTTAGAGCCAAGCAGACGTTAGGTGGATAGGCTGATTAGCTATGGAGGAGTATGGAAACGACTTGTGGAAAAAAGAAATTTGTGGCACAACCTGATTACAAGCCAGATTGTTCACTGAAATATGAAGGTGAACTTTAGGTGGATAGGATGAATAACTAATCAGGGGTACAGAATCGAATAGTGGACAAATGAAATTTATGACACAACCTGATTACAAGCCTGCCTGACCACTCAGCTGCAGAGGTGAACTTTGGTTGGGCAAGTTAAATAACTAATGAGGGATAGTGAATCGAATTGATGAAAAAGGTAATTTGTGGCACAAGTTGGCTAAAAGGTGGGATCGGTTGGTAAGACACCTCTGAAGGCTCAAGCAATCGTCAATTTTGTGATGGAGGGAATTGTGGGGGTAAAATTTGTTAGAGAGACCAAGGCTCGAATAACATAAGCAGGTGGGAATGGATGTAGATAGCAGGAGTTGTGTGTAGACGAAGTCACTGACACAGGATAGACTAGTGTGGAGACCTCTGTCAAACCAGTCTTCAGACTGAAGATCCATACAACACCAAGTACCTGTAGAATTAAACATTAGTCACCGTGTTTAGGTAAAACAGGAACTAGAGAACGTTTTGTAGAAGAAAATTGTCAGGGATATGTCGGATTTTGCATCTTTGCAGCTAGTGTCATGTTTGTCAACACTCTCATAACTACTGCTTGTCTGGGGTTTAATTAGGACTGGGAACTCACAGAAAACGTGGTGCGCCATGCGTTCCTCGGAAGCTGCTAATGGCTGAAGAGGGGCTGGGAAGAGACTTGTCATGTTCTGTGGGGACCTACATTTACTGCACTGAGAGGGAGCAGAGTGCGGGGGCGGCGGTTTACGATGCTAGAGATGGCAGAACCCCCAGAAGATAGTCAGAGCAGGCGGGAGGTTGCTCTCTGGTGGGACGGAAAATGTTTCAGAGTAGTGAGACGGGCGAAAGAGCATCATGGCGGAAGAAGGCGCAGTGACTTGGAGTTAGTGAGAAGGAATGCGCGAGGTTACAAACGATGGTATCTTCTCATGGAAAGTGCCAGGGCACGCTCCTTGCAGAAAAAAGCACAGACGCGTGTGAGCCGGTGGGTTTCTGGTGCCAGGTGCTATCGATTCTTACTTCCATCTTTGATCGTTGTCCCTGTGCCTTGTTCTCTTTGCGTCTTTGAGGCAGGCTATTTATGTCGGCGCGCGTGCGCAAGTCGAGGAGAGTGGGTCCGCGTATGAGCCGAGTCAGTCTGTGATGTGACGTACTTTCGATGTTGTCGTTGTGGGGAGTTGGCGACACCATGTCACGTGGCACGGCCGTATGCCGTGATGACCAGTTGAGTTGGAGCAACGAAGAAGCATGGGCCGCTGCCGCAAAGTATTAAAGTTGAATTGACACGGCTGGCCAGTGGCGACCAGGATTTGCTAATACCTCGAGAGCTATGTGGATGGATAGCGTGTGAATTTCACATTAAAAAGAAAAAAAATTAATCGCCAAGCTTTCGTGGTGGGTTCCTCCATCTATATATAGTGAATATTATTGGGTACTTAAGGAGTGTTGACTGTTGCAGTTGTTCGTGATAGTGGCCAGCAAACCATTCACTGCAGTGGTGGCGAGGCGAGTTATGTTTGGAACGGCCATGAAACTGTGTTACTAAAGTGGCTAGAAATAGCGCCTCGCATTTGTAAGTTTGGATTTGGTGCTTAGTGGCACGCTGAAGGTAGCTGGTTCACTTGACCTCATTTCTTAATTTAGTTATAGATTCAGAATTTTCTGGCTTTACGAATTAGTAGTAGTTGTTGTTTCTTAATAATTTCTTTTGTGTGATGAAGTGACATTAGTTTCCTATGGGAATTTCAAATACTTATCTGAAGGTTTATTGTCACGTTAGGTACTGCACGTTTGATTTATGTGGTGTCAGCCATTCAGCAAAGACAGATTACCTTAAGTCATTGGGTGTGGACTGGCACATCTTTTCACGTAGTATCTAGATTTTTTATTTTTTGGATCAAAGGAAACTAAGCTCCTTAATCCTGTTCATTGGTTAACTTGTAATATGTTTATATTCAGGTATGGTTTTTCTATATATACTACAGTGTGTGTCCCGCTCATGTGTTCCTGTTTTCAGAAACGTGTATAGTCGTCGACGCGAGCAAACCTCGCCCCGCGAGCTTGCAGTGTGACGGAAATCTCAGGATTTGAACTCAGGGCCGTCCGGACCCCGTCAAGGCGCGATTTCTCTATTCCATTCAATGAGAGGCTTGGTTTAGGCAGAATATTTCCTACTGCCCAAAGTTGAATGTAAGATCACCCTTTCGATCGTGTGTTTGTGAAATCGTAATACATTGGTTGGTCGCGTCCATCACATGTTCATCAAATTGACGTTTTGCATAAAGTCTAGAATCTTCCGGACGTTGAGTGTGGTAGAATGCTAAGTACAAACAGAAGAATTAATGGTGCCCTTCAGGTCAGATACCATTAAATTAATTTTACCTTACAGTAAGCGTAAATCTGAGTGGGAAAGGCGATAGTCGACATTGTAAACATTTGGTTACTGTTGTTGTCGGCACGTAAAGAGGCCGTTGTCATAAGTGTGACGTTAATGTTGTAAATACTAATTGAGGATAGGGCCTTGATATGCAAATGCTGTTAATTGATTATTACTGCTGATGAGCTCATGTGTATGTGTAATCAATAAAGAAGTGTTGCAACTAAAAACTCGTCGTGTTACTGATATATAAGGTTAGTGTGTGCAATCGCCACACCAGCGTGTTTGATTGGTAGAGTGAAAAGGATACGGGAGGGGAAATGGCACCTTTCAGAAAATCGTCGGAAAGAAATTTGAGCTTCAGGTGACTGGATGGCAGATTCATGAGTCATGTAGTGGGAGGTAATGTTTTTGCAACGGCCGCTGGGATTCGTCGCCTGAGCGAAAATGTAGGCGCCACGTGTCCAGGAAAGTATGAGGTGAATAAGGACTTCCCTCTGGGGATCGATCGAGAGCACGTCCCTGCCAGGAGCAATCGAAGGCATTTCTCTCCAGGGATCGAGATAGACACTTCGCTGGTGACAGCCAAAGTGGGGAATCTGGCGACTAGATTTTGAGAAGTGTTGCTTTCGATAGAGGTAGTGTGTGAAGTAGTTTCTCCATAATAGAGTTGTTATTCTGTACACTCGAGTGACGATTCTTTTGCTCTCTGTGGAGTCTGCCATACATTGATTTGCTTCTCTACGGGAGAAGTTTAGCACTACACAACAGTAATCTATTTTCAGAAAATACTTACAGTGACAGTTCGCAACAGCAGTTATTCGGTCTATGAAATTCGTGATAGTCCTTTTACAGACATCTCTGTTGATGTCGTTGATGACGTGTTGAATTTCTTCCTTATTTTGAAGAACGATTTTTGATATATTCTCGTAGACTGTGAACATCACATAACCCCATAAAAAGAATCCACATGGAGGAAGCCTACAAGATCTTCGAGGCCATTCCAAGTCGCCACGGAGTGAGCTCACTGACTAAGGAAATTTTTCATGGAGTGGTGTTATTGTCTCGAGAGACGCGTGACACGTAGCCCGTCCTGTGACTGTATCCACTTCATCCAGAGCAGACCGGAAACTGTTCCTGACCATTTCACATTAACGCTCATCATTAACTGTTACTGCATTATCGTCGAAATCTTCTAAAAAAGAAGGGGGCGGCCACACCGCCTGCCCATAAGCCAAACCAAATTGTGGTTCGCACTGGATGCATGTGGCTCTCTTGAATCACCCTAACGTTTTCTTTCCCAAAATACGGCAATTTCGTCAGTTAATGAACCCACACAGATGAAAATGTGCCCCGACGCTCAAGATTATTGTTTCTGCAAAACTGTTGTCCTCTTCTTGTTTTGTAAAAGTTCACTCGGCGAAATTTCTGCGTTTCAAATGATCTGTGGATGTAAGACGCTGCGTCAACTGAGTCCTATATGGGTGCATATTCTTCGCAAAGAAACCGTCGTAATTCTTAATTATTGAGAATAACGTTGAAGCTACTTGTGAGCGCTCACAGCCACACTATTCTGCACCAATGCAATGTTTGTTCCGCACGATCGGAACGGTTTCATCCGGGCGATTTTATGATTACAACGGGCACGGTTTCCTCGAATTTCCCTATCAACTACAGAACTGTTGATGCTGTAGGAGCATAATTACGTCCGAGGATCCCGTTAAGTCTACGAACAGTTTGCAGAGCGCTTGGCGGTTCTATAATGGATTCTCACAGTGATAACGTGCTCTTCCGTTGCGAATGGAAGTTGAGATCCTAAAATACACAGCAACGATTGATCAAGTAATCGAAATGACAATCGATATTATAAGTAATAAATACAACGCTTTAAACTTGAAAACAAAATTTTTCCACTCACTTTAAATATTGCGTAATACACACATTAAAAAATTATTTTGCGTCACTTCGGTTCGTAGAACTCCTGAAGATAGCCGTTGACTGTGGATATTGTATCACACACACAGTCCCTTTGATCGTTCAGAGACGTCACTAAACCCGCCCAAAGATGTAAACAACCATGGATGAGCAGCTCCTATCAGACGGAGCGGGTCCGACAGCCGATCAGTTCTAGCCATTCCACCAGGAAGGGGGTACACGGCTTGTGTTGCCTGTAGTTCAACCATGCCTAGACGGTCAATACCGCGGTTCAATCGTGTCCGTACTGTTACTTCGTGCCAGGAAGGGCCCTCAACAAGGGAAGTGTCCAGGCGTCTCGGAGTGAACCAAAGCGATGTTGTTCGGACATGGGGGAGATACAGAGAAACAGGAACTGTCGATGACATCCCAAGAGCTACTACTGCAGTGGATGACAACTACCTACGGATTATAACTCGGAGGAACCGTGATAGCAATGCCACCATGTTGAATAATGCTTTTCGTGCAGCCACAGGACGTCGTGTTACGACTCAAACTGTGCGCAATAGGCCACATTATGCACAACTTCACTCCCAGCGTCCATGGTGATGTCTATCTTTGCAGCCACAACACCATGCAGCGCGGTACAGATGGACCCAGCAACATGCCGAATGGACCGCTCAGGATTGGCATCACGTTCTCTTCACTGATGAGTGTCGCATATACCTTCAACCACACAATTGTCGGAGATGTGTTTGGAGGCAACCCGGTCATGCTGAACGCCTTAGACAGACCGTCCAGCGAGTGCAGCAAGGTGGAGGTTCCCTGATGTTTTAGGATGGCGTTGTTTGGCGACGATGTACGCTGTTGGTGGTCATGGAAGGCGCCGTAATGGCTGTATGATACGTGAATACCATCGCCCGTCCAGTAGTGCAACCATATCGGCAGCATATAGGCGAGGCATTCGTCTTCATGGACGAAAATTCGCGCCCACATCGTGCACATCTTGTGAATGACTTCCTTCAGGATAAAGACATCGCTCGACTAGAGTGACCAGCATGTTCTCCAGACATGAACCCTGTCGAACATGCTTGAGATAGATTGAAAAAAGCTGTTCATGGACGACGCGACTCACCAACCACTCTGAGGGATCGACGCCGAATCGCCGTTAAGGAGCTGGACGATCTGGACCAAAAGTGGCTTGATGAACTTGTGGATAGTATGCCACGACGAATACAGGCATGCATCAATGCAAGAGGACGTGCTACTGGGTATTAGAGGTACCAGTGTGTACAGCAATCTGGACCACCAACTCTGATGGTCTCGCTGTATGGTGATACAACATGCAATGTGTGGTTTCCATGAGCAGTAAAAAGGGCGGAAATTATGTTTAAGTTGATGTGTATTCCAATTTTCTGTACAGGTTTCGGAACTCTCGGAACCTAGGTGATGTAAAAATTTTTTTATGTGTGTATACGAAAGACCTTGTGCAACTTAATCAATGATGTATTATTTCTAGCAGTTTAAAAATACAGCACAATCATGTGGACATAATCTTGGGCAGTGTTATTACTTTCAGGTCAGAACTGCCAACGGTTCAGAACTGCCAGGGCAGTATCACTGCTGGACCTGCAGTAAGTACATCTCTAACTGTCCTCCCCTAACCAACGTCACTTTTTCTTCATTCTCTGATGAGAAACGTACCTCCTAGTTTTTCTCTCTCCTTTACCAACTTCACTGCTTTCTCCCTATAGAGTTTAGCTATCACTCCCGCTGCGTTAAGTATTATCAGCTTAACGGTTTCCACTTTGTATCACTAATTATCGCGAATTTTTCTTCATTATACGACAAGAAAGGGCCAGAAGACGTTTCCAGAAACTACTGCAGAGAGGATTAATAATCTACTAACGCTGAAGAGGTAGTCGATGGATCAGCGTACGTGCCCTGCAGTACTTCGAGAATATAGAAGCAGATGGGTTGGCATTGTTATCTTTGGTGACAGATGAATTTAACCGACGTCTTTCCTTCGATCACTGTTTTTTACGGACGTCAATAGCCAAAAGAACGTCAGAGAGGGAGATAGAGAGAGAGAGAAGCAACACTTCTCTGGAATCAATATACTACAGCGGGCCAAATTTTAATTTCGGAAGCTATGTGCCTTGAATAAATCTAAAGCTTTTTCAGTCATTTCCTGTGCCATACTGCAATGCTGAAGCTCCACACGCTTGCTTTCTCTCTTCCTTTCGAAATTCTGCCTGTGTCTCTGGCCCCTCTTTGGTATTACTCCCATGGAAAAATATGGCAAACTTTGGGCAAAAATGTTCTCAGCATTTCATATCTGATGCTTTCATAATTTCACGGCATTATTTAGATGCTGTCACGAAGAACCTCCATGGAGATGATGCGAGTTAAGGTACAGATTAAATGTGCTAAGTAACAGTGAACAACAACTACTGGCTGCACTAAGAATCAGAAAACAGCAACTTTCTTTATCCTGGAAATCACTTTGAACGTATCAGGGCCTTATAGACTATTCAAGGAGTGTACTTAGCTAGTTGCTTCCATGTTCAGTGGATTATATTCACGGTAACGTTACGACATGGAAAGTGCCATATGATCAAAAGTAGCACAAAAAATAAAAATAATACATTTACATGGCTACAGAATCGTAATTGACTATTTGTTTCTATTCATGAATTCTCCTATAGTTCAGTCAGCGTAAGTTGATTCCTACCAGTTGCAGCTGGTTTGCAACGTCAACTAAGAACGTAACACGATTTTGTGAACGTCCCTCAATGTTGTCACATCCCTGTAGACGGCTACTGTTTTCGCGTGAAGCCGTTAGCGCTTCGTTGTTGTAAGCTGGCAACAGCACTGTGAGCTGTCAGGATCTTCTTATGCCATCTCGGCTATAGTGTGTAAGAGTTTTTAAGGAGAAATACACCGAAGCCCCAAAATCTGGTATAGGTGTGGGTACTAAACTACAGAAATACGTAAACGGGAAGAATACGGCACTGCGGTCGGGAACGCCTGTATAAGGCACGTGTCTGGCGCAGTTGTTAGATGTTAAAATGGCAGGTTATCATGATTTAAGTGAGTATGAACGTGGTGTTATAGTCGATGCACGAGCGATGGGACACAGCCTCTCCGAGATGGCGATGAAGTGGGGATTTTCCCGTAAGATCATTTCACGACTGTACCGTGAGTATCAGGAATCCAGTAAAACATAAAATCTCCGACATCGCTGCTGCCGCAAAATGATCCTGCAAGAACGGGACCAACGATAACTAAAGAGAATCGTTCAACGTGACAGAAAAGCAACCCTTCCGCAGATTGCTGCAGATTTCAATGCTGGGCTATCAAGAAGTGTCAGCATGCGAACCATTCAACGAAACGTCATCGATGTGGGCTTTCGAAGCCTAAGGCCCTCTCGCGTACCCTTGATGACTCACGCCAGAAAAGCTTTAAGTCTCGCCTGGGCCCTTCAACACCGACATGGGACTGTTGATGACTGGAAACATGTTGCCTGGCCGTACGAGTCTTGTTTCGAATCGTATCGAGAGGATGGACGTGTACTGGTATGGAGACAACCTCATGAATTCTTGGACCCTGTCTGTCAGCAGGGGACTGTTCAAGCTGGTATTGTTGTGGGTCGTGCGCAGTTAGAGTGATGTGCGACCCTAGATAGTAAGGATCCTGTCTGATCACCCGCATCAATTCAGGTCCATTGTGCATTCCTACGGACATGGGCAATTTCAGCAGGATAGTGCGACCCCTCACACATCCAGAACTGCGACAGAGTGGCTCCAGGAATACTCTTCTAACACTCCCGCTGGCCACCAGACATGAACATTATTGAGCATGTCTGGGATGCCTTGCAACGTGCTTTTTAGAAGAGATCTCCACTCCCTCGTACTCATACGGATTTGTGGAGAGCTCTCCAGGATTCATGGTGTCCATTCCCTCCAGCACTACTTGAGACATTAATGGAGTCCATGCCACGTCGTGTTGCGGCGCTTCTGCGTGCTCGCGGGCCCCCCACACGATATTAGGCAGGTGTACCACTTTCTTTGGCTCTTCAGTGTACATCTATAATGTCTTACGAAAAAAGTGAAGTATCCAGCAGGGGAAGAAGAATCGAAATGAAACTTCATGATTTGAAAGGGTATGTGATGTTATTTCAGTGTTTACAACATCGAGTCAAATTTACAAAGAACTAGGCTGTAAGAGCCAACTTATTAATCAATATGACGATGCCACCCTCTGTCCCCTACCCCGCCCCCTCTCCTTGGATGGTTTAACTAGCATGTTTGGGAAGGGTGTCATAGATCCTCTCTTGAGGCAAGCTGGCCCAAAACTGTTGTAAATAGTCCTTGATATTCTGGATTTGACACTGCGTTGGAGTTAATGTTGGAACTGATTACACACATACTCTATCTATTAAGGAGAGAGCTGGGGGTCTTTCTGGCTATGTGAGCACCTCAGTAAGAAGTAGAAGCTTCATACGGACACGTGCCATGTGTGATCGAGCATAATCCTGTTGAAAAATCGTACCAGAACGCCGTCGCATGAGAGATAACACATGAAAGTGCAGGATGTCCGTCATGTACCATTACGCCGACAGAGTTCCCTCAGTCACCACCAACCGAGATATAGTTATACCCGAGGCCTTCCGATGCCATGACGCCAAGAGTAACACCGATGAACCAAAAAAAAAAAAAATGGTTCTGAGCACTATGGGACTTAACATCTTAGGTCATCAGTCCCCTAGAACTTAGAACTAATTAAACCTAACTAACCTAAGGACATCACACACATCCATGCCCGAGGCAGGATTCGAACCTGCGACCGTAGCAGTCGCGCAGTTCCGGACTGAGCGCCTAGAACCGCGAGACCACCGCGGCCGGCTACCGATGAACCTCTCCAAAACAATGGAACGGTATGGCCTCGCCCATGCCGCTGCCATACTCTCCGACGATGATCCTCTGTGGTAATGGAGAACCGCGATTCATCTCTCAGCACAATGCGACGCCATTCAAATGGTTCAAATGGCTCTAAGTGCTATGGGACTTAACATCTGAGGTCATCAGTCCCCTAGACCTAACTAACCTAAGGACATCACACATATCCATGCTAGAGGCAGGATTCGAACTGGCGACCGTTGCAGCAGCTCGGTTGGGGACTGAAGCGCCTAGAACCGCTCGGCCACAGCGGCCGGCGACGCCATTCATGAGCGGTCCATGCTTCCCGGTCATCACTCCAAACGCAGCCGTTTGCACTGCAGTAAGATGAAGAATGCGCAGATGTGAAGGGTTTACGATGCGCTTGGTGAACAATACGGCTATCCTCCACCATGGTGTCATTCATGGTCTCCAGAACCCTGAGGAAAAGTGTACCTGCCCTCGCGCTCCATTGCACTCCAACATCGGTACACTGTCACATCCGAATGTCCACAAATCTGAATAGCGCACGTTTAGAGCAGCCAGCTATATGGAGACTCACAGTGAAGCCCCTCTCAAACTCTGTCCCTCTGTTTCACCCAGGTACACGGCATCTAAGACTCCTTCACAGCGATAAAATTACCATTGTTCATCCCTTATACTCCCTACTAGGCCTGGTAACAACAACACAAACAACACTAATTAACGCTAGTGGACGCTGTATGTGTCACAGGCAACTGCAGCTCCCATCATTTACTTACACACCGATAGTGTGCAGTTGTATGAAGTTACACTGACATCTGACCATGTCTGCTGGATGCTTCACTTTTTTTATCACGCTGTGTATATGAACGGCTTATTTCAATGGTGGTACAAGTCCATTTTTGTTCAGATTGTCCTAAAGTTAAATGAGCTGAAAAATGTACAGTTTAGATACTAGAAATATTCAAGCATATGCGTTCTTGCTAGAGATGAGCCTTTCTTTCTCTTTGTTTGGATCATTAATTTCAGAAGCATTATAGGCAGAAAAGTGGAGGCAATGGACTTGTACCACTATTGAAATAAGCCCTTCATATCTGAAGAATTTGTATTGTCCTGCACATATTTTGATCCCATTTGTAACACTATTAAAGAGGTTTACAGATGTGCATTCCACTTCTTGCTGTGCCAAAATTATATATGCTGGAGGGTTGTACTGTATTTGTAAAATATCTCTGTTAAACTCAAATGGCAATGGGTTTCTGTCAGACAGAATAAGTGTACTTTTTCCCTACTCCTAAAGGAAGAGCAGGCTGTTCGAGTAATACTCCATTGGAGAGCCAGGGACTTTTCAGCCAAATAACAGGTGAGGGGATTTCCAAATTACTCCCCTTTGTGCAGTGAAAATACTTTTTTTCCGAGTGCGGAATTGTCTCAGAACATTATTACATAGGACAACAGTAACTAAAACTTGCAAAATATGTAAACGTTCTGACTTTATGACCCAGAGACAGCAATTATTTTTGTGGCAAAAACTTATGCTTTCATTGGTATGCCCACTCTTTTCTTAATACACTACGTTAGTAACGGATTACAGTAAAAAAGTAGATGCTTAGTTTTTTTAAAAAAAGCGAATTAAAGGTAATTCGTTCATGCTAACCCTGTTCATAAAACAAACGTGATCTCTCGTTTACCCTTTTGATAGTTTTTGCTTATGTTGACAATAATACATGTGTCACTCTAAAAAACAATTAATTATTCCTCCTGATTAAAATAAAATACTAAATTATTTGCAGGGAGCAACGTAGCCCAATGACTGAATCGTGTGGAGCGACAATTGTGGTTATTTACACGTAGATGATGTCGCGTCCTCGTTGTACTAATGTAACATGCGACTGTGGCTTTTTACGTCCTGTATCCTAAATAGGAACCAAACCAGGGGTATGCTGAACCCAGTACGCCAAAAAACTTAATGAAATATTATTGCTGACACAATGAAATGCCTTCGATAAGTCGCAGTGGATACCAACTGGTCATATTTTATTATTAAGAGGATACGGAATCGGATTTTGGGTTAAAAAATCGATTTGCGTTTTATTGACGTATTATATTCCGCAAAGTTTCCTCTTCAAAATGACATATCATACATGGCTCTTCTAGGATTATACCTATTTTATTTTTATAGGTTTGTGAGATCGGGTATTGCAATTTAGTTACACACGTCTCTCAAGGCTGACCATAAACTTTTTGGCAATGCATTTATGTGACATGAATTCAAATATCCCGCTTTCCAGCGGCTCTTTATGCACTATTTGTCCGAAAATGTTTCCCTCTGGTTTCCTCAAGTTACTCTTTGACTTTGTGACGGAATTGTTTGTAAACAGTGTGCTATATGAAAGTTGTTGTTGTCGAGTTATTTCGTATTTAGTGCTTCATTTTTCACAGTGAAAATGCCTAGAGCTAGAGCAAAAGTGTTTAAAAAGCGTGTGAACTGGCAAAATAAAATAAATAATGATTAATTAGCAAAGCAAAGCAGTTCTTCATCATCACTGTTGGAAAATGTGAGTCCACTTACTGCTGATTTGCCGAACGAACTTACTCCAAATGAAAACAGTGCTTCTTATAAAAAACTAGGAGATTCGGAAGAGAAATATAATTTACTTGATAAAGGGAAAGAAGTTTTTGAGCTCACTGATACGAGTATATTGTGAGAAGCTCTTGAAAACAGTGTGTGCTGCAAAAAATGTCAAGGAAACGTAGAATCCCATGTTGACCTAGCTTCCCAGTTTAATTTAATTGCAGTGTTTGTAAGTACAGCTGTAAGTTTCCAAGTTCTGTTTCAGTAACTGTAAATAATGGATACAAGAAAACTGAACTTTGTGTGTAAATATTAGGTTAGTTTATGGATTGCGAGCAAATGGGAAGGCCAAAGCAGCTGGTGATATGCTATATGGTGATCTAATTCTTCCAAGTGTACCTTCAAAGTTTGATGCTTACAACTATGTACTAGGATCTGCTATTGAAGATTTAGCACAGACGTCAATGCAGGTAGTTGTGGAAGAAGCAGTGAAAGAAAATGATGGCAGTCGTGTCCTCACAGTAGCTTTTGATGGCATGCGGCAAAAAAGGGGTCACACCAACAATGGTGTTGTAACAGCAACTGATGTTGACACTGGCAAGGTTATTGATGTTGCAATAATGTCTAAATACTGTCGATGCATAGACAGGCTGAAAAATAAATATATTGATGACTGTGTTGCTAATTATTATGGTAGTAGTGGTGGCATAGAGGTTGCTGGGGTGAAAAAAAATTTTCATTGCTCTTCAGAGTGCTATAATGTTCGCTATGTCAAGTATCTGGGAGATGGTGACTCTAAAGCATTTTGGAAAGCGAATCATATGAGAACAGTGTAAATACAAGCAAACTTGAATGCATAGGACATGTGCAGAAGAGAATGGGTGCCAGGCTGAGAAGGTTAAAATAAGTTATGAAAGGGAAAAAACTAGATGATGGGAAAATCTTGCATGGCAAAGGAAGATTGACTGATTCCATAACAGACCACATTCAGAATTGCTATGGCCTTGCAATCAGGCAAAATACAGGCAATCTTGAAGAAATGAGGAAAGCTATATGGGTTTTGTATTTCACCACTGCATGCACAGATGAGCATCCAGAACATGGTTTGTGCCCTAAAGGTGAAAAGAGCTGGTGTAAATACAATAGGGGACTAACAACTGGAGAGTAATACATTCACCACCGCAGTCTACCATAAGCTATCATGGAAGAAATAAAGCTCATTTCCTGAGATCTGGCTGACAGAAGTCTTCTGATGAAATGTCTTCATGGTAAAACGCAGAACCCCAACGAATGCTTGAATAGTGTGATGTGACATCGTCTCCCAAAAACAGAGTTTGTCGGAATTAATACACTACATTTTGGTGTGTATGATGCTGTGGCAACCTTCAGTCTTGGGAATATGACAAATACCAGGTCCTTCAAAAGTTGGGTTTGCGTGTTGGTTCCCGCACTGTACGTGCTATGTTGACTTTAGATCAGCACAGACTAAGGCATGCTAACAATATAATCAAGACATTAGTGAAAAAAGCAAGACAGGTGCAGAGGGGTGCCAAAAGAAGACTTGAAGAGGATTATGAAGACTGTGAAGGCGGTATTAACTATGGATCGGGAATGTTTTAATCTTCTTTCTCCGTTTCCCCTAAGTTTGCTTTTTACTTCTTCTAGAAACATTATCTCAGGTACTGGTGAACCTGGAAGTCTGAAATTTTTATGACTTAATCACATTCGTTTCTTTTACGCACTGAAACAACGATTTTTAATCACTTGCTTTACAAATGACTTAGGGGCGATAATACAGTAAAAAGTGATGGAAAAGATTTACTTAAAAATAAATGTAAAATATCTCTGTAAGAAAATACTTTGACAATAAACTGTTATTTCAGTATTGTTATAACATATTAATGCACATACAGTAAAACCTTTATCTCTCTGTCTCCAGTAGTTTGTGAAAAAATGTTCCCTATAGTAGGCATATTTTATCATTGCGGGGATAGGCGATTCCGTATCCCCTTAAGAAATTTTATTGTGTACTCAATGGAATTATAAGTAGGTACCTTAGGAGAGCAGGCCATTTGAATTCCAATATGAGCAGTGTTAAGAACACTTAGATGACAAAAGTCGTGGGACGCCTCCTAATATCGTGTCGGACCTCCTTTTGTCCGGCGCAGTGAACCAGGTCGACGTGGCACGGACTCAAGTCGTTTGAAGAGCCCTGCAGAAATGTGGAGTCATACTGCCTCCACAGCCATCCATAATTGCGAAAGTGTTGCCGGTGCAGGATTTTGTGCACCAACTGACTTCTCGATTATGTCCAATAAATGTTGGATGGGAGTCATGTCGGGCGATCTGTGTGTCCAAATCATTCGTTTGTTCAGACAGATCTTCAAACGAATTACGAACGACTGTGGCCCGATGACATGGGGCATTGTTATTCATACAAATTCCATAGTTATTTGGAAACATGAAGTCCATGAACGGCTGCAAATAGGCTGTATGATACGTGAATACCATCGCCCGTCCAGTAGTGCAACTATATCGGCAGCATATAGGCGAGGCATTCGTCTTCATGGACGAAAATTCGCGCCCACATCGTGCACATCTTGTGAATGACTTCCTTCAGGATAAAGACATCGCTCGACTAGAGTGGCCAGCATGTTCTCCAGACATGAACCCTGTCGACAATGCTTGGGATAGATTGAAAAAAGCTGTTCATGGACGACGCGACTCACCAACCACTCTGAGGGATCGACGCCGAATCGCCGTTAAGGAGCTGGACGATCTGGACCAAAAGTGGCTTGATGAACTTGTGGATAGTATGCCACGACGAATACAGGCATGCATCAATGCAAGAGGACGTGCTACTGGGTATTAGAGGTACCAGTGTGTACAGCAATCTGGACCACCAACTCTGATGGTCTCGCTGTATGGTGATACAACATGCAATGTGTGGTTTTCATGAGCAGTAAAAAGGGCGGAAATTATGTTTAAGTTGATGTGTATTCCAATTTTCTGTACAGGTTTCGGAACTCTCGGAACCTAGGTGGTGGTGGTGGTGGTTAGTGTTTAACGTCCCGTCGACAACGAGGTCATTAGAGACGGAGCGCAAGCTCGGGTTAAGGGAGGATTGGGAAGGAAATCGGCCGTGCCCTTTCAAAGGAACCATCCCGGCATTTGCCTGAAACGATTTAGGGAAATCACGGAAAACCTAAATCAGGATGGCTGGAGACGGGATTGAACCGTCGTCCTCCCGAATGCGAGTCCAGTGTGCTAACCACTGCGCCACCTCGCTCGGTCGGAACCTAGGTGATGTAAAAAATTTTTTATGTGTGTATACGAAAGACCTTGTGCAACTTAATCAATGATGTATTATTTCTAGCGCTTTAAAAATACAGCACAATCATGTGGACACAATCTTGGGCAGTGTTATTACTTTCAGTTCAGAACTGCCAACGGTTCAGAATCGCCAGGGCAGTATCACTGCTGGACCCGCAGTAAGTACATCTCTAACTGTCCTCCCCTAACCAACGTCACTTTTTCTTCATTCTCTGATGAGAAACGTACCTCCTAGTTTTTCTCTCTCCTTTACCAACTTCACTGCTTTCTCCCTATAGAGTTTAGCTATCACTCCCGCTGCGTTAAGTATTATCAGCTTAGCGGTTTCCACTTTGTATCATTAATTATCGCGAATTTTTCTTCATTATACGACAAGAAAGGGACAGAAGACGTTTCCAGAAACTACTGCAGAGAGGATTAATAATCTACTAACGCTGAAGAGGTAGTCGATGGATCAGTGTACGTGCCCTGCAGTACTTCGAGAATATAGAAGCAGATGGGTTGGCATTGTTATCTTTGGTGACAGATGAATTTAACCGATGTCTTTCCTTCGATCACTGTTTTTTACGGACGTCAATAGCCAAAAGAACGTCAGAGAGGGAGATAGAGAGAGAGAGAAGCAACACTTCTCTGGAATCAATATACTACAGCGGGCCAAATTTTAATTTCGGAAGCTATGTGCCTTGAATAAATCTAAAGCTTTTTCAGTCATTTCCTGTGCCATACTGCAATGCTGAAGCTCCACACGCTTGCTTTCTCTCTTCCTTTCGAAATTCTGCCTGTGTCTCTGGCCCCTCTTTGGTATTACTCCCATGGAAAAATATGGCAAACTTTGGGCAAAAATGTTCTCAGCATTTCATATCTGATGCTTTCATAATTTCACGGCATTATTTAGATGCTGTCACGAAGAACCTCCATGGAGATGATGCGAGTTAAGGTACAGATTAAATGTGCTAAGTAGCAGTGAACAACAACTACTGGCTGCACTAAGAATCAGAAAACAGCAACTTTCTTTATCCTGGAAATCACTTTGAACGTATCAGGGCCTTATAGACTATTCAAGGAGTGTACTTAGCTAGTTGCTTCCATGTTCAGTGGATTATATTCACGGTAACGTTACGACATGGAAAGTGCCATATGATCAAAAGTAGCACAAAAAATAAAAATAATACATTTACATGGCTACAGAATCGTAATTGACTATTTGTTTCTATTCATGAATTCTCATATAGTTCAGTCAGCGTGAGTTGATTCCTACTAGTTGCAGCTGGTTTGCAACGTCAACTAAGAACGTAACACGATTTTGTGAACGTCCCTCAATGTTGTCACATCCCTGTAGACGGCTACTGTTTTCGCGTGAAGCCGTTAGCGCTTCGTTGTTGTAAGCTGGCAACAGCACTGTGAGCTGTCAGGATCTTCTTATGCCATCTCGGCTATAGTGTGTAAGAGTTTTTAAGGAGAAATGCATCGAAGCCCCAAAATCTGGTATAGGCGTGGGTACAGAGATACGTAAACGGGAAGAATACGGCACTGCGGTCGGCAACGCCTGTATAAGGCACGTGTCTGGCGCAGCTGTTAGATGATAAAATGGCAGGTTATCATGATTTAAGTGAGTATGAACGTGGTGTTATAGTCGGTGCACGAGCGATGGGACACAGCCTCTCCGAGATGGCGATGAAGTGGGGATTTTCCCGTAAGATCATTTCACGACTGTACCGTGAGTTCAGGATTCCAGTAAAACATAAAATCTCCGACATCGCTGCTGCCGCAAAACGATCCTGCAAGAACGGGACCAACGATAACTAAAGAGAATCGTTCAACGTGAGAGAAATGCAACCCTTCCGCAGATTGCTACAGATTTCAATGCTGGGCTATCAAGAAGTGTCAGCATGCGAACCATTCAACGAAACGTCATCGATGTGGGCTTTCGAAGCCTAAGGCCCTCTCGTGTACCCTTGATGACTCACGACAGAAAAGCTTTAAGTCTCGCCTGGGCCCTTCAACACCGACATGGGACTGTTGATGACTGGAAACATGTTGCCTGGCCGTACGAGTCTTGTTTCGAATCGTATCGAGAGGATGGACGTGTACTGGTATGGAGACAACCTCATGAATCCTTGGACCCTGCCTGTCAGCAGGGGACTGTTCAAGCTGTATTGTTGTGGGTCGTGCGCAGTTAGAGTGATGTGCGACCCCAGATAGTAAGGATCCTGTCTGATCACCCGCATCCATTCAGGTCCATTGTGCATTCCTACGGACATGGGCAATTTCAGCAGGATAGTGCGACCCCTCACACATCCAGAACTGCGACAGAGTGGCTCCAGGAATACTCTTCTGAGTTTAAACACTCCCGCTGGCCACCAGACATGAACATTATTGAGCATGTCTGGGATGCCTTGCAACGTGCTGTTTAGAAGAGATCTCCACTCCCTCGTACTCATACGGATTTGTGGAGAGCTCTCCAGGATTCATGGTGTCCATTCCCTCCAGCACTACTTGAGACATTAATGGAGTCCATGCCACGTCGTGTTGCGGCGCTTCTGCGTGCTCGCGGGCCCCCCACACGATATTAGGCAGGTGTACCACTTTCTTTGGCTCTTCAGTGTACATCTATAATGTATTACGAAAAAAGTGAAGTATCCAGCAGGGGAAGAAGAATCGAAATGAAACTTCATGATTTGAAAGGGTATGTGACGTTATTTCAGTGTTTACAACATCGAGTCAAATTTACAAAGAACTAGGCTGTAAGAGCCAACTTATTAATCAATATGACGATGCCACCCTCCGTCCCCTACCCCCCCCCCCCCCCCATCTCCTTGGATGGTTTAACTAGCATGTTTGGGAAGGGTGTCATAGATCCGTTGTATCCTCTCCTGAGGCAAGCTGGCCCAAAACTGTTGTAAATAGTCCTTGATATTCTGGATTTGACACTGCGTTGGAGTTAATGTTGGAACTGATTACACACATACTCTGTCTATTAAGGAGAGAGCTGGGGGTCTTTCTGGCTATGTGAGCACCTCAGTAAGAAGTAGAAGCTTCATACGGACACGTGCCATGTGTGAACGAGCATAATCCTGTTGAAAAATCGTACCAGAACGCCGTCGCATGAGAGATAACACATGAAAGTGCAGGATGTCCGTCATGTACCATTACGCCGACAGAGTTCCCTCAGTCACCACCAACCGAGATATAGTTATACCCGAGGCCTTCCGATGCCATGACGCCAAGAGTAACACCGATGAACCAAAAAAAAAAAAAAATGGTTCTGAGCACTATGGGACTTAACATCTTAGGTCATCAGTCCCCTAGAACTTAGAACTAATTAAACCTAACTAACCTAAGGACATCACACACATCCATGCCCGAGGCAGGATTCGAACCTGCGACCGTAGCAGTCGCGCAGTTCCGGACTGAGCGCCTAGAACCGCGAGACCACCGCGGCCGGCTACCGATGAACCTCTCCAAAACAATGGAACGGTATGGCCTCGCCCATGCCGCTGCCATACTCTCCGACGATGATCCTCTGTGGTAATGGAGAACCGCGATTCATCTCTCAGCACAATGCGACGCCATTCAAATGGTTCAAATGGCTCTAAGTGCTATGGGACTTAACATCTGAGGTCATCAGTCCCCTAGACCTAACTAACCTAAGGACATCACACATATCCATGCTAGAGGCAGGATTCGAACTGGCGACCGTTGCAGCAGCTCGGGTGGGGACTGAAGCGCCTAGAACCGCTCGGCCACAGCGGCCGGCGACGCAATTCATGAGCGGTCCATGCTTCCCGGTCATCACTCCAAACGCAGCCGTTTGCACTGCAGTAAGATGAAGAATGCGCAGATGTGAAAGGTTTACGATGCGCTAGGTGAACAATACGGCTATTCTCCACCATGGTGTCATTCATGGTCTCCAGAACCCTGAGGAAAAGTGTACCTGCCCTCGCGCTCCATTGCACTCCAACATCGGTACACTGTCACATCCGAATGTCCACAAATCTGAATAGCGCACGTTTAGAGCAGCCAGCTATATGGAGACTCACAGTGAAGCCCCTCTCAAACTCTGTCCCTCTGTTTCACCCAGGTACACGGCATCTAAGACTCCTTCACAGCGATAAAATTACCATTGTTCATCCCTTATACTCCCTACTAGGCCTGGTAACAACAACACAAACAACAACTGCAGCTCCCATCATTTACTTACACACCGATAGTGTGCAGTTGTATGAAGTTACACTGACATCTGACCATGTCTGCTGGATGCTTCACTTTTTTTATCACGCTGTGTATATGAACGGCTTATTTCAATGGTGGTACAAGTCCATTTTTGTTCAGATACAGTGTCCTAAAGTTAAATGAGCTGAAAAATGTACAGTTTAGATACTAGAAATATTCAAGCATATGGCTTCTTGCTAGAGATGAACCTTTCTTTCTCTTTGTTTGGATCATTAATTTCTGAAGCATTATAGGCAGAAAAGTGGAGGCAATGGACTTGTACCACTATTGAAATAAGCCCTTCATATCTGAAGAATTTGTCTTGTCCTGCACATATTTTGATCCCATTTGTAACACTATTAAAGAGGTTTACAGATGTGCATTTCACTTCTTGCTGTGCCAAAATTAGATATGCTGGAGGGTTGTACTGTATTTGTAAAATATCTCTGTTAAACTCAAATGGCAATGGGTTTCTGTCAGACAGAATAAGTGTACTTTTTCCCTACTCCTAAAGGAAGAGAAGGCTGTTCGAGTAATACTCCATTGGAGAGCCAGGGACTTTTCAACCAAATAACAGGTGAGGGGATTTCCAAATTACTCCCCTTTGTGCAGTGAAAATACTTTTTTTCCGAGTGCGGAATTGTCTCAGAACATTATTACATAGGACAACAGTAACTAAAACTTGCAAAATATGTAAACGTTCTGACTTTATGACCCAGAGACAGCAATTATTTTTGTGGTAAAAACTTATGCTTTCATTGGTATGCCCACTCTTTTCTTAATACACTACGTTAGTAACGGATTACAGTAAAAAAGTAGATGCTTAGTTTTTTTAAAAAAAGCGAATTAAAGGTAATTCGTTCATGCTAACCCTGTTCATAAAACAAACGTGATCTCTCGTTTACCCTTTTGATAGTTTTTGCTTATGTTGACAATAATACATGTGTCACTCTAAAAAACAATTAATTATTCCTCCTGATTAAAATAAAATATTAAATTATTTGCAGGGAGCAACGTAGCCCAATGACTGAATCGTGTGGAGCGACAATTGTGGTTATTTACACGTAGATGATGTCGCGTCCTCGTTGTACTAATGTAACATGCGACTGTGGCTTTTTACGTCCTGTATCCTAAATAGGAATCAAACCAGGGGTATACTGAACCCAGTACGCCAAAAAACTTAATGAAATATTATTGCTGACACAATGAAATGCCTTCGATAAGTCGCAGTGGATACCAACTGGTCATATTTTATTATTAAGGGGATACGGAATCGGATTTTGGGTTAAAAAATCGATTTGCGTTTTATTGACGTATTATATTCCGCAAAGGTTCCTCTTCAAAATGACATATCATACGTAGCTCTTCTAGAATTATACCTATTTTATTTTTATAGGTTTGTGAGATCGGGTATTGCAATTTAGTTACACACGTCTCTCAAGGCTGACCATAAACTTTTTGGCAATACATTTATGTAACATGAATTCAGATATCCCGCTTTCCAGCGGCTCATTATGCACTATTTGTCCGAAAATGTTTCCCTCTGGTTTCCTCAAGTTACTCTTTGACTTTGTGGCGGGATTGTTTGTAAACAGTGTGCTATATGAAAGTCGTTGTTGTCGAGTTATTTCGTATTTAGTGCTTCATTTTTCGCAGTGAAAATGCCTAGAGCTAGAGAAAAAGTGTTTAAAAAGCGTGTGAACTGGCAAAATAAAATAAATAATGATTCATTAGCAAAGTAAAGCAGTTCACTGTTGGAAAATGTGAGTCCACTGACTGCTGATTTGCTGAACGAACTTACTCCAAATGAAAACAGTGCTTCTCATAAAAAACTAAGAGATTTGGAAGAGAAATATAATTTACTTGATAAAGGGAAAGAAGTTTTTGAGCTCACTGATACGAGTGTATTATGAGAAGCTCTTGAAAACAGTGTGTGCTGCAAAAAATGTCAAGGAAACGTAGAATCCCATGTTGGCCTAGCTTCCCAGTTTAATTTAATTACAGTGTTTGCAAGTACAGCTGTAAGTTTCCAAGTTCTGTTTCAGTAACTGTAAAAATAATGGGTACAAGAAAACTGAACTTTGTGTGTAAATATTAGGTTAGTTTATGGATTGCGAGCAAATGGTAAGGCCAAAGCAGCTGGTGATATGCTATATGGTGTTCTAATTCTTCCAATTGTACCTTCAAAGTTTGATGCTTACGACTATGTACTAGGATCTGCAGTTGAAGATGTAGCACAGACGTCAATGCAGGTAGTTGTGGAAGAAGCAGTGAAAGAAAATGATGGCAGTCGTGACCTCACAGTAGCTTTTGATGGCATGCGGCAAAAAAGGGGTCACACCAACAATGGTGTTGTAACAGCAACTGATGTTGACACTGGCAAGGTTATTGATGTTGCAATAATGTCTAAATACTGTCGATGCATAGACAGGCTGAAAAATAAATATATTGATGACTGTGCTGCTAATTATTATGGTAGCAGTGGTGGCATGGAGGTTGCTGGGGTGAAAAAAAATTTTCATTGCTCTTCAGAGTGCTATAATGTTCGCTATGTCAAGTATCTGGGAGATGGTGACTCTAAAGCATTTTGGAAAGCGAATCATATGAGAACAGTGTAAATACAAGCAAACTTGAATGCATAGGACATGTGCAGAAGAGAATGGGTGCCAGGCTGAGAAGGTTAAAATAAGTTATGAAAGGGAAAAAACTAGATGATGGGAAAATCTTGCATGGCAAAGGAAGATTGACTGATTCCATAACAGACCACATTCAGAATTGCTATGGCCTTGCAATCAGGCAAAATACAGGCAATCTTGAAGAAATGAGGAAAGCTATATGGGTTTTGTATTTCGCCACTGCATCCACAGATGAGCATCCAGAACATGGTTTGTGCCCTAAAGGTGAAAAGAGCTGGTGTAAATACAATGGGGGACTAACAACTGGAGAGTAATACATTCACCACCACAGTCTACCATAAGCTATCATGGAAGAAATAAAGCTCATTTCCTGAGATCTGGCTGACAGAAGTCTTCTGATGAAATGTCTTCATGGTAAAACGCAGAACCCCAACGAATGCTTGAATAGTGTGATGTGACATCGTCTCCCAAAAACAGAGTTTGTCGGAATTAATACACTACATTTTGGTGTGTATGATGCTGTGGCAACCTTCAGTCTTGGGAATATGACAAATACCAGGTCCTTCAAAAGTTGGGTTTGCGTGTTGGTTTCCGCACTGTACGTGCTATGTTGACTTTAGATCAGCACAGACTAAGGCATGCTAACAATATAATCAAGACATTAGTGAAAAAAGCAAGACGGTGCAGAGGGGTGCCAAAAGAAGACTTGAAGATGATTATGAAGACTGTGAAGGAGGTATTAACTATGGATCGGGAATGCTTTAATGTCTGCAGCTCGTGGTCGTGCGGTAGCGTTCTCGCTTCCCACGCCCGGGTTTCCGTGTTCGATTCCCGGCGGGGTCAGGGATTTTCTCTGCCTCGTGATGACCGGGTGTTGTGTGATGTCCTTAGGTTAGTTAGGTTTAAGTAGTTCTAAGTTCTAGGGGACTGATGACCATAGCTGTTAAGTCCCATAGTGCTCAGAGCCATTTGAACCATTTTTTTTTTGAGTGTTTTAATCTTCTTTCTCAGTTTCCCTTAAGTTTGCTTTTTACTTCTTCTAGAAGCATTATCTCAGGTACTGGTGAACCTGGAAGTCTGAAATTTTTATGACTTAATCACATTCGTTTCTTTTACGCACTGAAATAACGATATTTAATTACTTGCTTTTTCAAATGACTTAGGGGCGATAATACAGTAAAAAGTGATGGAAAACATTTACTTAAAAATAAATGTGAAATATCTCTGTAAGAAAATACTTTGACAATAAACTGTTGTTTCAGTATTGTTATAACATATTAATGCACATACACTAAAACTTTTATCTCTCTGTCTCCAGTAGTTTGTGAAAAAATGTTCCCTATAGTAGGCATATTTTATCATTGCGGGGATAGGCGATTCCGTATCCCCTTAAGAAATTTTATTGTGTACTCAATGGAATTATAAGTAGGTACCTTAGGAGAGCAGGCCATTTGAATTCCAATATGAGCAGTGTTAAGAACACTTAGATGACAAAAGTCGTGGGACGCCTCCTAATATCGTGTCGGACCTCCTTTTGTCCGGCGCAGTGAACCAGGTCGACGTGGCACGGACTCAAGTCGCCTAAAGACCCCTGCAGAAGTATGGAGTCATGCTGCCTCTACAGCCATCCGTAATTGCGAAAGTTTTTCGGCGCAGGATTTTGTGCACAAACTGACTTCTCGATGACGTCCAATAAATGTTGGATGGGAGTCATGTCGGGCGATCTGTGTGGCCAAATCATTCGTTTGTTCAGACAGATCTTCAAACGAATTACGAACGACTGTGGCCCGATGACATTGGGTATTGTTATACATACAAATTCCATAGTTATTTGGAAACATGAAGTCCATGAACGGCTGCAAATAGGCTCCAAGTAGTCGAACATGTGCCCTGCAAAAATATTGAGCCATGCTGCCTCTGTAGCCGTCCATAATTGCGAAAGTGTTGCCGGTGCAGGATTTTGTGCAGAGGCTGACTTCTCGATTATGTCCAATAAATGTCCGTTGGGATTCCTGTTGGTTGATCTGGAAGGCCAAATCACTCGTTCCAATTGTCGAGACTGATCTTCAAACTAATGACGTACAACTGTGGCCCAGTGACATGGACCATTGTCAACCATACAAATTCCATAGTTATTTGGGAAAACAAAGTCCAAGAATGGCTGCATATGGTCTCCAAGTGCCGAACATAACCATTTCCAATCAATTATCGGTTCAGTTGGACCAGAGGACAGAGACTGTGCCGTGTGAACATGGCCCATACCATTATGAAGCCAGCACCAGCTACTTTGTTGACAACATGGGTCCAGGACTTTGCGAGTCTGCACCACACTCAAACCCTACCATCACGTCTTACAACTGAAATTGGTAATCATTCGTTCCAATTGTCGAGACTGATCCTCAAACCAATGACGTACAACTGTGGCCCAGTGACACGGACCATTGTCAACCATACAAATTCCATAGTTATTTGGGAAAACGAAGTCCAAGAATGGCTGCATATGGTCTCCAAGTGCCGAACATAACCATTTCCAGTCAATTATCGGTTCAGTTGGATCAGAGGACAGAGACTGTGCTGTGTGAACACGGCCCACACCATTATGTAGCCACCACCAGCTAACACAGCACCTTGTTGACAACATGGGTGGTGCCCGCATCTCGTGGTCGTGCGGTAGCGTTCTCGCTTCCCACGCCCGGGTTCCCGGGTTCGATTCCCGGCGGGGTCAGGGATTTTCTCTGCCTCGTGATGGCTGGGTGTTGTGTGCTGTCCTTAGGTTAGTTAGGTTTAAGTAGTTCTAAGTTCTAGGGGACTTATGACCACAGCAGTTGAGTCCCATAGTGCTCAGAGCCATTTGAACCATTTGAACAACATGGGTGCAAGACTTCGTGAGTCTGCACCATACTCAAACCTTACCATCACGTCTTACCAACTGAAATCGGGAATCATCTGAACAGGCCACGTTTCCCAGCCGTCTGGGGTCAAACAGATATGGCCATGAGCCCAGGAGAGGCGCTGTAGGCGATGTCGTCCTGTTAGCAAACGCTCTCACGTCTACCGTCTGCTGCCACAGCCCGTTAACGCCAAATTTAGCCGCGCTATCCTAGCGGATACGTTCCTCGTACGTCACACATTGATTTCTGCGCTTATTTCACGCAGTGTTGCCTGTCTGTTAGCACTGCTCTCGGTCGTTAAGCGAAGGTCGGCGGCCACTGCTTGCCTGTGGTGAGAGGTAATGCCCGATGAGCCGTCCTCACTTCAACTATGTGTTATCGTGAACCTGGCTGTCTATCTGTGTTCGGTGTCCCGCCCTTGCTGCAGTTACACCGTGTTTCTTCTTCCTTCTACGTGTGGCAGCAGCGATGTGATCCATATTGGCACCGTGTACCATCTTTCGTTTCGTGGATATAGTTTCTGGCTAGGGAGTCTGCGGGCAGTCGGTCGGTTGCTGCGGACCAGGGAAGTTATCTCCGCGCGGTGCAGTCGGCTGGGCTGCTGGCGGTCCCTGTGCATTGTAGGAGAGTGTGTGGAGGCTTCCGATGCCTATGAGCTTCATGGTTCACCGACCCAGGACGTCAAGTTGAGTAGTGGTTTCAAGTACCCAAGCCATGTCCACTCGTGTTGTGTGGTTCGTTTCGGTGGTTTGCTGTTGGGGAGGTTTTCCTGTGAGCAACAGTGTTTCTGTTGATGAAATTTAGCCGCCAAGCGGTGGAATTATATTGGTTGACAATAATTCATGTGCACCAGCGGAATTTTCTACCTTGTGGCCGTTAGTGTTCCGGTTACCTGCCATGGCCACTAGCGTAATTTCAGGCAGTGTCATTTCCTCACCTGTTGTTGCTGTCCAACACGGTGTGTAGCTTTGAGAGCTTAATACATATACATATTGATTGTGGATAACCACGCCCGCAACATTTTGTGTTTGAATTCTCACGTACCGATTGGTAGCAAGCAAGTCGTTGTGTCGGTCGGTCCGTGGCTGTCCCTTGGTTGGGTTCCGACGGGTTAAGTGTAATTGGGGTCACCACCTGTCTCATCTAAGTGAACGAGGGCAGACCGACCGCCTGGAGGCTTCTGAGTGCCGTTGTCTTTACTGTCTTTCTCACCGGTGTTTAATTGTCGGTTTATAATCTATCATAGCCAATGATCAAAAAATTTCTTGGTGTTACTGTGTTTTATGTAAGTAAGTTTGAATTCCGGCAAGTTGATATTTGCTGAAAGGTTATCGCCGTTGTGTTGTCTTTTCTTTTAGTCTGGTTTTAGCTACTTAAAACTTAAGGCTTGTTGTTATATTTTTTAAATTTTGGAAAATTAATTGTGGGTCTTCAGCCTTGGAACCTTATTCTTAAAATTACCTTTCAAGCTTAAACGTTACTGCCTTCTGCCTTTGAAAGGTTATGGTAATTTATTTTAAAATCTTGAAAATTTGATTGTGGGCTTTCAGCCGTTTGTATTGCATGTTGTTTATGTCTATCCACTCTTGGCTTGAGGCTTCCAGCCTAGCTGTGATACCAAATACATTTTAATTATTTTATTTGATATTTTAACTGCATTTTTATCTTGTTGATTTTTAAGATTTCTTGTTTGGAGGCCTTCGGCTGCGAAAGAATTGGACTTTGAAAAGTTCTGCTGTGCAGCTTTGGTTGTAAATGTGTTATTAAATTACAATAAATTACAATTTTAAGGTGAAACTGACCCCAACTTTATTTGGCACTTTCCACAATCCTAAGCACCTTCTTCCAATGGGGTTTAGTGGGCGTATCACCCGAAATTTGGTGTTCTCGGCACACTCTTGGAATACTGGATCCCCTAACGATTTCCGAAATGGAATGCTCCAACGACCATTCTCCGTTCAAAGTCTGTTAATTCTCATCGTGCGGCCATAATCCCGTCGGAAACATTTTCACATGAATCGCCCGAGTACAAATGGCTGCTATGTAAAATGCACTCCCCTTTTATTCCTTGTGTACGTGATATTCCCACCATCTATATACGAGCATGTCGATATGCTATGACTTTTGCCACTTTTGGGGCCGAAAAATACTCGTCTTCTTCTAGTGTGGCCCAGGTAGTAAGTCAAAAGCTTGAAGCCCCTGTTGCGGAGGCTTGCTGTACTTGGCTCTGCAGCCACTGCATCGTTCCTGGCCGTCCAGTGACTTATGACTCCATCCGTAACTGCTCCTCCGGGTAAAGCGCTGGGCAGCCACCCCTGAACGCAGCCTGACCCGTCAACCCCGGTCACCGACCCCACACCTACGCACCCCGCGGTGACAGTCGACGACACCCCACAGGCTATCCGACAGGTGTCGCGGGGATGGTTTCCGGTAGATGCACCGCGTCTCGCACTGTTTCACTAAGGCTCGGAGCGGCGCCGGCAGTGCTGCCAACGCCAGCGACCGTGCTCCCTAGTCGGGTGCTACCACCATAGCAGTGCTAAACAGCAACGTGAGCGCGGCAAGGAAACTAGATACGTCATCAATCACAAATCCACAGTGCAATACATAAACTGGTGTCCAAAACTGAAGCAACAAGCTGTTATTTCCCCGTCCTGTGTCTAATTCACGACATAATCATACAAACTGTGAACAGACGTCGTTACGATCGTGTTCTGCACGGAAGATTGTATTCTGGTCAACGGACAACCACGCCAGCAATGACGTCAGGGCGTCTATGAAACGTAGTAGTGTTTACAGGCTAGGCCCACACCCACAATCGTTGTGTACACAGCCACAGACGGTGCAGTACGCTACAGAGAAGACGCCTATAGACTCTCTGCTGTGGAGAGCCATAGGAAGAATGAAAGCAGGCGAGTGGCCATCTGATGTGGCTCGATGACTTAATGTGAGTCGTTCTGTTGTTTCTCTGTAGAGTCTACAGTTTACAGAGACCGTAATTGTATCCTGGAGACCACGACAGGGCCGACCGCGTGTGACGTCAGAAAGAGTGGATCGTTATTTGGCTGTAAGGGCACGACAGTACTGCGAAATTACTGCACTGCAACTGGCATCTGACATCGAGGCATCCCCTGGACGTCCTGTATCGAGGCAAACGGTGTACAAAAGGCTTCAGCAGAGTGGCCTTTATTGTTGCAGACCTGCTGTCTGCTTACCTCTGGGCTTTCTGCACAGAAGTGAACGTCTAGAGTGACGCCGTCAAAATGCCACCTGCACGGTCGAATGGTAGAACAATGTTCTTTTCACAAGTAAGTCCCGATTTGGTCTGGAGAGTGATTCTCGACGGATTCGCATCTAGGGGGTACGTGAAACAAGATTTTGTGACGCAAACGTTGCGGAAAGAGACCGATATCGAGGAGGATCACTAATGGTATGGGCAGGGATTATGTTGACCAGTCGAACAAACTTCATGGTATTTTACTGGTGAATCAGCAAGATTTAACTGCTGTCAGGTACTGTAAGGAGGTCTTGGGATCTCATGCGTGGTTGTTGCGATGTGCTGTGGGTCCAGACTTCGTATTGATGGATGATAATGCTCAACGCCATAGAGCATGAATGGTTGATGTTTTTTTGGAAACAGAAGATATTGCACGCATGCCGTGAACTGCTCGCTTTCGCGCCTTAAATCCCATAGAGCATGTCTGCAATGCACTACGGAGACGGGTTGCACCACGTCAACATACACCAACCACTCTCCAAGACTTGTGAATAGCTCTGCAGGAAGAATAGGCGTTATTACCTGACATCATTCGTAGCATGTGCGTCGTTGTCAGGCCTGTATTGGTGCCAGAGGTGGTCACACGCCATACTAAGTAAATTAACGAGTAGTCAGAATGTGTATGTAAAACTGATAAGCTAAAAAAAACCGAAGAACATTCATTTTTGTCTGTCGTTATTCATGTTGCAGTTGATTACGTTCTGTATTCTTTACATTGTTTCTACTTTACTACCACCTATTTATACTGTTTTGTGGCAATTTCATATGATTGCATGAACGTTCTCTGCATTGTACACAAGTGGAGGGAGTCTATGTGGAACATATGAAGTATTAAGACCACCATTCCTACTTTTCTGTAATTTTTATTATTTATTTATTACTTATTTACCTTAACATTATTAGGGCTCTCTCTTAGATCTGACAGGAACAGCACTTACAAAAAATATTTCGTAACGATCACAATGATATTAATTTGCTTTATTAATAAAACTAATGATTCGAAATAATAATACCAATAATAATAGTATCACTAATAATGATGATAAAATAATATAGGAAGTAAAAATGATAGTAATTAGTTATTACATAGCAAATTCAATGATAATAATTTGAGTTATTAACAGAAATAAATAATTTGTAATAATAATTACAATAATAATTATAAAGTAATTCATGCATTAAGAATGATATTAGTTTAGCACTTTTGAAGCTTTGTCTGGTTTTAGAAGAAGTGGAAGGGATAGCGGAAGAGGAGAAACTTGCAATGAAAGTGGCAATGGTTGTTAGGAAAGAAGAGAATTACAATAGATAACTCTGTAGACGAAGGGAGAGAAATGTGGGGTGGATGGAGGGTTGATGAGAGTGAGCTGCAAGAAGAGATATCTATTGTGATTGAAGGTGGACTAATGGCTGTCTTTTGAAGTTTGAAAGGATTTTAATTTCTCTAACATTTTGAGGAATATTGATCCAAAATATGGTTGCTGATACACAAAATGATATCGAGAACATGGTATGGCAGTCTCGTGTAGTGGTAGAGAGAGGTTCTTAATTTGTTGAGAACGAGTATTTCTGCTATATTGTTCGAATAGTGGTGTAAGAGTTGAAGATAAATAAGAATGAGTGCAGTTATTGAGAAGTCAACAAAACAAACACAGAGTATGATAATCTGTACGCTTATTGGCACTTAGCGATGATAACTGATTGTAGGCAAGAATAGCATGGTGGAAATAGCGTACATCACAAACGTATTGCACGCAAACATTCATCGCCAGTTCTAGTCAACGTGAGCTCTCTTACAACAGTTCTTGGAAATTAGGATCGTCATAATCAAGGATGGGGAGTATTAGTGACTCTACGAGTCGTTTCTTCTGCTCGAGAGAAAATACTTTTTTATATTTCTGTAGTGAATGACTTGATGTTGACACCTTCTTACAGACTACAGTTGTGCGTTTACTCCAGTCTTGAAACTTTTAGCGCTGGCGTGGTATAGCTCCGACGTGTCTTCCATCCATCGAAGACTCACTGACATGTTGGACTATGAGGAATGGTAGGCGCCACATTAAAAATAAAAGAAGACATTTTAAATTTTGTCATTTATATGTCTTTAAAATTTGTTGCTCATGACACGTTGCAGTGATTCTCAAGTTCTTCGAACCAGTGAAGATTCGCGGTCCTATTAACACTATAGGCCATTAAAATTGGCACACCATGAAGACAAAATGCAACAAACATCGAATTGGCATGAAGTGATTACATAAAGTAATTCTGGTACTGACGCATGTTGTATTTGGTAGGGCCCTTCGGAAAGGGTGGAATCAGTTGATTAAGTTCAGATTAACGGTTCAACATTTATCCAATTACTAATAACTCGAGTAACCTCATACAAGTGTATATTTGATTTGTTCTGAACAGTAAGTTACATTCATTAAGTTGATTTAAATTGGACAGATAGCTTGCTTCCAGGACTAAAAATCACATCAATAAGACAATATTTATTTTAATCCAGTAACGTGTTCAACATGATATAGCATACGACAACAAGCCAGTTCAAGCAAGACTAGGAATATGAGACTGAATGAACCAGAAATTTATTATGCGTACAGTTAAAACAAATTAAGAGCTATAAGAAGATGCATACAATTTAAAACAATCAAGAACGAAGCTTCTCTTTTGCAGAAGCTAGGACGTTTGCCATTTGAACACTGCCTTTACATACACCCCGGCATTTGAACATCGGTCTTCCAGCACACACAAGGCACTAGGAATACTCCAGAATCTCACCTGAAACACAAATAATCGTTCCTTCTATTAATAACAAGAGCTTCCGGTACAGTCGACCAGAATAATAGTGGTGCTAACGTTATATATAAAATCTACCAAACCAACTGTCCACTAACAACATGCACTCGTTCGTCTGTAGAAATGTACAGCAAACGTAAACCATTGTCTTGATCATGTTGAGCACCACAAACGACAATGTTAATGATTAATAAAAACCACCTCAGCTGTATTTGATGTGTTATTCCCTTTCGACACATTGAAATTAGACACATAAGCAGTTTGTAGTTGTCATACACTTCTTTATTACAAACACATGCTCTTAATGAAATTAACAGTGACGACGATTATAATAAAAGGCACCTGCCATACAGAACCACCAGCAAGAGTCAGATTAAAACATTAATCCACTTAAGTCCGATAGATACAGATCTTTCAAAATTTACTCACTCAATTTTAATTGAAACAATGTTCACAAAAGCACCATTAATCAAATTTAACTGACATAACTCAATCACAAAAACCTTTTAAACATGTGATTCTTCAGTTTCTCCCGGCGTATTTCTTGCTCGAACAGTCCACGGGTGTACTGCTGGTCCATTGTGTCCAATGGGCACAATATAACGGCGATCAGACATGTCGCCATCATCAGGTGCGCTGCTTGTTGGACACTATGGACCAGCAGTACACCCGTGGACTGTTCGAGCTTTAAACATGCTTCACGACTTACATAGAAACTAGCTTTCACATAACTCATATCAAATTCTAAACTGCTTCCAACAACTAAGACAACTTCCATGGACTGATCTTAAGCAATTCTAACAAATTAAAAGTATTATTAGATTAATACACTCAGCTAGGCTCCTCTTTAGGATTACTTATAGGTGCGAGGATCACATATATTTCATCCCCAGAATGTAATAATAGCATATTAAATAGTCTTAAAATGGGGCCGTTTCAATTTTACGATGAAAATTAGTGAAGGACGTGAGCAGACCGAAAGGTTCTAACAGATAGAGGAGATTCACGGACCAGAAGGTGAAGTAGAACTATACTCAACTTTGAGCTACAATTAACCTTCTGGAAAACCACAATGCTCCACCGGAAATGTGGAATTGCAGGATACTAACAACGTAACCATAGACACCGATCCAGGGCCTTAAATTTCCCTCTTCCACCGTTACACCCTGATGGGAGATTGCTCGGGTTAACCACTGCCAATTATCTGAAACAAAAGCACATCAACGACAGACAACATCCCGGCGCATCAGATACACAAAACATATCTGCCCAACTGGTTATAAATAAACCTTTAATTATACACGGCACAACATGAACCCAAGCAGAACTACGTACGTGACCACTTGCCGAGTAACGGCTCTTAAAATTTGATTAGCTAATTCTCTAGAACAAACAAATAAAATAATAACGTGGAAAAAGGGAATAGGGAAAATTATTTCTGCCCGCTTTCGAACACCAGGCACAGACTTACGCACTACTTGGTATGACCTCTAGCTACGCACTAAGCACGGCTTCATGTCTATTTGTTGTGCGTAGCTAGCACTCCCTCAAATACCGTCAACATATGAGACGACGAGACCAAATACAGTGACAAGTAACTGAAACAATCAAGATAGTTTTTAGTGCACTCGGGTATTTAGTTAACATGAACAGAACCCACCAAGGAACCATTCCACGTCTCCAGTTCATTCACTTTGAGTAACATGTAAGAGACATGAAGCAAAACTGTTCTTCAAATCTCAAGGACATCCCAATCACCGTCGGCAGCGGATCTGCATTCCAGTGGCTAAACGCGCCGCAGCAGCTGCCCACGCTCCTCCGTCGTACCGACTCGGCCACCCGCCACGCTGCATACATCCACAGCCCACACGTCACTGTCGCTCACACAGCTGATACCCGAACTCAAGCCCCATCACAGCGCGCGCGCTGCAGATACATAGCCATCTAGTCCAGTGAAACTGTCAGAAAAAAAGCCTGTACCTTGCAAAAGGTGGGGTAGAAGATTTTATTTTTTTACCTCGTTCATACGAGGTGTGGCTAGAAAAAAACCGGACTAGTACTGGTGAAACAATAAAACGAATGCAATAAGGCTGAAAGTCGCGTGGCCTGTCACGTGACTCTCGCTCCGCCTACTGCTCGAGTTCCATCTGCCTCCTGCATTCAGTCTGCCCGTGGCGTCTGTTTTAAGTAGTTGACGTTTTGTCTGTGCGTCGGAAAATGTTGAGTGTACAGAAAGAACAGCGTGTTAACATCAAATTTTGTTTCAAACTAGGAAAATCTGCAAGTGAAACGTTTGTAATGTTACAACAAGCGTACGGCGATGATTGTTTATCGCGAACACAAGTGTTTGAGTGGTTTAAACGATTTAAAGATGGCCGCGAAGACACCAGTGATGACACTCGCACTGGCAGACCATTGTCAGCAAAAACTGGTGCAAACATTGAAAAAATCGGTAAACTTGTTCCTTGTCAACTCCTGTTAACTCAGACACTGCTCTGATTGTTAAACGGCGATCTTGTCGAACAAGTTTACCGATTTCTTCTATGTTTGCATCAGTTTTTGCTGACAATGGTCTGCCAGTGCGAGTGTCATCACTGGTGTCTTCGCGGCCATCTTTAAATCGTTTAAACCACTCAAACACTTGTGTTCGCGATAAACAATCATCGCCGTACACTTGTTGTAACATTACAAACGTTTCACTTGCAGATTTTCCTAGTTTGAAACAAAATTTGATGTTAACACGCTGTTCTTTCTGTACACTCAACATTTTCCGACGCACAGACAAAACGTCAACTACTTAAAACAGACGCCACGGGCAGACTGAGTGCACGAGGCAGATGAAACTCGAACAGTAGGCGGAGCGAGAGTCACGTGACAGGCCACGCGACTTTCAGCCTTATTGCATTCGTTTTATTGTTTCACCAGTACTAGTCCGATTTTTTTCTAGCCACACCTCGTATTGTTAGAAAGGTTAGATAACCATGTTTTGCCAACAAAATTTATCCTGGGAAAACTTTCAGCAGGCAAAAAACTTCTAAAATTTCGGACTTTTTTCAGTTTTTTCAAAATATCTGAGTTTCATTTGCTCCTATCGTTTTGACGTCTAGTTTCTTTTTTAAAGAGCACAAAATTCTCTACAAATTTGATTCTTACCATTTTTTTTTCTATTCCCAGTATCTAAGTCGCTACAGCGCGTCAAAAAATACCAATTTTTCAAATTTCGAGCAAAGTGGCAAATTACCTAATTTTTGAACACTGTTATTTCAGTTTCTATTTGTGTAGTATAAACATATTACTCATAATGTTATTCATTGGAATTTACCATCTCACTCTGCTGCAGGGCCAGGACAAACAGCATCACATTCAGTAACTACGAACACATTCACGTCGGATTGTGTGAAGTTTATTTGTGTTACAATATGTAATGTCCGGCCCCGGTAGCTGAGTGGCACAGTCTGCCTTCGGCAGGGCAACAGAGCGGACGCGTACGTGTTGACTTCGTGCGGCGCGCGAGCTCGCCTTGTTTACTTTCTGACGGCCGTTGCTTAAGTGCCGGCTTACCTTGTACGATCCATGGCGAACCGTTACCGTAAATCAACACTCCGATTTACTTTCTGCAACGATTATGCCCGACCCAAAGCCCTCGAGGTGGAGCGTTTTCTGCGAGAGGAAGTGAAGATCCCGGCGACCGATATTATCGGCATACATTTGTCCATCGTGAGCAGCACGGTCTATGTGAAAATCATTAACGACGCGGCGTGCGAACGCATACTACGTGAGACCAAACAGGGGCTCCGCTTCTGTCACGCTGATGGCAATGTGGGGGAGGTAACCGTCGACCACGCAGGTTTAGGTATGCGAACGATACGCATTTTCGAATTGCCATTCGAACTTCCAGCTGAGGAAGTCGTCGCGGCACTACGCCCATACGGCACAAAATGGCTCTGAGCACTATGCGACTTAACTTCTAAGGTCATCAGTCGCCTAGAACTTAGAACTAATTAAACCTAATTAACCTAAGGACATCACACACATCCATGCCCGAGGCAGGATTCGAACCTGCGACCGTTGCAGTCGCTCGGCTCCAGACTGTAGCGCCCAGAACCGCACGGCCACTCCGGCCATACGGCACAGTCCACGGCCACACTGCGGAGAAGTGGACACAGTTTCGGACGTATCCTGTCCTAAACGAGGTCCGACAGGTCACCATAGATCTCCGAAGCCACGTCCCGTCCTACTTACAGATCGGCGGATGCCGTGCCATAATTATATACGATGGCCAGCCTCGGACCTGTTCCGGGTGGCCGGCCGGAGTGGCCGAGCGGTTAAAGGCGCTACAGTCTGGAACCGCACGACCGCTACGGTCGCAGGTTCGAATCCTGCCTCGGGCATGGATGTATGTGATGTCCTTAGGTTAGTTAGGTTTAAGTAGTTCTAAGTTCTAGGGGACTTATGACCACAGCAGTTGAGTCCCATAGTGCTCAGAGCCATTTGAACCATTTGTTCCGGGTGCGGCAAAGAAGGCCACCTTAGATCCGAATGCCTACAACGGCGTATTACGCAACTTCCAGCTGCCGAAGAACCACCCACGTCGCAACCTACAGTGCTACCGGTGACCTATGCCGCTGCTCTGGCTTCTCCTACCACTTTGCAACGTCGCCCGGTCACCACAAACGACGCCACCAACGAGCCCGACCAGACACCGACGGCGAGCGCCTCGGACGACCCGCCGCCTCGGCCGGCCATTGACGCCGCTCCGAAGATGCCGACGCAACCAGACGCTGACCCTGATCTCGGAAACACGATGGAGATCGACTCGCTCATCGTTCCTACAGCGGCCTTTCTGCCAGAACGACGCGACTCCCTTCCGTCGTCGGACACGGAGGGTCGCACAAGGAAACAACGTTCCCCGAAACGTCGCAAGCGAAGACGTCGCACAGTTTCCGGCCAAGAGGAGACGTTACAAGTCGAGGAGGACGTAACCGTCGACCAGCACGAGGCCTCAGAACCCGCTACTGCTGACGAAGACGTAATGAGCGCGGAGACATCTATCGGTGTGCCTGCGCCCCGTGCTGACGCTGAACTAAATCATGAACGTATCACGGGCGACATTACACCACGCACAATTACAACATCTTCTGCCGACAAAATGGACGATACACCAGTTTCTGCTTCCACGGCGTGGCACGTGGAGGAGGTCACGGAGCAGGAGCCGTTACGGGACCCTGCGCCGTCACGCCGCACCACTAATCATACTCTCCCCAGACTCCCCTGCGGGCCAGCGGGATAACGTTCCGCTGCGACGCCCACACCCTTGCGCGGACGGCGGAGTGGACCAGCCTGCAGCAATCCGACACCAGGACTACCGGATAGCAACCATCAACACCAACAACATCCGTTCCAGGGTGAAAATCCGCCTTATGCAGGAGATGTTCTGGGCTTCGGATATTGATTTCGCCCTTCTGCAGGAAGTTCACTTGGCTAGTCTCCCGGATATCAATGGCTATACCGCCCACGCCTCCGCGAGTGATCCTATGGACCGCGGGGTGGCCATCTACGTCCGCCACGGGATTTCTGTGACCGATGTCGCCTTCCTTCCATCAGCTCGGGGCATGGCACTCACTGCCATGGGGACACGCATCATTAATGTCTACGCTCCCTCAGGCACCGACCGACGGCATGAAAGAGCCCAGTTTTATTCCGAGGAAATCGCTCCCCTGTTTTTAGGGCGTTATGACCATTGCCTGCTAGGAGGTGATTTTAACTGCGTTCTGCATCCTAAAGATCAGATTCCCCACTATACTACATGCCAGGAGCTACGTATAGTGGTGCGAGACCTCCTGCTTCACGATACCTGGGAAGTACAACACGGCGACCTTTCTGGCCATACCTTTCTTACAAGTCATTCCGCAAGCCGACTAGACAGGATATATGTCTCACAAACTCTTAGATCTGCGATACGGGGCGCCGAACGCTGGCCGCTGGCCTTTTCCGACCATTGCTCTCACATCTGTAAGGTCCTCCTTCCGCCGTACTCAGTATGGCGCAGCCTTGCGCCATGGAAACTCAATACCTCACACTTGCATGACCTGGCGTGTCGCCAACAAGTCACTGAAACGTGGACAGCCTGCGAACGACGCCTTCCCCGCTACCACTCGACATTGACATGGTGGTTGGACTGCGCCAAGCCGGCGATCCGGAGAGATACGGGAAGGACATGGTCGACTGGCATCGCACCACTGTTGACTTCTATTACGCGATTCTCCGAGATCTGGATGCTCAACCGCCAACCCCGGACAACCAGTTGGAACGGCAAAGAACTAAGGCGAAGATAATTGCGCTGGCACGCCGGAAACTGAAAGGGGTCGTGATACGGACGCGGCGCCACGATCACGCGGATTTAGAAATTCCATCCATGCATGATATAGTGTCCGACAAACGAAGGCGTCGTCGGCAGATCATCAGCACTCTGACCACGCCTCATGGAACGCAGGTGACCACTCAGAATGACATCGTCCACGCATTCGTCGAGCACTACCGTCGTACTTATAGTGATGACGACGCTGAAACTGCAGCAGACGACTCCATTTTGCATTACGTCACGCGCACCATCCCCCACACGGAGGCGGATGCTTTGACAGTGGCGGTCACGCTAGACGAAGTCAACAACGCAATCGCCAAGGGTGCAGTCAACAGATCGCCCGGCATTGACGGCTTACCGATTGAGTTTTACCGTACCTTTCGGGACCTCATGGCTCCACGGTGGACGACTATGTATCAAGAACTGATAACATCTGATCAAGCAATCCCAACCGCCTTCGCTGAGGGCACACATTATACCAGTCCACAAACCAGCCCGTGGTTCGATGGTCACGAGTTACAGACCGCTCACCCTCCTCAATGCCGATTACAAGATTTTCGCGCGCTTACTGGCAATGCGGCTCCGAACTACACTCCCTCATATCCTCTCGCCAGAGGGGAATGCCGCGACTTAATTGCGATAGCGGCGGCCTGCAGGCTACGGGCAGCGGTCGTCGCTATAGACTTCGACAGCGCCTTCGATAAAGTGCGTCATCGTTTCCTGTTTTTGGTGGCAGCCCGAATGGGCATCCCCCCTCCGTTTCTCGACGTCATCCGGCGTCTTTACGACAGTGCCAGTTCACGTGTCCAAGTCAATGGACGTGTAGCAGGGCCGGTACCTATCTGCCGTTCGATACGGCAGGGGTGCCCCCTCTCTACTCTCCTGTATGCAATTGCCCTTGAGCCCCTTATTGGGGGCTTGACGACCAAGCTCTCTGGCCTCACCCGACGCCAACACACTTTTCGATGTCGGGCATATGCTGATGACCTCCTCCTCCTCATTCGCTCCGGCTCTGAGATTCGGGATGTCCTCGAATTGATTACCCGTTATGGGGCTGCCGCTGGCAGTGCCATGAATGTCGCCAAATCTTCTGCGATGCACATTGGACGAGGCCTCCAGGAGGGTGAAGTGGCACCCCTGCCGCTTGTGCGGACTTTCCGGTACCTGGGCATTACCTTTACCCCCACGGTCACACGCATGGCGGCAACGAATTTCCTTCGCCTGTTACACGTCATCCGCAACGACGTCCGCCAGAACCTCTTGCGCCTCCAGGACACACTTCAACGGCTTGCGTTTATTAATCTTTATGTGGCATCAAAATTGGTTCACATCGCGCAAGTTCTCCCTCTGCCAACTGCAATTGGGCGCAACCTTCAGGCGGCTTTTGGCTATTATCTCACGGCTGGTTCAATGTTTAAAGTCCGTTATGAGACACTTACCCTGCCCTCACGGTATGGCGGCGTCGGGCTCGTCAATGTCCGTATGCGAGCTGCAGCCTTGTACATGAGTACCATGAGAAAACAGTGGATGGGCCAGGGTACATCTCTAACACGCAGCTTGCTTGAGGTCCTACTACCTGCTTCCACCTCACCACCGGTGTCTGTCGGCCATATCGTGCCTCATTTGTCCCATGTTTCGACCTTTTTCGTCGACTACAATTGCATACATACCAGTCTCCCAGGTACACGCCCACCTAGGACTAAAGATTTTTACAGCCTGTTGCTGCGCTGTGTTCCCCGGAATGTGATGGAGACCAAACACCCCTCCATCCAGTGGCCCATAGTGTGGACTACCGTCCACCAGCCCTTCCTCCCTACGAACGTCCGGGCACTGTGGTATCACATAGTCAACAGGAAATCTGCCACGAAGCAGCGCCTGCACACCATTGGCTTGTCAGAATCCCCTCTTTGTCTCCTTTGCCAGCAACTGGACACTGATGAACACCGTCAGACATGCGCCTCATCGCAAGATGTATGGCGCTTCGTGCAGCAAATCACTGCCTGCTATCTCCGGGTGCCACCAGACATTTTCCCGCCGCCAAATATGCTATTACGTGGGTCAAAGGGTGGGCGGTCGCTTATCTTTTTCATGAGGGACCTAAATCCCGCATCGACTTCTGGACCTATTTACGAACAGCCCATGCCGCTCTCGAAAACACGCCACATTACCGAACATTATTTGCTAACTATCTTCTAGCGGTCTTCGTTAGACCTCCACTGAGTTGGGGGTGCCTGGCACAGAGGGCACCCACCCCTCCTCCCCCGGCGGTGTCTGAGTTTCAACCGCCTACGATCCATTCTACTTCTGACCTCCGCGGATGGGAGAGCGCGTCGCAGATTGCACGGATTTTATTTTTTTTGCTTTTCCTTTTTCCTTTCTTTTTCTTTACCCAGAATTTATATTTCTTTTCTCTTTCGCATATGTGTTCCCATAATTTCATGCTATTAGCGAATATTACAAAAACACATGCAAATACATAAATAACAACGCCTTCCACTTCTGTTGATTCCTGTTTCTCCCACTTCCCTAAGCACCACAGGCTCGGTGGTGGTGAGGGGGACACTGTGGCCAGGCCTCGGGTTTCGACCCCTGCCCACTTTGCCCCCCGAGCCCCCACCGGTCCACTACAAAAAAAAGGGATAGCGTAAAAAAAAAAAAAGTGGCCAGCGTGACGGAATATCAATCCTAAGGTCCCGGGTTCGATTCCCGGCTGGGTCGGAGATTTTCTCCGCTCAGGGACTGGGTGTTGTGTTGTCCTAATCATCATCTTTTCATTCCCATCGACACGCAGGTCGCCCAAGTGGCTCCAAATCGAAAGACCTGCACCAGGCGAACGGTCTACCCGACGGGAGGCCTTAGCCACACGACATTTCATTTTTTGCAATATGTAATACGATTGCATGCAGGTGCCGTACATTTTCTACAATTGATTGACGTTAATGATCAGTTATAAGAAAAAGTATGAAGGAATTGTTCTTTAGCGAACAATAGTGTATTTATTCTTTGGCGAGCGGAAGGCGCTGACAGCTATTAGCACACAACAATAAGGGTCCTACAGTTTGGAGTCGCTTCCATTCAGCATATGTTGTGGTGCTCAAAATGAGTATGTCTGACATGAATTTGTGTTTCATATGCGAAAAAACTGTGGTGAGTGGTGGACGCAATGTGAGAAAGAAAGGACTGAGCACACTTATCGATTGTAGTGCTAAAAGCAGGGAGTCTGCTTACACCCGTTTTTTGAAAACGCCCAGTGAAGTGATGGTGCATGAAGCATGCTACAAGAAGTAAAGCAGTGAGAGAATGATAGCAGCTAGCCTTCGACATCCTCAGGAACCAACAGGCGTGCTACGTCGGTCGCAGGAAAAAGGTCAGTTCAATTTAAAAGAGAAATGCTTCTTATGTGCAAAAGGGAATTCTGATGACTTTTTAACCAAGCAGTTAAGATTGCCATATGTCAACGAAATTTTGTTTACAAAGTAATGAAACTGGAAGTGCAATCGACAGTATTAGAGCAGGCTAAACGACGTGGTGATGAATTTGGTCAACAAGTTATAGAGCGGTTTCTAAATGTAAATGATTTGGTTGCTGCAGATGGGTGATACCACAGATTTTGCTACAGAAAGTTCTTTCACCGTGTTTCAGCTACTGGACAGAAACGAGCTTAACGACCTGCAACACAAGTAGATGAAGGCATGAAGGCTATTTTTGCCTACCTGGAAACCAATACGGAAGAACGTCAGTTTTCTATGGACGATCTGTTAGAGCAAATACCCACATTACCTCGTCCTCATATTCGAACTGTCAACGCTCGCCTTTTCCAGAAATATGGTGACGATGTGGTGATAGCTGAAACAGCTTGAAAGCCAGGCACAAGAAGATGCTGACGTTATGATTGTAACATCTGCTATTTCAAGAACAAAGATTTTGGAAGTGTTGTCATTGTAGGAGAAGATGTTGACCTGCTTGTGATCATGACCGGTTTGGGGCAAGGCACTGAAAACTTATTTTTCTTAAAGCCAGGAAGAGGAAATGCTGAAGACAAGTGGTTTTCCACTGCATCTTACAAGTTTGACAGTGAATATATTCTGTTCACTCACGCGTTTAGCGGATGTGATACAACATTCGCTTTTTTTGGTCGCGGAAAAATTAAGTGCTGCAATATTGTTGCGAAAAATGAACACCTAACCTCAGCGCTTTGCACCTTCAATAAACCACATGCTACCCGTGAAGAAATAATAACAGCAGGAGAACAGGTTACTATCGCATTGTATAGTGGAGGTGTCAGCAGTTCCCACACACTAGACCATTTGCGGTACCAGCTATTCGCCAAGTCTGCCACAAAACGCAAACTGAATTTTGCACGGTTGCCACCTACACAAGATGCTGCACAACATCATTCGTTGCGGACTTACCAACAAGTCCAAAGTTGGATGGGAAATTGGAAACCCCCTGAGAAATGGGGCTGGAATCACAGTGACCACGGTCCAATACCCGTTATAATGAGCCAAGATCCAGCACCTGAAGCACTTCTTCACATTGTTTCACGCTCATGCAAGCTGAACTGTGGCGGAGCGTGCTCCTGCAGAAAAGCGGTTCAAAGGGCTCTGAGCACTATGCGACTTAACTTCTGAGGTTATCAGTCGCCTAGAACTTAGAACTAATTAAACCTAACTAACCTAAGGACATCACACACATCCATGCCCGAGGCAGGATTCGAACCTGCGACCGTAGCGGTCGCTCGGTTCCAGACTGTAGCGCCTAGAACCGCACGGCCACTCCGGCCGGCCAGAGAAGCGGGTTTGAAATGTTCTTCAATTTGCAAGAAATGGATTGGGATCAACTGTGAAAACGTGCCAAAATTTTTATATGAAGACAGTGAAGAAGATGTTATGGAGGATGTCGAGGAAACCGCTGACGAAATCAACGAACTTGCCGAGGCTGACTCGCTGTTTAAAGAAGAGGTCAATGTGGAATCAACTCTATGTACAGACCCTGAATCCGCAACTCAAGGTATTTCTGGTGACACTGAGGAACCTGGCCCATCAAAACGTTGGAAGTGAAGCTCATATCTGTCTCAAGTGCGCTAAAGTGCGATATTACAAGTATTACACACCCAGAACTGTCAACATTTTTTAGTAACTGACAATGCATTTTAATTGTAATAAAGCTACTTATTTTTAATGTCAACTGAGTGGCTTTTATACACAAGAATAATTACTTACCTAATTAGGTTGCCTATTACACCTAATAATAGTTCAGTTTCCTGAGACAGTTTATTTTGTATGTGTCTGTGTGTGTGTGTGTGTGTGTGTGTGTGTGTGTGTGTGTGTGTGTCTGTCTATGTCTCTTAATGATGTTCAAATGGTTCAAATGGCTCTGAGCACTATGGGACTTAACAGCTATGGTCATCAGTCCCCTAGAACTTAGAACGACTTAAACCTAACTAACCTAAGGACATCACACACATCCATGCCCGAGGCAGGATTCGAACCTGCGGCCGTAGCAGTCACACGGTTCCGGACTGCGCGCCTAGAACCGCGAGACCACCGCGGCCGGCCCTTAATGATGTATTTTTATATTTATAGTTCTACAAATACCAGGGCTGAGGTGGCCCATATGGCCCATAGTGAACTTCAGGTAGTGATGTAAGAATCACAATAGTTGGGTGCCCAGCAATCCTCATGTTGCATACAGAGAAATTGAATACCTGAAAGCGAGGTGGTAAATTCCAACATATAACATGATGTATAATGTATTTATACTACACAAACAGAAACTGAAAAAATAGTGTTCAAAAATAAGGTATCTTGGCACTATGCTCAAAATTTGAAAAATTGGTATTTTTTGAGGCGCTGTAGTGCCTTAGATATTGGGAGTAGAAAAAAATGGCAAGAATCAAATTTGTAGAGAATTTTGTGCTCTTTAAAAAAGAAAACAGACGTCAAAGCGATAGAAGCAAATGACACTGAGATATTTTGAAAAAACTAAAAAAAGTGCGAAATTTTCGAAGTTTTTTGACTGCAGAAAGTTTTGACATTTTGTTGACAAAACGTGGTTTTCTAACCTTTCCAACAATATGAACGAGTTAAAAAAATAAAATCTTCTACCTCACCTCAACTCGACCCGCTCGTTACACACAACCGACATACATCACGTGGCGACTCGGTACAACCGACCACGCCTGCTTCGCGCTGGAGAGCCACACTGCCCTCCCGCGTCCTCCACACTCTCTGTGCGCAACGCCCCTACTTCCGCGCCATCACACTAGGTTACAACCGGTCAAAGATCTCACTTCCTCCATAGCAGTTTCCCGGAAGCAAAAACGCAGATATCGATAGCAGAGGGAAAAGACAATTAAGCAGCTACTTAATGACAGACAACATATCAAACAAACATGTCAGAGGAAGAAAAGGAAAACCAATGAAATCTAAACACAAGGTGTAGCACGAGTTGATACACGGCTCAGATATGGGGTGAATGAAATGGCCTGCAAATTTTCCTATCCTAAGCCTATTAGAGCCAAGTGGTAACACCGGTTCCCGTCAGATCACCGAAGTTAAGTGCTGTCGGGCTGAGCTAGCACTTGGATGGGTGACCACGCAGTCTGCCGAGCGCTGCTGGCAAGCGGGGTGCACTCAGCCTTTGTGAGGCAAATTGAGGAGCTACTTGATTGAGAAGTAGCGGCTTCGGTCTGCGAAACTGACATACGGCCGGGAGAGCGGTGTGCTGACCACATGCCCCTCCATATCCGCATCCAGTGACGCGTGTGGGCTGAGGATGACACGGCGGCCGGTCGATCCCTTTGGGCCTTCATGACCTGTGCTGGAGGAGTTTACTTTAAGCCCACTAGACGTTGCATAGAACCACCCCAGGTGATGTGCTTCGTAGGGGATGTACCGCTAAGAAAAATCTTCTCAGCTCGCAAATCGTATTCGATGCATAAATTGAAGGTACCCGTGGCGGGTGTTTCAGTCAGAAGCAGTTGACGGTGCTCGCATTGTGGATGCCTTTAAGTGGCGTGTTATTGTGCACGGTATAATGAGAAAAGGTAGGAGACGAGTTATAGGGGGTACACTCACCAGTCTCCTTTAGTGTGACACAGTACTCCTTCCCCGTGTGCCTCTCTGCAGGGGTGCATTCGGCCCTGACGTCATTTTTGTGGATGACCATGCGCGATCTCGTCGAACAGCGCATGTGGAAGAGCTCTTGGAACTACACTCATGCTCATAAATTAAGGATAATTGCAGAATGTGATGCCACACAACGTGCCACTACACAAAACTGGCGCTAATAGCACAGGCACTTAGGGAACACACACGACACAGATCTGTAAGTCCACGGTATTGGTGATAAGTTGAGAAAACCGTCCCGAAACACATGTGCTACAAAACGCCACTGTTTCCTGCACTTGTACCCCGACATCAGTGTGGGATATGATCACCATGCACACGTACACAGGCCGCAAAAAGGGGTGGGCGTACCCTGGATCAAGTGGTCGAGCGGCTGCTTGGGTATAGCCTCCCATTCTTGCACCAGTGCCTGTCGGAGCTCCTGAAGTGTCCTAGGGGTTTGAAGACGTGCAGCGATATGTCGAACGAGAGCATCCCAGACGTGCTCTATGGGGTTTAGGTCTGGAGAACAGGCAGGCCATTCCATTCAGCTGATATCTTCTGATTCAAGGTACTCCTTCACGATGGCAGCTCGGTGGAGCCATGCGTTATCATCCATCAGGACCCACTGCACCCCTGAAAAGCCGGATATACTGGTGCACAATGACGTCCAGATACACCTGACCTGTTACAGTTCCTCTTTCAAAGACATGCTGACCTGTTACAGTTCCTCTGTCAAAGACATGCTGACCTGTTACAATTCCTCTGTGAAAGACATGCAGGGGTGTACGTGCACCAGTCATAATCCCATCTCACACCATCAAACCACGACCTCGATAGAGGTCCGTTTCAAGGACATTAATGAGTTGGTATCTGGTTCCTGGTTCATGCCAGTTGAAAACCCGGCGAGAATCACAGTTCAGACTATACCTGGACGTCCGTGGTCATAACCTGGGACCACTGTTCCATTGACCATGCACTGTGTTCTTGACACCAGGCCTTACGGGCTCTCCTGTCACCAGGGGTCAGTGGAATGCACCTTGCAGGTCTCCGGGTGAATAAACCATCTCTGTTCAGTCGTATGCAGACCATGTGTCTGGAGACAGCTGTTTCAGTGGCTGCAGTAAGGTCCCGAGAAAGGCTACCTGCAGCAATCCGTAGTTGTCTGTGGGCACTGATGGTGAGATATCGGTCTTCCTGTGGTGTTGTACACTGTGGACGTCCCGTACTGTAGCGCCTGGACACGTTTCCTGTCTGCTGGAATCATCGCCATGTTCTTGAGATCACACTTTGTGGCACACGGAGGGCCCGTGCTACGACCTGCTGTGTTTGAGCAGCCTCCAGTCGCCCTAGTATTCTAACCGTCACAACGTCATCAATATGTGTTCTTTGGGCCATTTTCAACACACAGTCACCATTAGCACGTCTGAAAACGTCTGCACACTTACTCGCTGCACCGTACTCTGACATGCACCAAGACACCTCTGCGTATGTGGACTGCTGCCAGCGCCACCGTGCGACGACCGCAGGTCAAATGCACTGGATGGTCATACCCGGAGGTGATTTAAACCAGCGAACCGACTACCAGAGCGTTGTTTCACCATGTATCAGCATTATTCTTAATTTATGAGCATCAGTGTAGAAGATATGCGGTGAATGGACTTGTCTGCCCTTTCTCCCGACTCGTATCCCTTCGAGCACATGTAGTATGCGTTGCCGAGACATAACGCAGTATGTCCATATGCAGAGACCATCAAACAGTTATCAACCGCGCTGGTGGAGGAATGGAACACCCTACTTAAGGAACTCCTTACCAACCATGTGTCTAATATGGAAGCAAGAAGTAGAGCGTGTTGTGCCATCCATGGTGATCATCCCATATTAACAATCATGCCTCGCCTTTTCTAATGTCCAGAGGATCATCGGCAATTGCGTTAACTTCCGTGTAATTATTTGAACAAAAGTGTCATTCCTGTTTGTCTCATTATGTATTTCTTTCAGTTAGCTTCTGTACTGTATTGTAGCAGCTCTTTCTCCATATGGTCCAAGCTTCATAGAGATATGTTACTTGGCTGTCATATGTCATGCGAAAGTTACTTTCGTCCTTCAGTTTTCCACTCCACTGCGCATTAAATTATGGATTTGAAATAATTCTCTAGTAATTGTGTGGACGACGTGGGCTATTCTACACCTTATGACGATGCTGTGCTAATTATATTTATATGTTTTGACGATGCCATTATGGCCTTATCACTTTAGGACATGGTGTAAGAAAGATCTGAGGATGGCCGTTGGGGACTGAAACCTGTCATCGTCTAAAGAATTTATATTGTGATCAAAGACTGGAATAAAAATCATTCGACAGTATTGGATCATTGTTTGTATGCGCTACTATCTCGCAGTTGGTGTCTCTAGTAATCATGCAGCTAAACCTAAGTCAAACATATGTTTTTGTTCTTAACTTTCTTTAAGTTTCTTTTGTTTCAAAATACAAAATTTTTAAGTACGAGGGGGGGGGGTGTCAATAAGTTTCTAGCTTAACAAATAAAGAATGACAGAAATTTCATAAAATATCAATTTATTTTCCAATATAATAGCTGTGTGCACTAATACACTGGTGGCCACGCTCAGATAACTTCTGCAAACTATTCAAATAAAAGGTCTTCAATTTCGAGTCCGACCAAGCGTTTACAGCATCAGTCATTGCACCATCATTGTGAAATCGTCGTCCTTTGAGGTCTTTTTTTAGGATTGGGAAAAGAGAAAAGTCTGATGGAGCCAAATCTGGAGAATATGACGGATGACACAACCATTCGAACCCGCAGTCACACAGAATGTCCAGTGTTGCGAGGGCTTTGTGCACCAGTGCGTTGTCCTGATGCAAAAGAATTCCGAGTGCAGATTTTCGCTCCGTTTTTTCTTTTCTCTCCTCTCAAACGGTGCAGGAGGGTGCAATAGTATGGTGCATTGATAGTTACGCCCTTTTGCAATAATCCACCACAATTACTACTTCTGAATCCCAGAAGACCAATGCCATCACCTTACCAGCTGATTTTTGCACCTGGAATTTTTTTTTTGGATAGGGCATGAAGGATTCTTCCATTGTTGTGCCTGTTGTTTTGTATCAGGATCAAAGTCGTTCAAATGGTTCAAATGGCTCTGAGCACTATGAGACTTAACATTTGAGGTCATCAGTCCCCTAGAACTTAGAACTACTTAAACCTAACTAACCTAAGGACATCACACACATCCATGCCCGAGGCAGGATTCGAACCTGCGACCGTAGCGGTCGCGCGGGATAGACCGAAGCGCCTAGAACCGTTCGGCCACACCGGCCGGCTATCAAAGTGGTGAACTGCCGTTTCGTCCATCAGCTTCGAATTGGTGGAAGACTTCTTCACAACACTGCACACGCTCCCGTCTATGATCTGCTTTCAAGCCTTTCGGGGCCCACCGAGATGAAACTTTCCGCGTTCCCAAAATATTTACAACAACGTTATGAGCGCCACCGTGGGAGATTCCAAATGTGGTTTCATTGTGCTGCAACGTTGTTCGACGATCCTGCAAAATCGTATCATGAATTACAGTTACTGTTTCATCACCGGCAACGGTGACAGGTCTTCCGCTCCTTGGCTCATCTTCCACACTCATTCTTTCACGTTTGAAGTCCGACACCCAGTTTTTCAGTGTTGCATAAGACGGAGCACTATCCTTAAGTGTGTTTCACAAGTCCTACGTAATTTCGTTGGGCCTCATTCCCTTCAAACGAATGTTTCTTTATTCTTTCGATATTCGCCATTTTGCTTACACTACGATACACAACGCATCCTAGCGGCAAAACTAACGAAGCTGGAGCCACGTAATTTGACTTGCTGCTCGTAGCTCACCAACGACCATTGTTTTTTTTCCGGCAGTTCTATTCTTGGTTTAGTATTCAAAGTCCATTTGTTTTCAGATAACCATAGTTTTGGTCTGCCCACGTCAGTTCATTGTCCTCTCATTGCCCTCTGACCTTTGTCTATCACATCTGTATATACTTTTGAGTTTTTCATTGCTCTCTGTAATTCTTCCAAAGAATTCGAATGTAGCATTTATTGTGTCTGGATCTAGAATTGCACACTGTTGTCAAACGTTTTAGTTGTTTCCTACACTCTGTTCCATCTTAGCGTTGGTAGAGCTCGCACAATCCGGACTGTAGTCGTTACACAGGCTGAGTCGCGTAAGATGTAACACACTTTTTGTTTCGTGAACGGTTCGATGCATCGAAACGAGATTCTCGACAAAGTACCCTAAGGGGCATGTACTTTGGGAAGTGATAAAAAGTCTTAACTCCTGTATCGACCGACATGTTGAAGCAAATAGGTTTCTTTAATGGCTCTGTGTACTTCTCATAACTGTATTCAGTAGCTCTTGGAAACACAATTACGTTGAAAACTTTCGCAAAAAATAGAAGAGACGTACTAAAATAGAATAGCAATACGACGAGAGTCGGCAACACAATGTAAACACCGCCAAGCACAGCTCTTATTTGAATCTCTGACGTTATATTCAGCAATTCAGGTCTACGTTACTAAGGTAATACTTTATATCATTTACGACAGAGATACAGGGTCAGCTGTGATTTTTATGTGTGGGACTACGGCAAATGATAGTTTCTTCCGCATCAGATGGGGCTTCGGAAAACTATCTCGAGTTTGTGTACGTTTCCAGGTTTTTAAGGAAACAACTACAGTTACAACCGGCAGTTGTCTGTTTAAACCAAGACCCTTTAGGGTGTTTGCACGAGGTCTTCGCACCATGCAGAGTGCAGAGGACGGCTTCGTTATGTTGACGACGGCGCAAGCCTCCACCCCTCGACTTTGCGCCATAACGCTGTCTGTCTTTTTCCTTACCCTTGTCTCGCTTGCTACACCTGTCTCGATCTTTTCGAAAACTTCACCTTTGTTTTTTTCATCGTTCCAAATATTTTTGTGCAGCGGGTGGAGAGCTAAGTTTGGTAGGTTATTAACGACGGAAAAGAGATTTAAGTTTGGTTTCAATAGAAAATGATCTGTTCAATCATCTCGTTCTTTTATTTGCAATTATTCCACTAAGATATGGAACAAGAGGGCGGGCTGACATCAATTCTTAGTGCATTTTGAAAACTACAATCAGAAATAGTTGCAATCTAATATTCGTACGACTCAAAACAGAAAAAAATCTTTCACATACACATGTAGAATAAAACAAAGACATAATCTTCGCTGCTTACGAAATTCTTCCTTCTATAAATTCTGGTAGAATTCGAGCAAAACTTTGGCAATGTAAAATAAATCCTTTCGTTGATCATCGGTTTGCAAATCGATCGAATCTCAACGTTAACTTGGAGGCGCACTTTCAACTGTTATCGAAAAAAATCTTTTCAAACGCGTCAAGTATTGGCTGAAAGTTAGTAATTTCCTTTAGCAAAAACGAAATCAAATGTTAATAAACGAAAATAATACATGAAGTTCCTCTGAAGCAATAAAAAGCGATATGCTTTCATAAACCAGTAAGTGCGCTATTGTTTTTAATGTAATATCAGACCTGTACATTTAATAAAGTCACCTATATTTTATTGTTAGTGATATACCCGGTAATTACCTGGAATTGGTCGCCAAACTCATCTTGAAGAGATTGTAGCACTTCAGCAAATTTTTCAAACCACACTCTTTCCTGCACGGTTGCTGTCAAACAAAACCATAGCATCGCTGTGAATAAAGCACTTTTAAAAATCCTGATACCTCTTTAAAGGTAAAATTTATATATCGCTTACCAAGCTCACGAAAGTGCTGCGAACTTTTTGTGAAATGTTGTTTTCGACGTGCTGAAGTTTACTTTGGAAAGCTTTTATTTTCGATACCATAACGTTGATGAGATTATTTTCTTTTCGTAATTTTAGACAGGTCCATATAGTTGACGTCGATATGCAGCAGGATTTTAGAGCATATATTGTGTTCGAACATTATGAATTACCTCGAAGGCAACGGTATATTGTCACACAGTCAACATGGGTTTAGAAAACATCGTTCTTGTGAAACACATCTAGCTCTTTATTCACACGAAGTGCTGAGTTCTATTGACAAGGGATTTCAGATCGATTCCGTATTTCTGGTTTTCCGGTAGGCTTTTGACACTGTACCACACAAGCGGCTCGTAATGGAATTGCGTGCTTATGGAATATCGTCTCAGTTATGTGACTGGATTTGTGATTTCCTGTCAGAAAGGTCACAGTTCGTAGTAATTGACGGAAAGACATAGAGTAAAACAGAAGTGATTTCTGGCGTTCCCCATGGTAGTGTTATAGGCCCTTTGCTGTTGTTTATCTATATAAACGATTTGGGAGACAATCTGAGCAGCCGTCTTCGGTTGTTTGCAGATAACGCTGTCGTTTATCGACTAATTAAATCATCAGAAGATCAAAACAATCTGCAAAACGATTTAGAAGAAATATCGGAATTGTACGAAAAGTGTCAGTTGACCTTAAATAACGAAAAGTGTGAAGTCGTCCACGTGAGTGCTGAAAGGAACTCGTTAAGCTTTGGTTGCACGATAAATCAGTCTAATATAAAAGCCGTAAATTCAACTAAATACCTAGGTACTACAGTTACGAACAACTTCAATTGGAAGGAACACATAGAAAATGTTGTGAGGAAGGCTAAACAAAGACTGCATTTTATTGGCAGGACACTTAGAAAATGTAAGAGACCTACTAAAGAGACGGCTTACACTGCGCTTGTCCGTTCTCTTTTAGAGTATTGCTGCGCGCTGTGGGATCCTTACCAGATAGGACTGACGGAGTACATCGAAAAAGTTCAAAGAAAGGCAGTACGGTTTGTATTATCGCGAAATATGGGAGAGAGTGTCACAGAAATGATACAGAATATGGGATGGACATCATCAAAACAAAGGCGTTTTTCGTTGCAACGGAATCTTCTCACGAAATTCCAATCACCAACTTTCTCCTCCGAATGCGAAAATATTTTGTTGACACCGACCTACATAGGGAGGAACGATCACCAAATAAGGGAAATCAGAGCTCTTACGGAAAGATATAGGTGTTCATTCTTTCCTCACGCCATAATGTCTGAGCCACAATGTCTGTTAAAAATTCTAATTACTACCCATTCAGAGTTGTTCAAAAACTGAGCCATGACGTAGCGTAATAGAAGAGCTCGATAAATCACTTTTCCTTTGCTCAGCCAGTATACCTCAGGGTGGTAGGGGATATCTGGATACTCCAAATGAAATCAAAAATTCTTTAAACTGACGATGAGTGAGCCAGTGAGAACGAATACAGTTTACCATACACACTACTACGTCATCACGTCTTGGAGACCGATAACATTTACACAAAGAGCCTCTTGGTGTGCAAAACAATGAACGGAAGGTAATTCGGCATGTTAAGCTTTTCCGCAGTAGGTCAATAGACCCTTTTACTTATCGCGCTTTGCTGGCCACCCCGTCTGTGGTTGTGGAAAGCGGCTTCCCCCGAGTGAGTCCTATTCCTTCAGCTGCGATTTCGAATGCTCCTGAAATAGCCGCGCTTGTAACAGTGTCATTTATCGAAATCATATCTAGGAACTCTTTAGTTTTGCACTGAGGCGCCAAAGAAACCGGTATAGGCATGCATATTCCAATACAGAGATATGAAAACAGACAGAATACGACGCTGCCGTCGGCAACTCCTGTATAAGACGGTAAGTGCCTGGCGCAGCTGTTGGATCTGCTAATGCTGCTACAATGACTGGTTATCAAGATTGAAGTGAGTTTCAGCGTGGTGTTACAGCCGGCGCACCAGCGATGGGACACAGCATCTCCGAGGTAGCGATGAAGTGGGGATTTTCCCATACGACCATTCACGAGTGTATCGTGAATATCAGGGATCCGATAAAATATCAAATCTCCGACAAAGCTACGGCCGGAAAAAAAATCCTGCAAGAACGGGACCAACGACGACTGAAGAGAATCGTTCAACGTGACAAAAGTGTAACCCTTCCGCAAATTGCAGCAGATTTTAATGGTGGGCTACTAACAAGTGTTAGCGTGTGAACCATTCAACGAAACATCATCGATATGGGCTTTCGGGCCGAAGGCAGGCCCACTCGTGTACCCTTGCTGACTGCACGACACAAAGCCTTACGCCTCGCCTGAGCCTGTCAACATCGACAGTGGACTGTTGATGACTGGAAACATGTTCCCTGGTCGGACGAGACCCCGTTCCAAATCGTATCGAGCGGATGGGCGTGTACGGGTATGGAGACATCCTCATGAATCCATGGACCCTGCATGTCATCAGGGGACTGTTCAATCTGGCGGAGGCTCTGTAACGGCGTGAGACATGAGCAGTTGGAGTGAAACGGGACTACTGATACGTATTGATACGACTCTGACACGTAACCCGTACGTAACCATCCTGTCTGATCACCTGCATCCATTCATGTCCATGGTGCATTCCAACGGACTTGAGCAATTCCAGCAGGACAATGCGCCACCACACACGTCCAGTATTGCTACAGAGTGGGTCCAGGAACACTCTTCTGAGTTTAAACACTTCCCCTGGCCACCAAACTCCCCAGATATGAAAATTGTTGAGCAAATCTGGCATGTCATGCAACGTGCTGTTCAGAAGAGATTTCCACCCCCTCGTATTCGTACGGATTTATTGACAGACCTGCAGGATTCAGGGTGTCAGTTCCCTGAAGCTCTACTTTAGACGTTAGTCGAGTCTATGCCACGTCATACTGCGGCACTTCTACGTGCTGACGCGTGACCTACAAGATATTAGGCAGGTGAATCGGTTTCTTTGGCTCTTCAGTGTATGTAGGTCGTCGTTCCTGACAAGCAAAAAAGAAATAAAAAGATAACTGAGCTGTGTTGCTTATAACCGAGGACTCATCAGGTGCGATGGAGTCCCCTAGAACGTTTTCAATTCTGGTTGCCAATTGTTCACTTAAATCCACGGCAATGTCTCCGATTCGCCGGGATATTGACATACTAGAAAGTGGTATCCTGCTATATGCTAATGTGGAATTTACCGTCCCTGTTACGTCCAACGAAACATTATTTATCAATGGCCCTTCCGTAAACGGCTTGCTGTTGTTAAAGTTAGAGCAACTTTTTAACTAGTTCTAAGAGTTCTTTCGCAGTACCCTTCATATTCTTCGCCCTAAGTTAGAGAAAAAAAGATTGTGTTAGGAGTAATACAAGCGGAGACCAAAAGTAATACACATTTCAGGGCAATAAAAGCAAACATCAGTTTATTTCGCGGGCCTGTTAACCAAAATAAACATGCTGGAAAATGGAAATGAGCGTTTGGCGTCATTGGCCGGGAGGCCCCTCGCGGGGCAGGTCCGGCCGCCAAATCGCAGGTCTTATTACATTCGGCGCCACATTGGGCGACCTGCACGCCGGATGGGGATGAAATGATGATGAACACAACACAACACCCAGTCCCTGAGCGGAGAAAATCTCCGACCCAGCCGGGAATCGAACCCGGGCCCAGAGGACGGCAATCCGTCACGCTGACCACTCAGCTACTGGGGCGGACATAAACATGCTAAATTACTAGTACTAACCTCATTTGTGGATACAGAATTCTCTCCTGCAAGAGTTTGCAGCTTCTTTAACTCTTCCTCTCTGGCGTCCCTTATTATACCTTACTTAATTCACTTTGCTGTTGTGTCTTTCAGTATATGCATATCGCAGATTAGACATTTGAGTTTAACGTCGCAACTGACAAAAATGAGAAAGTTCTCACGCCAGTTTTAATTGACATTCGGAGATCTTTGCTTTTTTTTCCTTTCTTTTTTTGGAGCAGGTTGTTCCATTATTCTAGTATCTGTCTGGTTCTTATTTATTTCAGTGTTGAATAAGCCGTCTACCAACGTACTCGGCAGCACACCACGGTGGCTTTAACACGCAAGCCGCGTTGAGGCGGATTAAGCCGAGTTGGACCGATGTAACGTGCAAACACATCTCGCTTTGCACACGCCCGAATTTCCGTGTGGGAGAGGCCTTGATTTAAACCCGTCTCGTTTCTGATTGTTTGTAAAAAGCCAAAACAGAAACGTCGGTCGTTCAGGCTTCATAAAGACAAACAGCCCTGTTCACGGAAAAGAAATTACTGTACTAACTTTCTTAGATTTGGGAAACGCGAAAATAATCCCTTACCTTTTTTTTGCCTGGAGATGCCGGAATGCTTCTTGAAGGTAAAACACCAGCTGTCGCACAAATGTGTCTATACATACTTCTATAAATTGTAATTACCCAGAATACAGAATGAGATTTTCACTCTGCAGCGGAGTGTGCGCTGATATGAAACTTCCTGGCAGATTAAAACTGTGTGCCCGACCGAGACTCGAAATCGGGACCTTTGCCTTTCGCGTGCAAGTGCTCTACCATCTGAGCTACCGAAGCACGACTCACGCCCGGTACTCACAGCTTTACTTCTGCCAGTACCTCGTCTCCTACCTTCCAAACTTTACAGAAGCTCTCCTGCGAACCTTGCAGAACTAGCACTCCTGAAAGAAAGGATATTGCGGAGACATGGCTTAGCCACAGCCTGGGGGATGTTTCCAGAATGAGATTTTCACTCTGCAGCGGAGTGTGCGCTGATATGAAACTTCCTGGCAGATTAAAACTGTGTGCCCGACCGAGACTCGAACTCGGGACCTTTGCCTTTCGCGGGCAAGTGCTCTACCATCTGAACTACCGAAGCACGACTCACGCCCGGTACTCACAGCTTTACTTCTGCCAGTACCTCGTCTCCTACCTTCCAAACTTTACAGAAGCTCTCCTGCGAACCTTGCAGAACTAGCACTCCTGAAAGAAAGGATATTGCGGAGACATGGCTTAGCCACAGCCTGGGGGATGTTTCCAGAATGAGATTTTTCACTCTGCAGCGGAGTGTGCGCTGATATGAAACTTCCTGGCAGATTAAAACTGTGTGCCCGACCGAGACTCGAACTCGGGACCTTTGCCTTTCACGGGCAAGTGCTCTACCATCTGAGCTACCGAAGCACGACTCACGCCCGGTACTCACAGCTTGACTTCTGCCAGTACCTCGTCTCCTACCTTCCAAACTTTACAGAAGCTCTCCTGCGAACCTTGCAGAACTAGCACTCCTGAAAGAAAGGATATTGCGGAGACATGGCTTAGCCACAGCCTGGGGGATGTTTCCAGAATGAGATTTTCACTCTGCAGCGGAGTGTGCGCTGATATGAAACTTCCTGGCAGATTAAAACTGTGTGCCCGACCGAGACTCGAACTCGGGACCTTTGCCTTTCGCGGGCAAGTGCTCTACCATCTGAGCTACCGAAGCACGACTCACGCCCGGTACTCACAGCTTTACTTCTGCCAGTACCTCGTCTCCTACCTTCCAAACTTTACAGAAGCTCTCCTGCGAACCTTGCAGAACTAGCACTCCTGAAAGAAAGGATATTGCGGAGACATGGCTTAGCCACAGCCTGGGGGATGTTTCCAGAATGAGATTTTCACTCTGCAGCGGAGTGTGCGCTGATATGAAACTTCCTGGCAGATTAAAACTGTGTGCCCGACCGAGACTCGAACTCGGGACCTTTGCCTTTCGCGGGCAAGTGCTCTACCATCTGAGCTACCGAAGCACGACTCACGCCCGGTACTCACAGCTTTACTTCTGCCAGTACCTCGTCTCCTACCTTCCAAACTTTACAGAAGCTCTCCTGCGAACCTTGCAGAACTAGCACTCCTGAAAGAAAGGATATTGCGGAGACATGGCTTAGCCACAGCCTGGGGGAAGTTTCCAGAATGAGATTTTCACTCTGCAGCGGAGTGTGCGCTGATATGAAACTTCCTGGCAGATTAAAACTGTGTGCCCGACCGAGACTCGAACTCGGGACCTTTGCCTTTCGCGGGCAAGTGCTCTACCATCTGAGCTACCGAAGCACGACTCACGCCCGGTACTCACAGCTTTACTTCTGCCAGTACCTCGTCTCCTACCTTCCAAACTTTACAGAAGCTCTCCTGCGAACCTTGCAGAACTAGCACTCCTGAAAGAAAGGATATTGCGGAGACATGGCTTAGCCACAGCCTGGGGGATGTTTCCAGAATGAGATTTTCACTCTGCAGCGGAGTGTGCGCTGATATGAAACTTCCTGGCAGATTAAAACTGTGTGCCCGACCGAGACTCGAACTCGGGACCTTTGCCTTTCGCGGGCAAGTGCTCTACCATCTGAGCTACCGAAGCACGACTCACGCCCGGTACTCACAGCTTTACTTCTGCCAGTACCTCGTCTCCTACCTTCCAAACTTTACAGAAGCTCTCCTGCGAACCTTGCAGAACTAGCACTCCTGAAAGAAAGGATATTGCGGAGACATGGCTTAGCCACAGCCTGGGGGATGTTTCCAGAATGAGATTTTCACTCTGCAGCGGAGTGTGCGCTGATATGAAACTTCCTGGCAGATTAAAACTGTGTGCCCGACCGAGACTCGAACTCGGGACCTTTGCCTTTCGCGGGCAAGTGCTCTACCATCTGAGCTACCGAAGCACGACTCACGCCCGGTACTCACAGCTTTACTTCTGCCAGTACCTCGTCTCCTACCTTCCAAACTTTACAGAAGCTCTCCTGCGAACCTTGCAGAACTAGCACTCCTGAAAGAAAGGATATTGCGGAGACATGGCTTAGCCACAGCCTGGGGGATGTTTCCAGAATGAGATTTTCACTCTGCAGCGGAGTGTGCGCTGATATGAAACTTCCTGGCAGATTAAAACTGTGTGCCCGACCGAGACTCGAACTCGGGACCTTTGCCTTTCGCAGGCAAGTGCTGTACCATCTGAGCTACCGAAGCACGACTCACGCCCGGTACTCACAGCTTTACTTCTGCCAGTACCTCGTCTCCTACCTTCCAAACTTTACAGAAGCTCTCCTGCGAACCTTGCGGAACTAGCACTCCTGAAAGAAAGGATATTGCGGAGACATGGCTTAGCCACAGCCTGGGGGATGTTTCCAGAATGAGATTTTCACTCTGCAGCGGAGTGTGCGCTGATATGAAACTTCCTGGCAGATTAAAACTGTGTGCCCGACCGAGACTCGAACTCGGGACCTTTGCCTTTCGCGGGCAAGTGCTCTACCATCTGAGCTACCGAAGCACGACTCACGCCCGGTACTCACAGCTTTACTTCTGCCAGTACCTCGTCTCCTACCTTCCAAACTTTACAGAAGCTCTCCTGCGAACCTTGCAGAACTAGCACTCCTGAAAGAAAGGATATTGCGGAGACATGGCTTAGCCACAGCCTGGGGGAAGTTTCCAGAATGAGATTTTCACTCTGCAGCGGAGTGTGCGCTGATATGAAACTTCCTGGCAGATTAAAACTGTGTGCCCGACCGAGACTCGAACTCGGGACCTTTGCCTTTCGCGGGCAAGTGCTCTACCATCTGAGCTACCGAAGCACGACTCACGCCCGGTACTCACAGCTTTACTTCTGCCAGTACCTCGTCTCCTACCTTCCAAACTTTACAGAAGCTCTCCTGCGAACCTTGCAGAACTAGCACTCCTGAAAGAAAGGATATTGCGGAGACATGGCTTAGCCACAGCCTGGGGGATGTTTCCAGAATGAGATTTTCACTCTGCAGCGGAGTGTGCGCTGATATGAAACTTCCTGGCAGATTAAAACTGTGTGCCCGACCGAGACTCGAACTCGGGACCTTTGCCTTTCGCGGGCAAGTGCTCTACCATCTGAGCTACCGAAGCACGACTCACGCCCGGTACTCACAGCTTTACTTCTGCCAGTACCTCGTCTCCTACCTTCCAAACTTTACAGAAGCTCTCCTGCGAACCTTGCAGAACTAGCACTCCTGAAAGAAAGGATATTGCGGAGACATGGCTTAGCCACAGCCTGGGGGATGTTTCCAGAATGAGATTTTCACTCTGCAGCGGAGTGTGCGCTGATATGAAACTTCCTGGCAGATTAAAACTGTGTGCCCGACCGAGACTCGAACTCGGGACCTTTGCCTTTCGCGGGCAAGTGCTCTACCATCTGAGCTACCGAAGCACGACTCACGCCCGGTACTCATAGCTTTACTTCTGCCAGTACCTCGTCTCCTACCTTCCAAACTTTACAGAAGCTCTCCTGCGAACCTTGCAGAACTAGCACTCCTGAAAGAAAGGATATTGCGGAGACATGGCTTAGCCACAGCCTGGGGGATGTTTCCAGAATGAGATTTTCACTCTGCAGCGGAGTGTGCGCTGATATGAAACTTCCTGGCAGATTAAAACTGTGTGCCCGACCGAGACTCGAACTCGGGACCTTTGCCTTTCGCGGGCAAGTGCTCTACCTTCTGAGCTACCGAAGCACGACTCACGCCCGGTACTCACAGCTTTACTTCTGCCAGTACCTCGTCTCCTACCTTCCAAACTTTACAGAAGCTCTCCTGCGAACCTTGCAGAACTAGCACTCCTGAAAGAAAGGATATTGCGGAGACATGGCTTAGCCACAGCCTGGGGGATGTTTCCAGAATGAGATTTTTCACTCTGCAGCGGAGTGTGCGCTGATATGAAACTTCCTGGCAGATTAAAACTGTGTGCCCGACCGAGACTCGAACTCGGGACCTTTGCCTTTCGCGGGCAAGTGCTCTACCAGCTGAGCTACCGAAGCACGACTCACGCCCGGTACTCACAGCTTTACTTCTACCAGTACCTCGTCTCCTACCTTCCAAACTTTACAGAAGCTCTCCTGCGAACCTTGCAGAACTAGCACTCCTGAAAGAAAGGATATTGCGGAGACATGGCTTAGCCACAGCCTGGGGGATGTTTCCAGAATGAGATTTTCACTATGCAGCGGAGTGTGCGCTGATATGAAACTTCCTGGCAGATTAAAACTGTGTGCCCGACCGAGAATCGAACTCGGGACCTTTGCCTTTCACGGGCAAGTGCTCTACCATCTGAGCTACCGAAGCACGACTCACGCCCGGTACTCACAGCTTTACTTCTGCCAGTACCTCGTCTCCTACCTTCCAAACTTTACAGAAGCTCTCCTGCGAACCTTGCAGAACTAGCACTCCTGAAAGAAAGGATATTGCGGAGACATGGCTTAGCCACAGCCTGGGGGATGTTTCCAGAATGAGATTTTCACTCTGCAGCGGAGTGTGCGCTGATATGAAACTTCCTGGCATTTTAAAACTGTGTGCCCGACCGAGACTCGAACTCGGGACCTTTGCCTTTCGCGGGCAAGTGCTCTACCATCTGAGCTACCGAAGCACGACTCACGCCCGGTACTCACAGCTTTACTTCTGCCAGTACCTCGTCTCCTACCTTCCAAACTTTACAGAAGCTCTCCTGCGAACCTTGCAGAACTAGCACTCCTGAAAGAAAGGATATTGCGGAGACATGGCTTAGCCACAGCCTGGGGGATGTTTCCAGAATGAGATTTTCACTCTGCAGCGGAGTGTGCGCTAATATGAAACTTCCTGGCAGATTAAAACTGTGTGCCCGACCGAGACTCGAACTCGGGACCTTTGCCTTTCGCGGGCAAGTGCTCTACCATCTGAGCTACCGAAGCACGATTCACACCCGGTACTCACAGCTTTACTTCTGCCAGTACCTCGTCTCCTACCTTCCAAACTTTACAGAAGCTCTCCTGCGAACCTTGCAGAACTAGCACTCCTGAAAGAAAGGATATTGCGGAGACATGGCTTAGCCACAGCCTGGGGGATGTTTCCGCGAAAGGCAAAGGTCCCGAGTTCGAGTCTCGGTCGGGCACACAGTTTTAATCTGCCAGGAAGTTTCATATCAGCGCACACTCCGCTGCAGAGTGAAAATCTCATTCTGGAAACATCCCCCAGGCTGTGGCTAAGCCATGTCTCCGCAATATCCTTTCTTTCAGGAGTGCTAGTTCTGCAAGGTTCGCAGGAGAGCTTCTGTAAAGTTTGGAAGGTAGGAGACGAGGTACTGGCAGAAGTAAAGCTGTGAGTACCGGGCGTGAGTCGTGCTTCGGTAGCTCAGATGGTAGAGCACTTGCCCGCGAAATGCAAAGGTCCCGAGTTCCAGTCTCGGTCGGGCACACAGTTTTAATCTGCCAGGAAGTTTCATATCAGCGCACACTCCGCTGCAGAGTGAAAATCTCATTCTGGAAACATCCCCCTGGCTGTGGCTAAGCCATGTCTCCGCAATATCCTTTCTTTCAGGAGTGCTAGTTCTGCAAGGTTCGCAGGAGAGCTTCTGTAAAGTTTGGAAGGTAGGAGACGAGGTACTGGCAGAAGTAAATCTGTGAGTACCGGGCGTGAGTCGTGCTTCGGTAGCTCAGATGGTAGAGCACTTGCCCGCGAAAGGCAAAGGTCCCGAGTTCGAGTCTCGGTCGGGCACACAGCTTTAATCTGCCAGGAAGTTTCATATCAGCGCACACTCCGCTGCAGAGTGAAAATCTCATTCTGGAAACATCCCCCAGGCTGTGGCTAAGCCATGTCTCCGCAATATCCTTTCTTTCAGGAGTGCTAGTTCTGCAAGGTTCGCAGGAGAGCTTCTGTAAAGTTTGGAAGGTAGGAGACGAGGTACTGGCAGAAGTAAAGCTGTGAGTACCGGGCGTGAGTCGTGCTTCGGTAGCTCAGATGGTAGAGCACTTGCCCGCGAAAGGCAAAGGTCCCGAGTTCGAGTCTCGGTCGGGCACACAGCTTTAATCTGCCAGGAAGTTTCATATCAGCGCACACTCCGCTGCAGAGTGAAAATCTCATTCTGGAAACATCCCCCAGGCTGTGGCTAAGCCGTGTCTCCGCAATATCCTTTCTTTCAGGAGTGCTAGTTCTGCAAGGTTCGCAGGAGAGCTTCTGTAAAGTTTGGAAGGTAGGAGACGAGGTACTGGCGGAAGTAAAGCTGTGAGTACCGGGCGTGAGTCGTGCTTCGGTAGCTCAGATGGTAGAGCACTTGCCCGCGAAAGGCAAAGGTCCCGAGTTCGAGTCTCGGTCGGGCACACAATTTTAATCTGCCAGGAAGTTTCATATCAGCGCACAATCCGCTGCAGAGTGGAAATCTCATTCTGGAAACATCCCCCAGGCTGTGGCTAAGCCATGTCTCCGCAATATCCTTTCTTTCAGGAGTGCTAGTTCTGCAAGGTTCGCAGGAGAGCTTCTGTAAAGTTTGGAAGGTAGGAGACGAGGTACTGGCAGAAGTAAAGCTGTGAGTACCGGGCGTGAGTCGTGCTTCGGTAGCTCAGATGGTAGAGCACTTGCCCGCGAAAGGCAAAGGTCCCGAGTTCGAGTCTCGGTCGGGCACACAGTTTTAATCTGCCAGGAAGTTTCATATCAGCGCACACTCCGCTGCAGAGTGAAAATCTCATTCTGGAAACATCCCCCAGGCTGTGGCTAAGCCATGTCTCCGCAATATCCTTTCTTTCAGGAGTGCTAGTTCTGCAAGGTTCGCAGGAGAGCTTCTGTAAAGTTTGGAAGGTAGGAGACGAGGTACTGGCAGAAGTAAAGCTGTGAGTACCGGGCGTGAGTCGTGCTTCGGTAGCTCAGATGGTAGAGCACTTGCCCGCGAAAGGCAAAGGTCCCGAGTTCGAGTCTCGGTCGGGCACACAGCTTTAATCTGCCAGGAAGTTTCATATCAGCGCACACTCCGCTGCAGAGTGAAAATCTCATTCTGGAAACATCCCCCAGGCTGTGGCTAAGCCGTGTCTCCGCAATATCCTTTCTTTCAGGAGTGCTAGTTCTGCAAGGTTCGCAGGAGAGCTTCTGTAAAGTTTGGAAGGTAGGAGACGAGGTACTGGCGGAAGTAAAGCTGTGAGTACCGGGCGTGAGTCGTGCTTCGGTAGCTCAGATGGTAGAGCACTTGCCCGCGAAAGGCAAAGGTCCCGAGTTCGCGTCTCGGTCGGGCACACAATTTTAATCTGCCAGGAAGTTTCATATCAGCGCACAATCCGCTGCAGAGTGGAAATCTCATTCTGGAAACATCCCCCAGGCTGTGGCTAAGCCATGTCTCCGCAATATCCTTTCTTTCAGGAGTGCTAGTTCTGCAAGGTTCGCAGGAGAGCTTCTGTAAAGTTTGGAAGGTAGGAGACGAGGTACTGGCAGAAGTAAAGCTGTGAGTACCGGGGGTGAGTCGTGCTTCGGTAGCTCAGATGGTAGAGCACTTGCCCGCGAAAGGCAAAGGTCCCGAGTTCGATTCTCGGTCGGGCACACAGTTTTAATCTGCCAGGAAGTTTCACCCAGAATACATTTTAAATAAACTAAACATTTTATCCATGGTGTTTAACGACATGTCGTCCACGAAACAAATACTTTTCTTAACGAAACGTAGCTTTACACTTTATTTATGCATGTGCTCAAACTGTTTACCATAGACTACAAGGCACATCTGCAATAGCCGTTCGAGAGACAGACGAACAGGTGAAAGTAAATTGGATTATAGGCGGCTGTGGCGGTTCGACATGCATATCGTCTGGGGTAGTTGGGGCTTCACGATTGATTGTATTTTTCTGCGCTCCACACACAAAGAAATCAAGAGGTGTGAAATCAGGGAAACTTGTCGGCCATTTTACTACAGGATTCCATCCTATCCAACGGTAAGAAAAGTTTTCATTCAGAACTTTCATTGTAACACGCAAAGTGTGACCCGGGCAGCCGTCGTCTTGGAATCACATACACCGTCGCTTATACAGTGATTCCTCTTCTAGAAGAACGGATAGAAGATTAGTAAGACTGTGTGCATACGTGCTTCCATTTAACACCCCTGCGATGAAGTGAGGCCCTATTTTGGAAGTTCCTATGATGATGCATCATACGGTTACGCTCTATGGTCGTTGGTCCTGTACATCACAAAACCAGTGTGATTTTTCCGCTGCGCAATAGTGCATGTTATCTAAATTTGCACTACCGTTGTGCGTGAGGGTTGCTTCGCCGATAAAGGAGCGCTTTGGAAATATGTAGGGTTATCTGACGGGCGCTGCAGAGCAAATTGACAACATTCTATACGATTTTCGAAGTTACGTCATCCGAGTGCCTGATGTAGTGACAGATGATAAAAATGGAATTTATGTCGATGCAAGACGCGAATGACATTCGTCTGGTGAATGTCACATTCTTACTCCTCAGTCACCATGCAGACTGATAACAGTCTTAGCTGGAACACCTTCTTTATGTCCTCTGTCAGTTGTCAGTTGCTGTCTTCCTTCTCATCCATTTCTGACGTTGAAGATGCCTGTTCGCAATACTGACCTAAATGATTACTCTGCAATTCACATTTAAGTGCTTGGCAGAGGGTTCATCGAACCACAATCATACTATCTCCCTACCATTCCACTCCCGAACAGCGCGCGGGAAAAAAACGAACACCTAAACCTTTCTGTTCGAGCTCTGATTTCTCTTATTTTATTTTGATGATCATTCCTTGGGCTCAACAAAATATTTTCGCATTCGGAAGAGAAAGGTGCTGACTGAAATTTCGTAAATAGATCTCGCCGCGACGAAAAACGTCTTTGCTTTAATGACTTCCATCCCAACTCGCGTATCATATCTGCCACACTCTCTCCCATATTACGTGATAATACAAAACTAGCTGCCCTTTTTTGCATCCTTTCGATGTCCTCCGTCAATCCCACCTGGTAAGGATCCCACACCGCGCAGCAATATTCTAACAGAGGACGAACGAGTGTAGTGTAAGCTGTCTCTTTAGTGGACTTGATCTTCTAAGTGTCCTGCCAATGAAACGCAACCTTTGGCTCGCCTTCCCCACAATATTTTCTATGTGGTCTTTCCAACTGAAGTTGTTCGTAATTTTAACACCCAGGTACTTAGTAGAATTGACAGCTTTGAGAATTGTACTATTTATCGAGTAATCGAATTCCAACGGATTTCTTTTGGAACTCATGTGGATCACCTCACACTTTTCGTTATTTAGCGTCAATTGCCACCTGCCACACCATACAGCAATCTTTTCTAAATCGCTTTGCAAATGATACTGGTCTTCGGATGAGCTTACTAGACGGTAAATTATAGCATCATCTGCGGACAACCTAAGAGAATTGCTCAGATTGTCACCTACGTCATTTATATAGATCAGGAGCAGCAGAGGTCCCAGGACGCTTCCCTGGGGAACACCTGATATCACTTCAGTTTTACTCGATGATTTGCCGTCTATTACTACGAACTGCGACCTTCCTGACACGAAATCACGAATCCAGTCGCACAACTGACCATAAATTCGTGCAAGTGCTTTGCGCGACGGTCAAGGATGGACACCCTTGTACTGCACGACTGTTACGATAGCATTTCTTTGACATTCAGCGTACAAAAGCAGCATGTCTAGCTTCTCCTCATTGGTATATATATCTACAAGCAATGCATATTAAATCAGAAATGACCTTCCGATAGACGACACAAAGTTCCTGCTGGTTCTGCGGTGGAAAAAAAAGAAAGAAATGGTTCAAATGGCTCTGAGCACTATAGGACTTAACTTCTGAGGTAATAAGTCCCCTAGAACTTAGAACTACTTAAACCTAACAAACCTAAGGACATCACACACATCCATGCCCGAGGCAGGATTGGAACCTGCGACCGTAGAGGTCGCGCGGTTTCAGACTGTAGCAGCACCTAGGACCGCTCGGCCACGCTGGTCGGCTTCTGCGGTGCAGACAAGTAAATAGTCGGGAGACTTGATAGGACGTAGCCTGTATTGAGCTTGTTTACAACGCAACAGCCGTTTGCAGCCGATGTAACAATCGTTACATCACTGAACTCTTTTTCTCAAGCGCCTTCGGATTTCCTTAAAAAAGTACATCTTTCTATTTTAAAAATTACATTGGCTTCAAGATTTCGATCTATACAAGAGTTTCGACTCCTTATCAGACACCAAAGTACATGCTATGCGTACTATGTTTGCCGAAAACTTCGTTTCCAATTCTAGAACCGTTTACAACACAAAGGAATATTACGTGTTATGCCACTCACCTTGTATATTAGCAATACAAAAAGAAATTAGAATCTTATTTCGTATCCTTACAAACATTCGTGCTCATTCCCCTTCCTTTACTAATAAGATGCTAAAGAGTAAAATGTAAGAAGAAAAATGTAGCCATCACGAATGTCAGGTATGACCCCTCCAAATGTCCTTAAAATCCTAGATCAGGGGGATGGGAACAATTTTTAATTAAACTGGGGTAATAATTCGCAGACAGGATTCAGTGAAAGCCTAGTGCATGTGAGTGTATATATGTTTTATTACCTTACGTAATGAAACACCTTGCATTAGCTACAAATGGAGACTACTTGGATCAAAATTAAAATAATCCGAAGTACTTTCCAACCTGGCGATTAATATTATCTAACTTCCATCTCTCTCCCAAAAACTCGTTTTTCATATTTTAAGTCCAATTAAATCATAAATTGTTCGCTAAACAAAATATCACTCTGCAATTTAATTCCACCTCCTATGATGCAACACCACACCCATTTTCGTATCCCCACCACATCAGTCTTCCCTCCGAATTTGGTTTAATGGCCTTGCTTTCGATGGAAAAAACTCAATGCCTTTGTGTGTGTGTGTGTGTGTGTGTGTGTGTGTGTGTGAGCGTGTGTTTATGTGTGAGAGAGAGAGAGAGAGAGAGAGAGAGATGAGAGGGAGAGAGAGTGAGAGAGAGCGATGGGGGGGGGGGGGGGGGGGAGTGTGTGCGAGAGAGAGAGAGAGAAAGAGCGAGAGAGAGAGGAAAAAGGTGAATTTGCAGAAAGGCGCACTTGGTAACAAAAAAAAAAAAAATGGTTCAAATGGCTCTGAGCACTATGGGACTTAACATCGATGGTCATCAGTCCCCTAGAACTTAGAACTACTTAAACCTAACTAACCTAAGGACATCACACACATCCATGCCCGAGGCAGGATTCCAACCTGCGACCGTAGCAGTAGCGCGGTTCCGGACTGAGCGCCTTAACCGCGAGACCACCGCGGCCGGCGCACTTGGTAACAAATCTTTGAAATTTTCCACGTGGATACCGACAGTAGGCCGTGTGAATCTTTTTCGCTCTCGCCTCGCGAACGGGCAGTTCTCTTTTACGAGCGCAGCGGAAAAGAGGTAACGTAGTTTTAGGGCGGCTCTGGTATCCTTTGATTGTATTGATTCCCCCACTGTGTGTGTGCCGTCTTTTGTTTGCGTTCCAACACACCTGAGTGTATCCGCTGGAGTATTGTGCTACCGGTCCGTGTTATTAGTTCCGCGATATGTGACGCCGGCCAATATTTACTTGCAGGGTAATATCCAGGGGACTTTAGAGACGTCCGTATCTCGAAATCAGCTGCGAAACGCCATCGCTGCAGTTCGCGTAGAGCAGTAAAGAGCGAATCGGCAGTGGAGAGTCGTTAGCCTGGCTGTTGCCTGCGAGGGCCTATTGTTCCGCGCTTTGCACGTTGCTCATTGTCTGCGTGCTTCTATTGGCAGCACGGCGAAGCATTAAACACGATTAATTTGAGTGCACTTCTTCGAAGGGACTAGCTACCTCATCAGCTGTTAGGAACAAAACTTAGTCCTGGACATAATTGTTCACACTCATTTCCTTGCTACTGTGCTCTTAATTGTAATTTCGGTATAAACATAGAATGAAACTATAAAAAACGCACTCGTGAGCAGTTGATTTAGAGACATCCTTTAGCCGTAGTAACTGTTGCGAAACATCGCGGAATGCGCTCCAAAGAACACATAAAGCGCTGGAGAGGTTTGCTGATGACCGCCCATGCACCAAGTCACTGACAAATAAACGTATCCAAGGGACGCATTTCGAATTTAATCGGCTTTAAATATGTTGCAGCGCAGAGCAAGAAAAAAAGATACACTTTTTTATACGTGCCCAACGTCCGTTAAAGGGATGAAACACCATGAAGAAAATGCATTCAGCATTCTTTTGACCTGAATACTTCAGCACTTCCTCAGTATTGTGCAGATTTACAATACTGTTACACCAATAATGTACAAGCAATTACAAATATAACGTAATTAAATCTGAAGAGGTTACAACTTGAAAACAACAAAAGATATACCAAACGTAAAAAGAGAAAACACAAATACAAGATATTTTATACTTCATAAAATGAAAAGAAAATACATATGTAGAACATATATGTAGAATATACATTTAGAATATATGTGTTGGGTAATACTTATTAAACAACTCAAAATGACAATTGGCAGTGAAGCGGACACAAATCACGCGCCTTATGCGATATGGGGGTATGTCTACCTGATTTCTGACCAATCCGTCTTTGAAATACCAGTTCATCATATACACACATCAAAAATAGTTTTGCATCACCTCGGTTCCGAGAGTTCCGGAACCTGTACAGAAAATTGGAATACACATCAACATAAGTATCATTTCCGCCCTTTTTATTACTCATGAAAACCACACTTTGCATGTTGTAGCACCACACAGCGAGACCTGCAGAGGTGGTGGTCCAGATTGCTGGACGAGATTGCAGTACCTCTGATACCCAGTAGCACGTCCTCTTGCGTTCATGCATGCCTGTATTCGTCGAAGCATACTGTCCACAGTTTCATAAAGGCACTGTTGGTCCAGATTGTCCCACTCCTGAACGACGATTCGGCCTATATCCCTCAGAGCGGCTGGTGGTCACGTCGTCCATAAACAGCCCTTTTCAATCTATCCAAGGCATGTTCGATAGCGTTCATGTCTGTGGAACATTCTGACCACTCTAGTCGAGCGATGTCGTTATCCTGAAGGAAGTCATTCACGTGCACGATGGGGGCGTGAATTGTCGTCCATGAAGACGAATGCATCGCCAATATGCCGCCTATATGGTTGCACTATCGGTCGGAGGATGGCATTCACGTATCGTACAGTCGTTACGGCACCTTACTTGACCACCAGCGGCGTACGTCAGCCCCACATTATGTCCCTCAAAACAGCAGGGAACCTCCACCTTGCGGCACTCACTGGACGGTGTGCCTAAGGCGCCTCCGGTGATTGTCTGGTCGAAGGCATATGCGACACTCATCGGTGAAGAGAACGTGATGCCAATCCTGAGCGGTCCATTCGGCATGTTGTTGGGCCCATCTGTACCGCGCTACATGATGGCATGGTTGCAAATATGGACCTCGCCATGGATGTCGGGAGTGAATTTGCGCATCATGCAGCCTATTGCGCACAGTTTGAGTCGTAACACGACGTCCTGTGGCTGCACGAAAAGTATTATTCAACATGGTGGCGTTGCTGTCAGGGTTCCTCCGAGCCATAATCCGTAGGTAGCGGTCATCCACTGCAGTAGTAGCCCTTGGGCGGCATGAGCGAGGCATGCCATCGACAGTTTCTGCCCCTCTGCATCTCCTCCATGTTCGCACAACATCACGTTGGCTCACTCTGAGACACCTGGACACTTCCCTAGTTGAGAGCCCTTTCTGAAACAAAGTAACAATGTGGACGCGTTAGAACCGCGATATTGACCGTCTATGCATGGTTGAACTACAGACAAGACGAGCCGTGTACCTCCTTCCTGGTGGAATGACTGGAACTGATCGGCTGTCGGACCCCCTCCGTCTAATAGGCGCTGGTCATGCACGGATGTTTACATCTTTGGGCGGATTTGGTGACATCTCTGAACTGTCAAAAGGACTGTGTCTGTGATACAATATCCACAGCCAACGTCTATCTTCAGGAGTTCTGGGAACTGGGGTGATGCAAAACTTTTTTTGATGTGTGTATGAATTTGGTAATAAGTATGCTATACGTTATGCTATTAGTCGAATGGCGGAATGAGAAAAAAACTATTGGAGGCTAGGAGATTTACAACTACATCTACCTGATTACTCAGCTATTCAGAATAAAGTACCTGGCAGAGGGTTTGATGAAGCACCTTCAAGTTCTCGCTCTACCGTTCCATTCTCGAACGGCGAGTGGGAAAAACGAGCCCTGATTTCTCTTATTTTTCCGTGATGATCATTTCTGCGTATGTAGGTGGGTGCCAACAGAATGTCTTCGCAATCGGAGGAGAAAACTGGTGATTGAAATTTTCATGAGAACATGCGTAGCAACGAAAAACACCTTTGTTTTAGTGATTGCAACTCCAATTCACGTATCATGTCTGTGGCCCTATCTCCCCTACTTAGAGATAAATCAAAACGGGCTGCCCTTCCTTATATTTTTCCAATGTCATTCGTCAGTCTCATATGATGCGGATCCCACACCGCACAACAATACTCCACAGTAGGGTGGACAAGCGTGATGTAAGCAGTCTCTTTAGAATACCTGTAGCACCTTCTCAGTGTCTGCCAATGAATTGCAGTCTTTGGTTTGCTCTACCCACAACATTAACTATGTGATCGTTCCAATTTAAGGTATTTGTAATTGAAAAATGAAGTTTCAGCGGTATTCATTCAGAAATGTTACACCCAATGTTTTTTATGGAGGCGTTTCATCCTCTTAACGGCCGAGTGGGCACGTATAAAAATGTGTGTCTCTTATTTTGCACAACACTACAACATATTCAAAGCCGATCAAAATCGTGTGTTTCCCTTGGGTAGGTTTACTTGTGAGATAGGAACTGCTTTCTTGAAGATGCTTGAATTTCTTTCTTACTTTAGATTAACAAGAAGATGTACGCTGTTGTGCGAAAACATTACAACCACTGATCACAGTGAGACTGAATGGCGCTTGGTGGAACTGTGGTCGCGTGATGTGGACTTATATATAAAGTAGAGGTTAATGGGGAATAATTGCAGCGTCAATACGAGCTGTAAATGGGGAAATCCACTGACATAAGCGATTTTGACAAAGGACAGATTGTTAAGGCCCGGTGCCTGGAAAAGAGCATCTCAGAAAGATCGAAGATGATCATGTGTCCGCGTGCTACTACCGTGAGCATCTATATGGAAAGTGATTGAAAGATGATGCAGCATCGAATGGATGACAAGATATTGGACGTGTGGACTTCATCACAGAACTTCGATGTTGAAGACTTGCCCATTCTGGAAAGCAGGATAGGCTGCGATCTGTGGTAGGCATGACGACAGATTGTGTTTTGTAAAGCTGATGTAGGGACAAATGCTTCAAAACACAAAGTTCAGATTACATTGTTGAACATGGGACTCCGTTGCAAACGATTCCTTCGAGTTTCCATATTGACTCAGCGTCATCGTCAGTTACGACTGCAGTGAGCACGGGGTCATCGAGATTGGGTAGTGAATTATTGTAAACTTGTCGCCAGGTCAGATGAATCACGTTTCTCGTTACATGGGGACGATGGTCGTGTCTGGATATGCCGCCTTTCAGACGCACGGCTGCTCGAAACGGGCAACGGTTGGGGCAGTATGTATTTTCATCTGGTTATCTATGAGAGTAGTAAGTATTTTCATCAGGGCTTCCATGGGACATGAGGAAGTACCCTTACGTGCCTTGACGGCTGCAGACTACGTGACGTCATTACAGACCACCTGCTGCCCTTCAAGCTTGACGTCTGCGCCGACGTTACCTAGCTGTTTCTGTCACCTGGCCAGTGCTACAGTAGTGTGAGGAACTCACGTTGATGACACGACCACCAAATTCACCTGATCTGAAACTGATGAAACACATCTGGTATCCTATCGGACTCCATCTCCGGGTTCAGAAAGCACTGGCTAGTAATTTGCGGGAAATGCATGAACTGTGTGTAAATATCTGGTTCCACATACATCCGAAAACCTACCATGAAATGATGTAATTCATATCACGCAGAACTGCTGCTGTATTTTATTCCAAAGGTGGACGTACACAGTATTAAGCATGTGACTCTAATGTTTGTATTATCGTGAAACTTCATTCTCCTGAGCATTTTTATATTTTATTTTTTAGTCGATTAATACAATTACTGACTATTTTAACTAAGTGGTCTACACAGTTAACTTCCTTCTACATATAAGGGGTGCACAAAAAAATGTAAACACCAAAACGTAACATATTACCATGCCTAATAAGTTATAGGATACTTTTGGCATTTAACAGAACTTCCAGTCATCTCGTAATGGATATATTCAGGTCCTGTGTTGTTTTCAAGTGACTTATTCCGGTAAAATACACTACTGGCCATTAAATATGCTACACCACGAAGATGACGTGCTGCAGACGCGAAATTTAACCGACAGGAAGAAGATGTTGTGATGTGCAAACGATCAGCTTTTCAGAGCATTCACACAAGATTGGCGCCGGTGGCGAACGTTGTTGTGATGTCTCGTGTAAGGAGGAGAAATGCGTACCCTCATGTTTCCGACTTTGATAAAGGTCGGATTGTAGCGTATCGCGCTTGCGGTTTATCGTATCGCGTTGGTCGAGATGACTGTTAGCAGAGTATGGAATCGGTGCGTTCAGAAGGGTAATACGGAACGCCGTGCTGGATTCCAACGGCCTAGTATTACTAGCAGTCGAGATGACAGGCATCTTGTCCGCATGAGTGTAACGGATCGTGCAGCCATGTCTCGATCCCTGAGTCAACAGATGGGGACGTTGACAAGACAACAACCATCTGCACGAACAGTTCGACAACGTTTGCAGCAGCATGGACTATCAGCTAGGAGACCATGGCTGCGGTTACCCTTCACACTGCATCACAGACAGGGGCGTCTGCGATGGTGTACGCAACGGCGAACCTGGATGCACGAATGGCAAAACGTCATTTTTTCGGATGAATCCAGGTTCTGTTTACAGCATCATGATGGTCGCATCCGTGTCTGGCGACATCGCGGTGAACGCACATTGGAAGCGTGTATTCGTCATCGCTATACTGGCGTATCACCAGGCGTGATGGTATGGGGTGCCATTGGTTACACGTCTCGGTCACCTCTTGTTCTCATTGTCGGCACTTTGAACAGTGGACGTTACGTTTCAGATGTGTTACGACCCGTGGCTCTACTCTTTATTCGATCCTTGCGAAACCCTACATTTCAGCAGGATAATGCACGACCGCGTGTTGCAGGTCCTGTACGGGCCTTTCTGGATACAGAAAATGTTCGACTGCTGCCCTGGAAAGCGCATTCTCCAGATCTCTCACCAATAGAAAACGTCTGGTCAATGGTGGCCGAGCAACTGGCTCGTCACAATACGCCAGTCACTACTCTTGATGAACTGTGGTATCGTGTTGAAGCCGCATGGGCAGCTGTACCTGTACACGTCATCCAAGCTCTGTTTGACTCAATGCTCTTCAGTTGTTAGAGGCCGTATTACGAGCTTCAGTTGGCGTATTACGCTCTTCAGTTGTAGGCAACTGCTGTCCACCAGTGTAGTAGTGCAATGTCTCTGTTTACTAATGGAGAGATACACCTGGAGTGAGTACATTGATATCGCTGGTGCGTACTACGTAGCGCACCACAACGGACGAGCTGCACAGCGGGTTTATCAACTACCCGCTCCCTACAAGACAACGCATGTGGTTCCAACATGACGGGGCGCCGGCACTTTTCAGTCTTCGTGTGCGTCGATTCGTGGACCGATGGTTCCCAGAAACGTGGATTGGCAGAGGTGGTCCTGTACCATGGCCTGCTCGATCCCCAGATATGTCCCCTGTGGACTTTTTTGTGTGGCGAGAGATGCGCAACCTTGTTTACGCAACTCCTGTTGCAGCAGAAGAGGATCTGGTTGCCCGGATAGTAGCAGCAGCAGGAACAATTCAGGGTACTCCTGGGGTTTTTGCCCGTGTCAGAACACGATCCGGCGGTGTAACCCTTGTTTACGTGTCAATGGAGGCATATTTGAAAATCTGCTGTAATTGAAATTGGGTTGTTTTAATGTGTTGTCTCTTGGTCATAAAAAAATGGAAAAGTGTTTTTTGGTTTAATTAATTTGCCACCAGAGAAATCTTCCTCTACCGGTTTAACTACTCCTCATACGAAAAAATCACATTGGGGAAAAATATTTCTTTAGATGTCCCCTACAACCTCCCAGAGTTTGTCGGTTTAAATACTTTTCACCCTGTATACCTGCTAACAGGAGAGACGTAGCTAGCCAGACAAGGTAACTATCACATTTTCGTTCATGTTGTGACATAGCAGATTATATTTATCAACTTTCCTCACATGCGCTATAAATCTTCAGTAAGGTCTCTCTTGAAACACAAAACACTTTTGCTACCACTGTACGGGAGCGAGTAATTTGCCGACATTCAAATTCACTTAGCTCCGACATAGTGCTCTCACAGTTATACGGGACGCTGTTGAGGCCATGACTCTCACTTGCAAGTATTGAGTATAACGTACACGTGGCGTTCGTGGTCAAATACAACAGTGCAACGTGCAGGCTTGGCTAGCATCAGCATTTATGTTGAAACATGCATTTCTCGCGGTGCTTCCGTATTTTTGTCCAGCCTCTGTATATTTGCGTGCTTAAATTTTATGAATGGCGATTTCAGGGATGTCGATGACGCTTCAGTGTTACTGCCTACTATGGTACTCATTCGTACAGTATCTACAGCTTCGAATGACTTCAGATGCGCGTCATCATTCATCAGTATTTCGGACACAAAGACCCGGCTGTTATTTTTTAGTGTTTATAGTGTTTGTTAGCATCGAGTGATTCGATGGTAAATTAGTGGTCTTAATCTGTATTTCTGGCTGAAAATTGGCTACGATGTGACAGTAATCCATTAATCGCTGATTCCTATTGTCCCTTTAATACATCTACTGATAACTGTGTTGTATCCAGTAAGTTCAATGGACACACTGAGGTTAATAACCGAGCGAGGTGGCGCAGTGGTTAGCAGACTCGGGAGGATGACGGTTCGAATCCGCGTCTATCCATCCTGATTTAGGTTTCCCCTCGATTTCCCTAAATCGCTTCGGGCAAATGCCGGGATGGTTCCTTTGAAAGGACACGGCCGATTTCCTTCCCCATCCTTCCGCAACCAGATGGTTCAAATGGTTCAAATGGCTCTGAGCACTATGGGACTTAACAGCTATGGTCATCAGTCCCCTAGAACTTAGAACTACTTAAACCTAACTAACTTAAGGACATCACACACATCCATGCCCGAGGCAGTATTCGAACCTGCGACCATAGCGGTCGCGCAGTTCCAGACTGAAGCGCTTAGAACGTCTCGTCCACACCGGAAGGCGCAACGTAAACAAGCAGCACAGTACGGCCTTATGGAAACAACCACGATGTTTAGCCGTACCTCCACACACATTTCTAACACTGTTGCCTGATGCATCTAAAATGACCTGGGTGGTGGTGGTGGTGGTGGTGGTGGTGAGGTGGGGTGGGGTGGGGGGTGTGGGGGGACTCAAAGTAAAAGAATTAACTTAAACCTTTGAATTTATTAACGGTTACTTTTAAATGAAAGAAATTTGAACTGTGTAACAAGCAATGCTATTAGATGCTACGAAACGAAGATTTGGCAATAAATTAGCAGACAAAATGATCAGCATTAGGGTACCTCTATGGAAACTGATCCAACATGCTGCATTTGTGAAGGCAAACAAAGTTGCTATTACTCATTCACAGAGATTAGTGGAGCTGATAAACTTAAAATTTCGTTAACCGATTTACATGTGACAAGAACAGACGGAGAGAAAAATGGATATGATTTCGGTTATTGAAGTAAAAGCTAAAACAGGTCGGTGTAAATAATTTAGTTTACGACACACGAGGGAAGGATTTCAACAATTCGGAAAGATTTTGATTCAAAGAACTGTGAGTACGAACAAGCTCTGATCGCGACCTAGTTAGCATTACAATGCACAGTGTCTCCCCACCGGCCAACAGCTTTTCCAATATGTCCAGACTGTAGCTCCCCCTGTCTTCAACTGCCTACGATTCGCCCCTCAACATCCCTGAGAAACCGCATTTCTTGGCGCACTTTCTGGCCAATAACGAGCCTAGATTCCGGGTGAAGCGACAGCCCAATCGACTCGCGCAAGAAAAGCGCGCTTACGGACCCCTTGATCGTCAGTTTTAACTGACACATTTTCTAGAAAGAACTTGAACTTCTACCGCGAACTTCGAGCAACCAGTGGGGGGTGAGACGTAGTTGTGTCCGGCTCTTCGAAAAGCACGCCAGGCGGAGTGTTTTCGCTTCGCGTCTAGTGTTTGCTGTGGCGCTTTCGGTTTGGCGCGCTGTTTGGATCGCTACAGCCCTCTCGACTGAAACAAGCGACTACTGCAAGAAAGAAAGTGTTGAAACAGGCTGGCTGCTTTCGTCAAGTGTGCTGTGAAGACAGACCAGCTGATATGATACTCTGCATAAAGTGTAACACGCATATGCATGAAGCTTGTGTGGGGCTGAAACCCAAAGACAAAGCGCGGAACTTCCTGTGTCTCTCATGTGAGAAATGAATTAAATGAGACAAACCAGTTTCGTGAGTTATTATTCACGTTTTTATTGAAAAGTTGTGAAATTTGGGTATCATTTCATTCTACTTATTATTCGTATAAATGTACATTTCATCTCTTCCTGCCTGTTCAAGTAGTTTTCTTGCCATTTACATTCTCCAGAATGTGACGATCGAGGAGGACGTATTGGACGGTGACCGAGAGTGGTGGTGGCGCGAGTGGGGCACTGTTGTTGGGGGTCGTCAACTGCTCGCCACGTGCTTTAGCCGACCTCTTGGCTGTCAGGGCCTAAGTCTGCCTTACCCGCATGTATGTGGCTTATGAAGCTTAGAAGCCGTGGTGCAGGAGATCAGCGTATGGGACCGTATGTCTCCTTATCGGCTGTTGAAACCACTGGCAGTGGTTGGCTCTGACGAACATATGGAAGTGCAACGTGTTCCCAGCGCTGTGGTGGAGTGTGAGAAGTTGAGTACTCTTTTTGTGTAACAGAGTTATATATATATATATATATATATATATATATATATATATATATATATATATATATATATATGCGTATGAGTTTCTTCACCAGTGACCAGTGGTTTTGTTGAGGTCTTCTCACCACAGTTTTCGTTTGTCTGTCCGCGGGAATGTGGTAATTGCTTCTTGGTTGGGCCGTTTCATTCACACCTCGATTGGGTGATTTAGGGTCGGTGTCGCATGTCTCTGTGATTCGGAGTCTGTGCACACACCGCCCTTGCTACATCTTCTGGTTTTGGGTAACTCGGGGAGGTGGTGGTTTGTATTGGACGTTTTGGGGCTGATCTGCTATGGCCCTGTAGACCACCAGTAACTATTCCGCCTATTGTGATTTGGGCCCCTTTACACGCGCCACTACCATGTCGAACAACAGTAGAAATGACAGACAAGGGATCAATGAATACTGCGACATTCATCAAACAGATGGATCATTTTGTCGAATAGAAGCCTGCAAAATTTGTTATTTTGATATCTGATGGAGCATCGTCACGTTTGGACCCTGCCCCTGAAATTTTGGACATTGCTGAAGACCACAATATCAATATCAGCCATGAGCTGCAACCCATGGACAAATCAGTATTTAAACTGTTTGATTATTACTAGACTGATGAAGTTCAACTGTACTGGTCTACACATAAAGCGGAGGAAAACAGAGCAATTAAGTAACGTGTGTTTGGAAAAATCTTCAGCAAGACGTGGCCAGAAGCAGCAGCCTCAGTAAAGGTCGCGTCTGAGTTCCGTGTAACAGGACTTTCTGCTTTTGACCCAGAAGTTGTTCCAGTCTTTGCATTCGCTCCCTCCCGTCCATCACAGCATCCTGATCCAGAACAGGACATGCCAACTGCCACTGAAACAGTTACGCTGCCAGAGACTCCATCAGTCCTAAAGGCTTCCCGAACAAAGAGATGCCAGTCCAGTGACTCGAGCTCATCTGAAAGTGCGGCATGTATGGCAAAGGACAGTTGAAGTGACTTCAGTCTTGAAGACATTGACGTAGATGAAGATCGGGATTGTTCCTCCCACAAATTCTCTAAACTCCAGAGCAGAAGAAGAAAAACCAAAGCCCGCGAAATACGGCATTAAATTACAAGAAGTAGTTTGTATGTAAGGCACTGTTCACTGAAAAAGCAAACTCCACTGAAACAAGCAATTACTGCAAGAAAGAAAGTGTTGCAACAGGCTGGCTGCTTTCGTCAAGTGCGCTGTGAAGACAGACCAGCTGATATGATACTCTGTATAAAGTGTAACACGCATATGCATGAAGCTTGTGTGGGGCTGAAACCCAAAGACAAAGCGCGGAACTTCCTGTGCCTCTCATGTGAGAAATGAATTAAATGAGACAAACCAGTTTCGTGAGTTATTATTCATGTTTTTATTGAAAAGTTGTGTTTAAAATTATTAATACTAAGATAAAGAAACATACTAGTGTCAAAACAAAGAGTTAAAAAGCAGTAAGACGCAATCTGTCTCAGAAATTAATTAAGAAGGGTTTGTCTAAAAATATAATTATACAAATTTGAGTATCATTTCATTCTACTTATTATTCGTATAAATGTACATTTCATCTCTTCCAGCCTGTTCAAGTAGTTTTCTTGCCATTTACATGCTCCAAAATGTTAATATGAACCGATGTGGCTATGGGTCATATCTGGAACAAGGGCTGCTAACAAGGCCCAAATGTGATGATATTAATAAAATAACCTCTCTATTTATTTTTGAACTGAATATATTTGGAGGATGTTATACATATATTTTCAGAATCTTACATACACTGAATAAGAAATTTCTGATCGTTAAGTAGGCATTATTTGGTATGTGTATCTAATTTCTTCCCTATGATTACAAGATTTTCGTCTCCTATTACATAGTAATTACTCATTAAGTGTCCTCATATGCTATCTCTTCTTGTGACGTGTCAAGTACATCTCAACTACTGTGTTGAAATCAGTTTGCAATCGACTCTGTTGAGACTAATCCTAGCACTCAACTGTTCTCAAAAATTCATTGTTTTTTATAAGTGTCTGTTGAGAAAGAACCCTACTTCCATTATATCATTTTCTGCTGCCTTTTGTATAATCTACATGTCTTTCCAGTATTTCTGATCTTCTTTGAATTTTAATCCCCTGACTCCTACTACATTTAAACTGAACCTTTACACTTCCGTTTACATTCTAGCTACCCTGCTGGATTACGATTTCTAACGTTCCACGCGCTGTTTCGTAGAATGTTACCCCTTAGTTGATTTTTCAGTCTTAATATGGTCACTTCCTCCTTGCTATCTCACGCCCAGAAATCTGATTTGGGGAACTAACTGGGAATCTTTTGCCAATGAAGAGATCATCGTGATAGTTTTTCAATTGCTGTTCACACGTCCTGCGGCTGCACTATATTAGCACGTGTTGTCTTTAATGTAGTGATTTTTCCTTGTATTGTGGATCCTCAGGCTGTTGTTAACGCTGATTCTTCTGCCTTTACGGACGACGTCTCACGCCAGCTGCAAGAAAGTATCTGCTCCTCTCCATTTTTTTGACAAAGCTGTTGGCAGAAGAAGGATGACTCTGTATGCTGAAAGTCTGCCGCTAACATTCCTGATGGTTTTTATTCAAAGTTTAAGCAGGGGCTGGGTTCTAACACAGGACCGATAACGTTTCGATTAGCAGTCGATATCTCTTGCAGCACGGTGGCCATAACACTGTACTAGCGAAATTTAAACTGCGGATTTGGCAGCAATAGAAATGGACGCTGCTGTAGGCCTGCGAGTTTTTCTTTGATACAGGCAGCGTGCGCTGTATGGGTCCGTGTGCCAAAATTATTGAGCTTTACCGAATATCAGTTTTCAGTGGGATTATTGCTATTTGGTTCGGCTCCCGTAAATCGGCCTGGCTCAGGTGTATGGCCGATGCTCCATTAACGAGCGTTACGGCTGATTAACAGTCCCCTTAAATCCCCGTAAATTGCTATGCTGCGGCGTAGCCACGGCGGGCAGCCGGAAAAACGCGGCGCAATTACTCGCAACAAGTTGATCTCAGGAGCTGTTGAGGAGTCCAGAAACTTCTGGCAAAAGATGATGTAATAAAATGCGTTAGAAATTGTATAACTAATTTAAAAAAAAAAAAAACACAATATGAAAAAGCATGTGGAAAAATCAAATTTATTACAAAACGTCCTCATCTCGAGGCACGAAAATAACACATTATAGGTTCTGCTGAATCTTTCGAGTTATATTAGCGTGGTTCATCAAACTTTCTCGTTCCTGACGTTTCGTCAAGAGTTGCATTGGATCTCTCCAGAATTGCTCCTCGTTCCCCTGAATCATGCCGACTGATGGGCCGGACGTCCGAGAGCGACATAAATACTGCGAAAATAGGACGTGCTAGAAGTTTACGAGTTATTGGCAGGGATAATCCTTGACAGAAATAAAACTTAACTAACGAATTACTGTCTACCAAAGGTAAAACTTATCTGTCGATTCTGTAGAGTTACTGTCCATATATCATTAACTTTAATGGCTTTTTCCCTTTTGTTAAAATTAACTATACTGCATTTAACTGTATATATTTCTTTTCCCTAGACTTTGTCCCAATCGTCATGGAGTTGGCATGTTAATTTTTGCATTTGGCAACGTTAGCAGTAGAGTACGGTCCGATACCCTTCCTGTTGCTACTCCTTTCAGAAATAAATTAGTGTAACGAAAAGTAGTAATAAATTTCTTGGACGATACCATTTTAAGGATTCAACTGATCAGAAAGGAAAAAAATTGATAATCAGTCTCTGATGCAGCTACAGCGTGAATACAGTATTCCGAATTCGAGCCAGCTTTTATGGCTTAATTCTCGCTAAGGTGGAGTGTACTACAATCATTAAAAACTTGTCTTCTGCGCTGAGAAAAAAAGGAATGGAAGTCGTAAAAAAATGTGCTGATTACTGATAGTATACAACAACGATAATGAAGTGTGGATGATCTGAAACACCATATCTCCAGAAAATAAAAGAAATTAAACGAATTTAATTTCAGGTACAAACATTTCCATTAAATCACGCAACCTAAAAAAATTTTGATATATATTTCAATTTTAATGCGTCTTCAAAAGTAAGAGAATATTATTATTAGCACTTCTTATTAATTAGATCATATAGCAGAAATGACAAATTTCTGCACAAAAATGCCACAATGACTACATTACTCAGAAAATTTAATAAATTAACTGTGCAATTACCACAGCAAGAAACTGCATGAAAGTCAACTAAATAATCACCAAAATTTTGCTGTAGAGTAATGCAAAAATGTCAAAATGATTATTGGTAACAGAGAAGCAAAATTTAAATAACATATAAAATTATCATATTTTCCATTTTCCTTTGGATATAAGATTTTTAAGAACAGTGTTACATCATAACGATTGTCTCTAAGAGAAGAATAGTTCAACAGAATTTTCAATCCTTTTTCAAAATCTAGAATCCAGTTTCAAATATGTTTCTTCAATTCTGATTATGCCTCACACTCTTTTCAAGTTGTCAGACAAGTTTCATTCTGGTTATATAATTTACTAATTAGTAACACCTCAACATTAAAAATATGTTCCACATCTAATTGTTCTGCTGTTTTCACTATTTTTATTGTCCTATGATACAAATTATATCACAAAAGTTCTTGGATGTTCTCAATTTACTTACCTCTAAGCCATTAGGGCTGTTTGTGGACACAAACATCTACACATTGACATAAATGAACATGACACACGTCAGAATACATTTCCCTAACCTTGACTGTCTTCATCTTCTACACCATCAACATCAAAATTATCAACTTCAACAGCACCATCATTGTAACCTCATCAGACGTATTGTCACTAGCAAATCTCTTCTACTATCAATATTTCCTGAACATTCACAAATGCCCTACTTGAGCATAATATCTATATAATATAATTCTCAACCTAGCAGCTTCATAGTAAAGAAATATTCTCACTATAGCGTATCATCCATAACCAACAACAGTACATGTTCACAATATCTCAAAATGTTATCATTAATAATAAAGTTTACTCATAAAACTACTCTTAGGTTTTACTATTACACTTGGCTTATCCACATGGTTTGAAAAACAGCTTTCTATCTTTAACATGTTTCATTGCATACATTATGGGGATATTTACTCAGAAGTTATTATTATACATGAAATTTAATCTCAAAGGATTTGAGTCATAACAAGATTGTCAAAAACATTTCAGTTATTCCATAATAATTAAAATGCTATCTGCAGATCTACAATGTGACAATAGTGAATAATTAGTCAGAGCCATTTGCCAGGATCTTTTGCCAAATGGGTTCAAATACCCCTGAATGTGTCATAGCTGCGTAACAGTTCCCATGACAAATCGAAAGTCATGCACAGACATTCCCATTAAACAAGAAAGCTTAGAAATCCCAAAATACGTGAAATATCATGATTTCATCAAAATATTTTCAAATCACAAAATTAATTTCAAAGTAGTATAGCATTTCTCAGATATACCCAAAATTGGTTAATAAAGCATTATAATCCTGTAGACTGCATTAAACTACAATTACAAATCTTTTTATCAAAATATGCAGGACAAAATATCAGACACTTCTAATCGAAATCATTAAGTAATATTTACAACAAAAAACAGAAAACAGCATATTCCATTTCAAAGTAACGTATTAGTTTTCAAAAAGAGGAACTTTATCCACAAAACTTTTTCAACACATGGACATAGTGGACACACATAGTATGCTTAAGATTATTTCACACAGAAAGTACTTTTCCCCAAAAGCAATAAAATACAGTTTAATGAAGAATCCTTTTCCCTTAATATTGATCTCTCCTCTCTAAATTATCTCACTGTATATTACAATTTTCCTAAAGGAAGTTGATATTTACTTTGCTTTGGTGTCTTTTATGTATGGTAACCATAACATTCCTTTTTATCTGATAATATCTTATTATTATTCCAAACATCTTTCACTTTCATGTCTAAAAAAGAAGAGAGAATCGCGAAATGTAATTTATCTCTCATCTCAGAGTTTTGATTAACCATTTTTCTCCATTTACAAATAATTTTCCATGTCTTAATAGCACATGATCTCCTGAACATAATGATGAACATAATTTGCTACCATACATGACACTAAACAAATACTTCTTCAATCAAAATTGCGTTTCTCCCTAAAAATCATCAACATCATCATAAAAAACCTCTAACACATTTCCATGAATCCTCCCTTCTCATAATATATTCTTCTTACCCCACAAGTCACTATAAAGCTTTATCAACAGCAGTAAATTCACCTTTCAGAATCATCATGATAATACTATAACATTCACTTCCTCATCAACATTTTGCAGATAGCAGCTCCAGCAACATCATTCACGTACCCTCAAAATCGCGAACATCACCATTTCACATTCATCAGGACAAGGTTATAGCTTGTTAAGGTTATTGCTGGGTTATTCAAATCTGAGAAAGCATGTGATAGCTTGAATTATTTTTGGGTGCATTGTTGCCGTGAAAATGTGTCTGCAGCGTTCCTCGTTCCACTATTCATTCAAGTCCTCCTTGCCTTATCTGTATGCTCCAGAGGATAAAAGCCAACCAATGTACGCCTCTAATTCTTTCCCGTGTAATTCCTTCTACACCTTGCGTATACTATTTAGAAAATATTCATTCCATTTGTTGTTTACTCGCCTAGCCGCTCTGTTAGTTTTCTTTACCATGACAGATATTTTTTCTGGAGTAATTAGGAGCTTTAGCGCTTCTTTTATTGAACTAGGGGTGTCGCTTTAGGAACAGGTTTATTCTGATTTGTATTAGGAGACGGAGTTTGGCAATTGCTTTGAAGCTTTTTGTACCAAATCATTGCACTATTTCCAGTGAAATAATCTTTTACAGTGTTTTCATTACTTGCTATTAACTCATCATCACTATGAACGGTATCATCTACATTATCTTCCTCTCCCATTACGTCACTGCCTTCCTCCTCTCCTCTACCTGAGGGCAAGGATTCGTCATCATTCAGTTCAGAAGTACTGTCATTAGCAACGTCAGCACCATCCCACATTTGAAGAAGAATGATATTGACCTCTTCAGCTCGAAAAAGGTTTCCACCAATCTCAAACAAGAAATGAATCCTATATTTAAATTCTAACCTAAGTTATCAGACAATAGTTTTATCTAAAATTCCCACAATTTTTAATTTATGACTTACTTACGTCGTAATGAACAGACAGTTCTTTTTTCTTACGCCAAATATCGTACAGATATGATAAACTGTAAGATTTAAAAACAAATACGGAGCTTACCTAATAAACCCAGCCATCACCTGCCAAAAGTGTAACCTACATTGTTCCTTAAACAAGCCGGGGTCTTTGAAGACCCCAAGCGCCTGCTTTCGTTGATTTCTAAACTCAGTCATCTTAAATTAAAGAAACTAATTAATGGTATTCTTGCATAGTGGTCACTTAGCTCATAAGTACGAGAGAGATTTCAGTGACCATGAGCACTGCAGGATCAGTAACTAATGTAACTAATGAAGTGCAAGAAGTACAAGTGGTATGGGGTTTCAAAAGATCCCACGTGGCCAGTGGATGGTCGAATAAATGTGTACCGGTGCTCACAGCAATCGTTGCGCCACCTCCTGCTCTGTGGCGCCACGCAGTGTGAAATTCAGCAAGCCGTCTAATGTCTTAAGCACACGTGCATAGACACAGGTAAGAGAATAATAATGGCAGTACAGGTCGTGAGTACAGATTCACAATGATCGATGAACAGTTCATCCACTTGCGCAAGAAACGTCATAGTGTAAGGGTGTCGCAACGAATATCAACGCTCCTTGCTGCAAGGCAGTGTAAGTACTAGGGTGTTTCGTAAACATCTTACTTCTCGGTATAGTCACCATGGAGAGATATACACTTGGTCCAGAGATCCTCCAGTTCTTTCATCCCGTTGGAAAGTAGGTTCTGTTAATCTCTGCAAAATAGTCGTTGACTGAAACTATCACTTCCCCAGCAAGCCAAGTTTCAAGTGAGGGTACTGGAAGAAGTCAGCTGGGGTTAAGACTAGTGAATAGGGTGGATGAGGAACCAATTCAAAGCCAAATTCATGCATTTTTGCCATTTCTATCGTTGATGTGTGTGGTGGTGCATTATCCTGGTGAAAGAGCTTTTTTTTTGCATACCAACTTTGTTCTTTTTTCAGCCAACGCGAGTTCCATACGATCCCACAATGACACGTAATGGGGCCCAACCTTCTTGAATGTAATCTATGAGGATTATTCTTTGAGAATTGAAAAAAAGTAATAGTGGCCATCACCTTAGCAGCTGACAAAATGGTCTTTGCCTTCTTCGGTGCACTTTTACCAGACTTGGTTAATTGTTTTGACTGCCGTTTTGACTCTGGTGTGTAATGATGGATCAAGATTTCACCAGAAGTCACAAATCGGAGACTAAACATCGGCAGACACTGTTTTGGTATGTTGTGATATGCGCTTTTGGTCTACTGTGAGCAATCGGGCCACACACCACACACACAGCTTCTTCATAGCCAGTTCTCAGTGCAGGATATTATGCACTCGCTCAGTTGAGATGACTACATTCTCAGGAATCTCATAAATTTTTATACCGAGGTCTTGCATTACCATATTATAGATTCTGTCAATGGTTTCCGTTGTGGTGACCTCAAGTGGACAGCCGGAGCGCGCTTCGTCTTCGGTCCTTTTCCGACCACGTTTAAAGTCATTAATCCAAAAGTAAATGGTGTTCAATGATGGTGCTGTGTCCGCGTGAACTTCGTTCAATTCTGTTTTGATTTGTGCGGCAGTCCAACCCTTCAAATAAAAAATGAAAATGTTTAGTAACATCAGGAAACTATGTTTTCTCAATTTTTAATCGCGGTCGACACAGTGATCACACTGACAAAAAGGGTATCATTCTTTCAAGGAAATTTACTAGCCTTACCAAATAATCCTCTTATTAACGCCGATGTCGGTGAATAAGGAAAGAAAGTAAATAAGCGTAACTGAGAGTGCGTGTTTTCCTCGCAGACGAGGTGAAGTCGTTCCAGCAACAGACTCCTGGAGTGAACATAATGCTGTTCAACCAGACGCACTGTTTAAACGCCTGTGGGCCTAAGCGAGCCATTGTCGGTATGACATCGAATAGGTAGATCTAGCCGGTGGTGGATTTTGAAAACCCTCGATTTGGTGATGTCAGAGTAATATTAACCATGAATGAATGCGATGTGTCAATGCAGAATTCGGCCTTGTTCCACGGAAACGTCTACTCTCCTTCAGTGATACTGGGTGAACGTACAAAGCCTGTAGAGGACTTCCTCGGTACAGTAAAAATATTTGACAACGATGAGTGTATACACCTACAGAAGCAGACTTTTAAGAATTTAATGATTGGCAGCTACAACTATGCGGTGCAGCATGAGCCAGAGTGTCGGGACAAAGGTGGCAGTCATATGTCTACTGATTCTATGAGACACTGTGGAGTAATGTCTTGGAGTTAACTCGCCAAACTCTCCGCGCATCGGAAGACACCACAGTTCAGTTCTACGATGCAAGTTTGCATTGATGGACGTGGAAGTGTATCATTCAACATATGCAGATGTGTTCACAGGACTAGTTACTTATTTAAGTTTTTTTGTATACTCAGCTGTGTGTAAGAGTTTATAAAACCGCCTTTATCCCAAAGTAAATCACAGAAAGCAATTAGTTCTACAATGATGAAGCTGGAAAGAGGAAGAACAAGCTTCCCGATAACACAAGTGCTTTGGTTATTGGGCCTTCGAATCGTGGGAAAACTAATCTTCGTCTAACTCTGTTAACATATACTGAGGGAATGAAATATGCACTCCGCAGCAGAGTGTTCACTGATATGAAACTTTCTGGCAGATAAAAACTACGTGTCGGATCGGGACTCCAACTAGGGACCTTTGCATTTCCTCCATCCTTCCCTCTTCGTTATTTTGTTTAGGCCTCCGTCTTCTCCTTCTAGCTCGTCCTTACGGTGGCCAAAATTGCCCTCCTTGGCATGGATTCTCTGCCATTCAGAAGTTTGTATTAAAAAGTGTATGGCTTCATTTAAGGACAAAAGAAATTTTTAAATTAAAAAGTTATGATTTCTTCTTGTTAAATAAAGAAAATATCCAAAGAAAAGTATCTCTCCTCTTAATAGTGGGAAATTTAATGATGCTAAAATAAACTATGAATCAAATCTTGCATTTCCATTTTTAGGAGAACGCAAAATCTTTCGTCTACTTATAATTTAAAATTTGGAATAGAACATAAAACTTTCTTCTTATCAAATGAGATACAGAGTAAAAGAAAAAATGTATTTTTGAATCTTAATTCCTCAGTAGAATATCATCCCGTACATGATTTCAAGAACACGATTCCTTTCTCTTCTTCTCTTGAGAGGTTTTAAGAAATTCTTTTTGCCCTTTATACGCTATCAGTAAAGGCCATAGCTATGATGTCCATATCAGTGATTTTCTGCTTCAAGGTTCTGAAACATTTCACATCATGAGTCTTTGTCAGAACCATACATAAATTTTTTTGTAGTTTCTTGGTGCATATGAGGTGAAGATGCTGAGTCCTTAGCTACACGCAGTAAGTTCTTTGCTCCCAATAATCTTCTTTGCTCTTATTTTCTTCATTCAAGACGTAATGCACAATGTGCCATTTTACTCAATTGACAGCATTCCGTTTCGTTGTAGGATATGGTAATGTATCTAGAGTTTGAAAATCTGCGGCGGTGAAGATGGTGGGAAAGATTCTGTTGACGATGGTTAACTTCTGTTTAACTACATGACAAATGCCTTTTACACTTTCAACTCACACCTGTGTTCTTCAGTGTCATGAAGGTTGCATGACGCACACGTAGGCGAATTTGCGAGGTGCTTAACATGTAGTTTGAAATTAGCGGGTACCTTTCAATTGAGACTGTATACCATGTCGATTTCATCTTGGAGGGTAACTTGCGTTCGTGAATGGTATTCCGAATAGCAGGGCAGTCATTGTTGAGATATTTCTTTTCAATGATATTACCTTCTTTCTTGCTCACCATCGCCTGTAAAAATCCTTTGCTTTCATCATTCTGAGAGCCTCAATGACATGAAATTGTTTTCAACGATAAAATTTTTTACATATTAAAGACCTAAAGTTTTAAGTGCCGAAACCAGGTCAAAAGACTTAATTTTTGCCACCTAGGCTGATATTGCTTTAATTTTATTTTATATTAAAGACAGTTCTGAATATGGTGTACATCTATAGGTGGTTGTAGGGTGGCAGGATCAATTTCATTCAACAAGCGGTCCATCAAGTCGTTTTTTTCCACAGCTTGTGCTTTTGAAACATGTGTAACTCTCGTAACTTGTAATTGATGTCGGTGAGGTTCCATCCTCTATTTCTTGTGGGGAGTGTTAGTGTGACGAATTTCACTATAAAAATATTGCCGTGGCTCAGAAGGTTTCCTATCGCCGACATAATTATTTTCGCTGTTTCTGAGGGTGTCGGCAGGGTTTGTGCAACAAAAAAATGGCTCTGAGCACTATGGGACTTAACATCTGAGGTCATCAGTCCCCTAGAACTTAGAACTACTTAAACCTAACTAACCTAAGGACATCACACACATCTATGCCCGAGGCAGGATTCGAACCTGCGACCGTAGCGGTCACGCGGTTACAGACTGTAGCGTCTAGAACCGCTCGGCCACACCGGCCGGCGTTTGTGCAACAAAGTTAAGTTTAGATGTTATATGTATATTTACCGGGGTAGTTTTCTGTATCTCGTCGAGTTGCCTCAGACTGTTTGCTTGTACAGACGCTCGTATGACTGCAAGTAGCTATTTGGAATTGAGAGCAATGGTGTTTCGAATGTTGCTTGTGAATTCAATACCCAAACATTTCAGTTGGGGATCCTCCGTTAGCTGTGCCTGATTGTGCATGTGTATCCTTCTGCCTACTTCCACGATGCTGACTTGTCGTTATGTAGCTTGACACCAGATGCTGCAAGTTGAAATGTGTGTACAATATTGTAGCGGGACTTTGAATTTCACCGCGCTACACTCGTTCCCTCAGATAAAAAATATCCCGTCGCAGCGGTATGAGCGCTCGACGGCAGAGAAAATACAAAAATTGTAACTCTTTTTTTGTTTTCTATCCGTTTCTTGATTGTCTCTTGATAGCGGAAGCTTAAGGCAGACGTGATCTGATGAAGACGTTAAAAAAACTTATTAGCTAGTCTTGATCTGATTTTAATGTGTAGACATATTGTGGAAGTTGTTAAGAAATTCGGAGGATGGAAGTAGCAAAGTAAATTAAATTGCATACAGTATCAAGATGATTTTAATTGGTATAAATTAGTGATTCCTGGACGATTGCAAGATTTCGGAGCAGACTTTTCACGCAGAAATGAAGGAGATTTTTGAAGACCTGGACGCCGCACGAGAGAAGACAAGTTAACCTGGTAAAGGATGAACTCTTATCTACGCCACTTCCCCCTGTCAGTTACATTTTGTTATTCTCTGTTTCTTTTCAATAATTTTTGTAGCGGAAATTGGTTTAACTTTTGCTCAAAAATACCACAAGGACCACCCCAACAATAGCTTTTCTGTAATACGAAGTCCGATCTGCATTTCTTTCTTTCTTTCCTTTTTTTCACAGTCATTAACGATTTTTTTTTAAAAAAAACCATTTTCACTTATGATTTCTTCCCACATTTTCAACCTTTTTCTTTTTCTTTTCTTCTCTCTTTTCCTTTTTTATTAAGCATAGTGACTCCATAGTGTCCCCAAGTTTTGTGTGTGAACAGAATAAAATCGTCAACATGCGCGTCGGGTAGACAAACACACCAATGGTGCGAGTCTGGGGTACGCCTATGAAAAAGCACATTTTTGTGTATTGTGTAATATTTTTGTAAATGTGAAGAAGGATCTGTACGTAATTTCGTTTTGGTATTTGATCACCTGGGGTCGCTGTCCTGAAGTGAAGCAAAGTTCTTGCACATGTTGCGGTAGTATGGGGCGTATGTACCATCATACATAAGTAAGATGTTAAAGTCTGTAGTTTGCTGGGAAAGTTCCGAAAAATCCTGTATGCCTTGGGGCAAACGGGACAGGGCATCGGCTACTACGTTTGATTTACCTTTAATGTAAATAATTTCGAAGCTGTATTCTTGGAGTGAAAGGCACCACCGGGTGAGCCGTGAATGAAGCAATTTGCACGATAGCAAGAAAGAAAGGGCTTGGTGGTCTGTGTATATGCGCGTATGTTTACCCCAAAGAAAGTAGCGAAACTTACGGAATGCCCAAATAATGGCAAGAGCCTCCCTTTCCGTCACCGAGTACCACCTCTCGCACTCAGTGAGCGTGCGGCTCGCAAAACGTATCGGTTTGATGACAGATCGTCTTGATTCGGATTGAATTTGAAATAGAAAAGCTCCAAGGCCGTATGATGACGAATCCGTGGCTAGGCAAAAATCTAGCGTCATGTCAGGGTGGCAGAGGAGGGGTGCGTTCGCCAATGCATCTTTAATAGCCTGAAAATCAGCTTGGCAAAACTCTGTCCATCTCCAAATTGCGTTCCTTTTCGGTAGAGTTAGCAGGTGAGAGCTGTTCAGAAGCAAACTTCCGAAAGAAAGAAGATAATCCTAAGAATGCTTTCAACTGTTTGCGGTTTTGTGGAGGAGGGAAATTACGAATAGCATCAATCTTCTTAGAATCGGGACGAATGCCTTCCGGCGAGACAATATGGCCTAAAAACTTGATTTCGCGCCTTCCTACTTTGGAATTCGAAAGATTTACTGTGACTCCAGCTTGTGAAAATTTAAATAAAATTTGCTGTAACGGATCAATATTTTCCTCCCACGTATTTGTTGCCACGACAATATCATCGACGTACGCCGTGACGCGTGACAACAAACACGGGCCGAGAACGGCGTCAAGCGCCCCGATGAACACGCCCGCGCTTACGCGCAAACCAAAAGGCAACACACAAAACTGATAACTGCGTCCTTCACAAAGGAAAGCAGTATATTTACGACTGTCATTGTGAAGGGACACCTGCCAGTACCATAAGCGGAGGTCAATATTAGTTAGGTATTGTACATTATAAAATTTTAGTAACTGATCGTCCAAGTTGACGGGTCTTGTGTTAACAGGTATAATAATTTTGGTGATTTCACGTGCGTCTAGCACCAATCTGACATTGCCATCTTGCTTGCCTACCGCCGGGATAGGACTGCAATAAGGGGACACCTCAGGTCAACATACACTCGATTTCACGTAAAACTGCGGGTTTCCTCACCCATGGAATATTATAATGTGTCCTAAAATAAGTCTTATGTGGCTTAACATCCATTTTGTAGCTATAACCTCTGATTACACCAGGCCTCTCACTGAAAACTTGTGCATAATCACATAATAATTTGTACAATTCTTCTTTCTGTTGTTCCGTTAAATAGTCAGATTCGACACATTTCCGATACAATAAATCCTGCTCAGTCTCCTGATAGTCAATCTGCAGGTGTTAAATTACATACACTAACTATGCTGGGATATACCAATTGAAACTGACTTACTTCGTAATGTTTTTGTCGTGGTTCAATCGTCTTGTTAAGTTCAACATTAATTAGGTGTTCTCCTACAGATAATTGACTTATGCCATTACTTAAATCTATGATTGCTTTGTGTTCATTCAAGAAATCCATCCCTAGGATGCAGTGTACGATAAGCTTGTCTACAATCAGAAAATTACACTTGAACTATGTATTAGAAAATGTGAAGTTAACAAGGGCTTGCATGGGTATGTTCTTAGATTTAGTACCTGTGGCACTAACCACGTGGCAATTCTGTACAGGTAATGTAGGTATGTTTATAATTTGTTTGAATTCATTATAAAATGCGGTTGACATCACACTTGCAGCAGCACCAGTATAGAAATAAAATTTGTACATCATAATCGTTAAACTTAACCCATGCCGTAGCTTGTATGAATTCTTTAACACAACTGTATGATTTAATGTTTATCTCGTCGGTTAATTCCTGTTCTGCTGTCATTTTGTCATCGTACCTGAGGAAACAAACCGTCTCAGCCGTTGCGCTCTTACAACACCTCACGACCGAAGCACGAGCGCTTAGCTCGGTCGTCGACTGTTTTCCGTCGTCTGCTGTGTTTGGCCGGGTTCATTGACCAGCTCCACTATGTTTACATTCCGGCCGGTTGTTATTGCTACTTCGTGGCGGGGAGTGCATGACTGTACTGGGGAACAGCGGCGGATTCCGTGGAGGGTTATGATTTGTCATGTGTGAATGTTGTGTGTTCCACATATTCGGTCGGTGATTGTTGGGATTGTTATTGTTTTGATGGTAATTATGTCTGTTATATGGCATGTTCCTGTCAAAGCAGCCCGGGTTGTACCGGTTATTCTCACGTCTCCCATTGCGGTTGTTGTTGTACTGCCCGTGATTTTCATTTTGCATGTAGTTACCATTTTGATATGGGTGATAATTATTGTTGTTATTATTATTATTCCACGAATTTCTGCGGTTGTTCCTACCGTCATACACGTTTCCATTTGAATATGTTTCGCGCGCAGTCATCGTATTGTGTCACTGCGCGGACGGATGGTTCCACCAACCACCGTCACTACGGTTCCTTTGGGGTGGGTGCTGATTTTGGTTACTAATATGAGTAAAATTTGGATGGCGTGAATCCCCTCTGTAAACTACGTCCATTTGATCTAAGAAGTTTAAGAAAGTCTTAACGTCATTCTCCGATACTCCTATTAATCTGTCTCGGTATGGAAAGGGTAAGTGGCTCTTTAAAGTGTCAATTATCGCTGGCAAGTCGGCTGGTTTGGACCAGTACAGTATGTTGTCTAGGTACCTCTCAAAGTATTGTCTTAATGTCTCTTTTTTTAGGGTCATAGGCCTCGGGGTTGCACACTTCTCTCCTTAGACTCTGTTGCTCATTCTCGGACCAGAATTCGTCCAAGAAGGCTTGTTCGAACTTTTCAAACGTAAGGCACCGCTGCTTCATAGCGGCACCCCACTTAGCTGCTCGTCCTCTCATGAGATTGGTGACGTATCTGATTTTATCGACTTCTGACCAACCACGTGGAAAAACACCGTCAAAGGATCTAATAAACACAATAGGGTGGACTTTGTGCTTGTCCTCACTGGAAAATGTCTGGAAATACCCATGCCTTACAAACGTGTCATCGGCCATGCCGGTTGGCATAACTGTATTGACGTGGTTTGTGACACTTGCTACTCTAGGTGTCGTACCGTAATATTGCTCGTTTGGTGGAAAAGAAAGCGGCACATTGCAATTTTGACTTGAAATAGGTGATTCCACAATAGGTGTCCTCTCTGTGTCATTAGCCATGGTTTTAGCTGTTTTGTCGTTCCCTGACGATGCATTTGCACCAATCGCCAAACACGGCACAACATTGTCTCGTAATTTTGTCAGTTCTTCTATGTGTTTTGTCTCGTCTTTAACATGTGTCTTTGTTTTTGAAAGTATGTCCTGTGTAATTGTTTCAAGTTTTTTCTCCAGATAGTAGTCACACAATTTACATTCATGTACAATTCTCTCGGCCATGTTGGTGTCGTTGTTTAGTGACGCGAGGTCCGCTCGGTCTTCTAATTTTTCTATCTTTTTTTTTGAGATGGGTTTGTTCAAGAACTACCATTGTGAGTTGTTGGGTAATATTTACCACTTCTTCAGTCAGCTTTTCTTGGGTGGAGCTAGCTGAAGTGTGGGCCTGAGCTAACTCTTCCACACGGGTGTTCACTTCCTGCTGCACATTAACTATTTGAGTTAACTGATTCTCACATCGGGTGATATTGTTTTTTGTTTCATGTGTGAATGTAACCAAAGTTTCTTCCTGTTTGGTGACTCGGTCGGACAGTGTCTCAAATCGGTGGCTGAGCTGTTGAGTGGTGTTATTTAATTCTGTCATCTGTTTTGTCGTTCGTTCAAAATTTTCGGTCATAGTATGGTTTAATATGTCAATTTTCTGACTAACGTCTCGTTTCACGTCTGCAAATAACTCTAATAGTCGGTCCAGTTTGTCAGTTTCCTGTGTCCGATTTGTGTCACGTTGCTGAATTTGTCTCATATACGGTTCTGACATTGATGTTAACAATGGCGCTGACGGTCTAGTCTCGCGTCCATTCCACATTTCGTCATTTAAGGTCGCCATCTGTGTATTATCACAAATGTTGCGAGTTTGAGGCAAAATCATTGCATTGATCTGTGAACTCGTCCATGGAGGGAAACGCGGACTTTCTTGTTGGTTGAAAGATGAATCTACTTCACTTAACTCATCTGCCGAAACTATCTCAACCTTACCGCGTTCCATTGTAATAGGATGTATAATCGTAAGTTAAAAAAAGGAATAATATAAGTCTGATTAATAAAGATTTGATTCAAATTTAGGATGAAATATTTTCTCGTCAATGTAAATGATTGCTCTATTGCAAACAATGGTTGAGAAAGATGCAGCAGGGCGGACAAAATTTTTCGTAACAAATGACTGTTTGGCGGTCAAATTCATGATCTTCATATGCTACAACAATACTATAATTACCACAACTACAATACAGATAGATAATTTTGGAAAAATCTAGAAGAAAACTACAGGATGCGTGGAAAGGGAAAAATGGATTCTGCAGTTGGCTATTTATAAAGGCACATTTGCATGTCGAGCGTGAGTTTCCTCGGAAACGCGAAATATTAATTAAATAAATAATCAGTGACAAATAAATAAAGCCTATGGCACACAACTGCAGCGCTGTGTCGCTGATAAAACAAAAGCACAATTACGTTACTCTTATGTTTGATTAAGAAAGAGAGAGCTCTGGTTGAAGTGGTGCGAGAAGCACGTATTTTATTTTATTGTCTGGCACACCGCCATATTTCATGTTATAGAAGAATACTGCGAGTTGCAACCACACTAGGCACTCGATTCTGTAAAGAATTTATATTTATAAAAGTAAGTAGGATTATGAACTGTAGGCTTATTCATTGAATATATCTGATTTAACTAACTGTGAACTTTTTTTATGTTTAGTAGACAATCACCTCTGTACGACGTATTGGCATGGCTGGCAAATTATTGTAATATTGAGATTTAGATTATGAGTCCGCACCTACCGCAGCAGTCTTTGGAAACGATTTAATTACGAAGTCCGATTATTCAGTTTTATTTCACGGTCAACTACGAGTAACATTGCCTTTACGAAAAAGCCATTGTCAAGCGTCTGATAACGAATAATTAAACGTCCACGTTCCAGATAAGCAAAATATTAATTACAATTGCAATCACAATCACCATCATACAGATAGAATAATCAATATCAAAATAACAATATATTTTTATTTATTTATTTATTTTATTTATTTTATATTGGCGACTGCGTGTCGGACTTGTTATTTTGTCATTTGTTACATTGTTCTCTTTGTTTCATGTAAAAAAAAATCAACTTTCTGGACCTGGACGTCAATGTATGAGAGATAACAAAATCTGAAGATATTTTCCAATTCTGAAATTTTGCGGGAAGACGCAATGAAACTTCCAGCAAAATAAGGTAAGACGCAGCATCTTTGCATTGGTAGGCTTGACCAGACGTATAATTCAGTGTATTAGCTTTTCAGTAAATTCTGTAGTGTTTCTTTTCTGCATAACAGTTTCAGTGATAAATTTCATTCTCAGTACTTTTCCCTAAACAATAACGTATGCAACAATACCAATACACGAGTGTACAATATGGCCGACTTCTGTACGATATCATGTAACATGGCTAGCAGCCATTACCAATAATCTCAAATTCAGTTTATATTTTTAAATTAACAGACAGCCATTGTTGCTACGAGCGATTCATGCTCAACTACATTTTATTTTAAAATCAGTGTCAAAAATTTTCTTGAAACATATATCACGTGTGGCATGGTAATAACTAGAAAACAATACGCAAAAATGGAACAGCAAGGACGTACTATTCAGACGCAATCCGACACGGACGTGAGACAAGTGTTAGAAAATGACTTTACGACAGCAACCGGTAGTGACGATTCATCAAACGTTGACGCAAGTGTTGACGAAAATTTTGACAATAGGCCGTCCACTACAAAAATTTCAAAATCTCAATCAGAGCCCATGTTAATGCATGACGTCACGTCTAATGACGCGGCGGGGGCAGAGACCTTGCAAACGGTAAACATTGCCGACATGTTACAAATGCTAATGAAACAAAACGCAGAAAACATGGCAACCTTAAAGGCACAATTAGAGACACAAAATGAACAGTTAAAAACACAAAATGACGAAATCAAATCTGATCTCATAGCAATCAAGATAGGTAATGACACTTTGTGTAAACGTGTGGAACTTATAGACGCCACACTGACCAAACAGATGACCGAACTCAGTACTAAATTTTCCCAGCTCAATACGAGACAAGAAAAGACTAAAACTGAAGTAGCACTTTTACAGAGACAAGTAAAAAACCTTAATGTCACGTGTGAAGTTCTTACTGAACAAATTCAAACATATCCTTCAGTACATGACAACCTTGAAAAACGAATTACTGACGTACAGAATAAATTTGACAATGTTGAACAACACCTGACTGACATCTCACAATCAGATGCCACAGCTCATTTTCAAAATATTAATAAAGAATTTCATGATTGGGTTGAGAACAAAGACAAACATTTTGATAGATGCTTACGTGAAAATTTACCAACAATTGTGCACGACTCCGTAGCGCAATACATTACTAATAACAAACAGCTGATCAGTGACGCAGTACAATCCGTCACTGCACCCATGAGACAATTCACCGATCAACTACAGTCTGAATGTAACGAAAATATCAGTCAAAATGTACAGTTCAGAAACCAATATACATTCGAGTATGATACACACATTCCGCACACGACAAATACACAAGAACAAAACACACCACGACTACAACACATACCACGATGTGGAAACACAAACACAAGCTATTATCATGGTAAACCACAGCAACATTATCGTAATTACTCGCCAGCTGAACATACCAGTAATTACAGTGGAATAAATCCATATCACAATGCGAAGGAAGATGAAAGCTTAATGAAACACAGGCAATTTCAGATTTTTATCCCAGAAAAACGAACCATTCATCCGGTGATTTTTCTTAAATCTTTTAGTAACGCATTTCCACGCACTTGGAGTGACCGGAAAAAGATTTCATATATTGTCGGTTACATCCAAGACGATGCAGCTGTCTGGGCATACAGTCAAGCTGACGTATGTACCACGTACAGTGAGTTTGAGCGTGCTTTTCTGAACAAATTCTGGTCGCAATCCGTCCAGGAGCGACTCAGAAGACAAATTTTAGAACCTGAAACTTTTAACAGTAAAAATGGTAACTTACGCAGATATTTTGAAAAATACTTGAACATGGGACATTTTTTAGACGAACCAGTCGCAACGCGTGATATACTCCGAGCGTTGAAGGCCAAATTGCCTTTCAACATTAAGGAAAAACTTCTACATATCCCGGATGACGATTCAGATTATTTTTTAACAGCTTTAGATTCGGTTGACATGTTACTTGAAGATCAGAGCTTCGCGCGGCAAAACAGCAGCCACAATGTTTACACTAGTGGTATGCAAAACATGCAGGCTTGCCAACACAATTCTGGCGCGCCCACAGTTGGATACGCGGTACAACAAAAACAGCAAACTCACATGCCGTCTCAGTACGGAAATCAAAATCAACACGCGTATTCCAATGCAAACAATAGTTACAACAGTAATAACATTTCATGCGGCAATCCATACAAAAGGCACCGCGGTAATAACTACAACGGTAACAACGGATACAAAGGTAATAACAAAAACACAAACAGAAATAGAAATAATAATAACTACGAGCCAAGACAGCATCAAGGTTGGACTCGTAACGATCAGTACTTTCATTCAAACTCTGCTTTACCACAGCAGCCACCAGGACAAAATTGGAGCATACCTTACGACCGACAGGTAAGTTATAATGCGCAACAGCAACAACAACCGCAAAAGTTTGGAGATCATAATAGGCAATATCCGAATGTGAATATAATAGAAATGACACCTGATGCACAACCTCAATCTGTGTCAGTACCTAGTACAAATGATAATCCAACAAACTAGAAACAGTCACTACTTTGCCCCAGGTCGTGGCTGAAGAATTCTTGGGGGGCGACTTCAATGTTAATCAGTTATTTGACACCACACTTGAACAACAGAATAATGATATGCCGAGTAATTCTAAACAAAAACTACCTGTTTTATTTATAAGATACAACCACAATAACAATATATCAGATGAACTTTTACAAGACAGTACACAATGTCGTTTAAACATAAATGAAATTGTTTTAGCATCTACTACTGGTGTAGTAGGTGGGATTCCAACTACTATTATCCTAGATACAGGTGCAGCTGTAAGCGTTTTGTCTTTTAATTTCTATAAAAAGATGTGTGAATTGGAACCTGTGCCTGAGTTTCCTGCCCAAAACTGTAAAATAACTACTGCACTAGGTAATAAGTCATGTAGGGATACGAAGCAAGTTTTTGTAAACGTTAAAATAGGTAATGGAACCGTACAATGGCCATTCCTGGTTGTACAAAACCTTGTGACAAATTGCATATTAGGAATAGATATTATGAGCGAGAAGGACTGCATTATAGACTTCTCCAAAGGTAAATGTATTTTAAATGATAAAGGCAGTGTAATTATTATTGATTTGGACAGGAGAACTCTAAAGCATGACAAACACTGTACAGGGTACAAGGTTCAGTTAGTACTTGACAATGACATTCAAGACATGCAAACACACTCATCTGACACAGAGCTATTGGACTTGAAAACATTGCTTGATCATAAGATAAGTGAAGCTACAGCTCTCAGTGTACATGAACGTATAAAACTACAGGAAGTGTTATCCAAATATTTACAAGTTTTTACCAAACGATTAGGTGTTATCAACACGTATGTGTACAAGATTGAAGTTAAGCCTCACAAGATCTTCTACCATAAGACATATAACGTACCGTTATCTCAACGACCTGCTGTGTGGCAAGAATTAAAACGAATGTTAGACTGGAAGGTCATTGAACCATCCACCTCACCTTATTGTAGTCCTCTACTTGTTGTCAAAAAATCAAATGGAAGCATTAGGTTAGTGTTAGACGCACGAGCTATTAATGAAATAATTTTACCGGTTCACACAAAACCTGAAAATTTAGAAGAGCAATTACAGAAATTTCTAGATGCAAAATATTTTTCCACAATAGATCTCGCTAATTCGTTTTGGCAGGTGGGTATCACTCCTGATTCTCGGAAATATACTGCATTTATGTTCGGGGGGCGAACCTATCAGTTTTGTGTTCTACCCTTCGGACTGAATGTCAGCTCTGGGGTATTCATTACAGCCCTGGATACCGTGCTTGGCGACGATTTAGTTGAGACAGTCACACACTATGTAGATGATATACTGATATACTGATAGCTACACGATCTTGGAATGAACACGTTGACACTCTTCAAAGAATTTTAGAAAAATTTGCACAAGCTGGAGTCACGGCCAACCTAAGAAAATCAAAATTTGGTTGCAGTGAGATAAAGTATTTAGGACATATCATTAATTCACAGGGCATACGTCCGGATCCCAGTAAATTAGATGCTATCAGAAACTTTCCTAGCCCTCGAACTAAAAAGCAGTTAAAATCATTCCTTGGGCTATGTTCATTTTTCAGACGTTTTTTGCCACAACCACTTTTGAACAGTAAACATCTGCTAAATCTACTCAGAAAGAATCAAGTTTGGATCTGGTCGGAACAGTGCCAGAATGACTTTAATACAATTAAACATGCTTTAGTGAATGCTAACATACTGAGCCATCCAGATTTCAATTTAGATTTTTGTATGACTTGTGACGCTTCACGTACTGGCTTGGGCTGTTGCTTATTTCAAGTTGTAAAGAATAAAGAGGAGGAACAGATAAGAATTATTGGGTTTGCGAGTCGCACTCTAACTGAATGTGAGCGTACATACTCCACTACTGAGTTAGAAACACTTTCCATAGTATGGGCATTCAAGAAATTCAATTATTATTTATTTGGAAAACATACGGTAATTTACACCGATCACCAGGCCCTGACATTTTTGTTAACTTGTAAACTTGTACATCCTAGACTATCACGATGGGCAGTTACACTTCAGAACTACTCTTTTGAAATTAAGTACATAAGAGGTAAGGACAACACCATTGCAGACACTTTGTCTAGACTTCCACAAGGTATGAATGATACCAACAGTGACTTAGAAAATATAAATGACTACAGGATTCTCTTAATGCAAGACAAGCAGTATCACCAATATTATATTGATATGTGCAGAAACATGGCTGAATTACAAAAATCTGATCCTCACTGGTATAAGATAATAACATTACTGGTAGAAAAACACAATCATCCTTTGACTAAGTATTACAAGTTACACAATGATGTGTTATTTTACCGCCGACATCCAAATGCTACTAACTGGTGTGTATGCATTCCCAAAGAGTCTGAACGTAATCTAATTTGGCACACACACTTAGTTTGGGGTCATTATGGGACGAAAAAGTGTTTGGCAAAGCTCAGTACATACTGTTATTTTAGCAATATGAGAAGAAAAATTTACAGGGAACTAAAAACATGTGTCATATGTCAAAAATCAAAACCTCAGAATTTATCCACAAAAACAGATTTACATTCTATTTTACCTAGTAAACCCCTGGAAATTCTGTGTACTGACATCAGTGGACCGCATCCAGCAAGCTCTGGAGGCGTCAAATATATCTTAGCTTTTTACGATATATTTTCTAAACATGTAAAACTTTATGCTTTAAAATCCGCCACTGCAAATGCTATAATACGAAGATTCTCAAGTGATTACCTGACGCACGTGGGAAAACCTAAAGCAATTCTATCAGATAATGCAGCATACTACTCTGGGTACAAATGGAGAAATTTCTTGAAGGACAATAACATTAAAAGTATATTTATTTCGAGGTTTAGTCCACAATGTAACGCGACTGAGAGACTTTTCCGAGAATTAAACCGTTTCATGAGGACCTACATTTCATCAAAACATACTAATTGGGTGTCCTACCTAAGTCTTTTCGAAGACGTACACAATAACTTAAATATTTACGATACGAATTACACACCTAACGAGATCATGTTCAATTGCAAACAGAACGATCAGTGGATAGAACCATTACCTAAGTTGTCAGACAAGGAAATCACACCTGAACAGAAAATAAAAGAAGTATTGACTACATTGACACATCACGCACAAATACGAAACAAACGTCACAGAAACATAATAAAAAGAAAACAAAAATTCGATGTAGGAATGCTTGTACTACTTCGTACTCATCATAAATCTGTAGCACTCAAACGACGCAACGCTAAGTGGCGTCTGCTATATGAAGGACCTTATATAATTGTTAACATACCGCATCCTGGTGCGTATCTGTTACAACATCCTAGAGCTAACAAAATTGTTGGACTATACGCACACCGAGATCTTAGAGCATTTCATGCTGAATAATGTCAAAGTCATACCCATCAAAATATTGCTAAGCAACTCGAAAAACTCTGTTGTTACAACACAGATAATAAGTAGTATAGAAATTTTCATTTCAGCGGTTCCAGTGACGCAGTTGAAGACAGAAGAACTCTTCTTTCAGCGCGCGCCTCCACCTGAAAGACGGAATATTAAAGTAAAATTTATGATTACGTAGCGGTGGATGACATATTAATTGTTCACGGAACATTTGTTACTTAAGGTACCACTGACTTGGTGTGACACCTGACGAACTGACAGACGTCATCTGTGAAGCGATCTTTTACTTTGAGAAATAGATTAGACGCACATCTCTCAACACGAAAAGCATCTATCAGTAGTCAAGGCCACACAGACACTCTACACACACGCACAAAACGCGAGGAATCGAACATTTTCTGTCTCTTACTATTTTGAATATTTATTGAGTAGTGAAAACGCCTGGTCTTGCCTACTGATGTAATGAATGTTGTGTCTAACCTATCTTAATTTCAGATGACATCACAAAAAAAAAAACATCGATAATATCCCAGCAAAACCGCTAAAGAGGATGTAAATATCTGCAATTCATGTAATCAAATGTGACACAATGTAATAACCTATAGCGATGTAATGATGATGTAAACATGTTTATGTGCAACTATATTATGTTTATGCTAAGAAAATATGTGACGTGTGTATGTATAATTACTTATTTTTTTTAACTGATGTATAGTGTAACTGTTACTATGTAAAAATTTGAACAAAACGAGTGCCAAAAAGACATTGCATAGTGAACCACTGTTCACGGAAATTAACGAACATTACTAACTCTGCAACTACGCGGAAACCTATGTGAAAGAAACTGTAAATGCCATTCATTATGCAGTGTATCTATGTAAACGCGATGAACGATTTCCTTGATTAATAACTACGAACATTTAGGTGAGCTATATTCAGCAAAAAACTGAAAATGTGAAGTGCATAATTCGTGCATCGTCTAGTGATATTACTACAGTACCCAACTTCAAGATGTTAACTGGATTAAATGGACACAAAGTGCCTGTCCAGAAAACAACATGACGGGTGGAAGAATTTTGGTTGGAACTTCAGGGAATGAAATGTTCTCGAAATGTGACGGACACTCTTACCTGGACTGTCCAAGGATCGACGCCAGCTATGTGCCGTCCGAGGTTCTGCAGCCAAGCTTCCACGGAATGTAAAAAACGAACTGCACGTGGACCAATTACTCGACGGGTCACGTCTGATCTGTAATAAGCAATGCTTTTAGTCACAACGAACTGCATCACTACGACTATAATGGAAATGAGAAATGGACACGCTTATGAATTAATCACGTTGTTATACAACGATGTTACTGTGATCAAAAAACTTTACCACGACGATACTAACCTGTAAAAAATTATTGTGCAGCGGATGAATATGAACTGTAATAACGACACGATGTGTATAGGTCAACGCACCTGAAAAATATGGACATCTTTCTTTGAAGTATTTCAAAACAATACTATGTAACTAAGAACATTCAACAATCTAAGTTGTATTGTGTTATAACAAATATTGTAAATTTAAAACTAAGTTACCTGTCATAGAATGTAGTCTTCATATGTAATCTTGGTTGAATATTTTCTTTGTGCAACGACTGAAAAACGCGCGCACACGAACAATATGAACTGCAATACTGTGCCGCGTGATCTAACTGTACGATATAACGGCAGTCCCGAAGTTACACAGACGCTTCTGCGCATGCGTGCACTCTATCTGCCAACATTAGAACTTTTACGGCGCACCCGCGTCATTCAAATTTTGTATATAATGTGTAATGTAAGTCATGTAAATAGTTGTAGATAACTTAGATTTTCTTGTGCCTTTAGGTGAATTGCTCGCCTGCAGGTGTGTCCTTTCGCCTCGCAATTCAGGGGGCAATATAAAGGCACATTTGCATGTCGAGCGTGAGTTTCCTCGGAAACGCGAAATATTAATTAAATAAATAATCAGTGACAAATAAATAAAGCCTATGGCACACAACTGCAGCGCTGTGTCGCTGATAAAACAAAAGCACAATTACGTTACTCTTATGTTTGATTAAGAAAGAGAGATCTCTGGTTGAAGTGGTGCGAGAAGCACGTATTTTATTTTATTGTCTGGCACACCGCCATATTTCATGTTATAGAAGAATACTGCGAGTTGCAACCACATTAGGCACTCGATTCTGTAAAGAATTTATATTTATAAAAGTAAGTAGGATTATGAACTGTAGGCTTATTCATTGAATATATCTGATTTAACTAACTGTGAACTTTTTTTATGTTTAGTAGACAATCACCTCTGTACGACGTATTGGCATGGCTGGCAAATTATTGTAATATTGAGATTTAGATTATGAGTCTGCACCTACCGCAGCAGTCTTTGGAAACGATTTAATTACGAAGTCCGATTATTCAGTTTTATTTCACAGTCAACTACGAGTAACATTGCCTTTACGAAAATATCAAAATAACAATATACTTTTATTTATTTATTTGTTTTATTTATTTTATATATTGAATGTTTGAATGAAACCTAATTGTGTGACTCACCATTAAATTTTCTGTCCTGCGTAATTGTATTCGTTAAAATATGGATTTTCTTAATACATCTCCATCGGATAATCACCAAAAGGTCTCAAAATAACCGTTTTGCATCAATATATGCCATGAAAAGAAAACAGATTGAATTAGTTACAAAAATTCTTTACAATATTGTTGTATAATCGTTTGCTTAGTTACAATAAAGTTGGTGTTTTCGTTACCCTTTAAACTTCAGGATTTTTAGTTATTCTCTGTTGGGAAAAAATACAAATTAAAGTTTCAAATTTGCTCAAAAACGACACATCCGAAAATTGCGTCCTGTTACGGTCGCCAGTTGTAGTGGTTAATAAAAAAGGAAAAGAGAGAAGAAAAGAAAAAGAAAAAGGTTGAAAATGTGGGAAGAAATCGTAAGTGAGAATGGTTTTTTTTAAAAAAATCGTTAATGACCGTGAAAAAAGGGAAAGAAAGAAACAAATGCAGATCGGACTTCGTATTACAGAAAAGCTATTGTTAGGGTGGTCCTTGTGGCGTTTTTAGCAAAAGTTAAACCAATTTCCACTACAAAAATTATTGAAAAGAAACAGAGAATAACAAAATGTAACTGACAGGAGGAAGTGGCGTAGGTAAGAGTTCATCCTTTACCAGGTTAACTTGTCTTCTTTCGTGCGGCGTCCAGGTCTTCAAAAATCTCCTTCATTTCTGCGTGAAAAGTCTGCTCCGAAACCTTGCAATCGTCCAGGAATCACTAATTTATACCAATTAAAATCATCTTGATACTGTATGCAATTTAATTTACTTTGCTACCTCCATCCTCCGAATTTCTTAACAACTTCCACAATATGTCTACACATTAAAATCAGATCAAGACTAGCTAATAAGTTTTTTTAACGTCTTCGTCAGATCACGTCTGCCTTAAGCTTCCGCTATCAAGAGACAATCAAGAAATGGATAGAAAACAAAAAAAGAGTTACAATTTTAGTATTTTCTCTGCCGTCGAGCGCTCATACCGCTGCGACGGGATATTTTTTATCTGAGGGAACGAGTGTAGCGCGGCGAAATTCAAAGTCCCGCTACAAGAAGGCCACCGCCTCTGACCGAACACGCTGAGCTACTGTGCCGGCGCCCATCTGAGCCACCGAGGACAGAGAGGATAGTGCTACTGCAGGGATTCATCGCCGACACGCTCCCCGTGAGACCCACATTCTCAACTTATATTCCACACACGACATTCGTAGTGCCTCTGCCGTTATACCCATTCTCGTGGCAGACACTCCACCGAGTCCCGTAAGAGTTCAGCAATTCGTGTGCATCCGCACTGAAGAAGGTCCCATCTGGTTAGTGTTAACGGTATGAAGATGGCATCTGTTCTTTCGGACATGTCCATTAACGTTAACCAGCTGATGACCTTCTTCAGTGCAGATGCACACGATTTGCCTGAACTCTTACGGGACTCGGTGGATTGTCTGCCGCGAGTAATGGGTATAATGGCAGGGACTATAATTTGGGAATGTGGGTCTCACGGGGAGCGTTCCGGCGGTATGTCCCTGCAGTCGCACTATCCTCTGTGCCCTCGGTGGCTCAGATCGATAGAGCGGCTGCCATGTAAGCAGGAAATCCTGGGTTCGAGTCCCGGTTGGGGCACACATTTTCAACTGGCCCCATAGATGTATATCAATGCTCGTCAGCAGCTAGTGGTATTGATTTAATTGTAATTTCATTCTAGAGTGCTGCACGGTCACCAGTGGCATCTGTTTTTCGGATAAGTCCTAAAGAACTTCATATCCTTACTTAGTTGTCTGTTAATCATTGTGTGTGCTGTCCTGTCTTTTAATATTTGTTGAGTAATCTACATAATTCGTGATGGGAACCCTATTGCTTCCATTTTGAGAAGATGCTGATGATCTACTTTATCAAACGCCTTCACAAAGACTAATGACACTAATGCACATTTTATGCGGCAAATTTTCGCGATTGAGAATACGCGCAGCGTTCAGTATGTAGCACAACACATTTTTTTTTTCTAATTTCATTTGAACAAATACCGAATTTGTCATGGGACATCGTGGAATATTTCCGCTTCAGTCGCTATAGTTTCACGAAATTCCAATAGGTTGCAAGGCTATACGTAGACTTCAAAATGGCGGTCTGTAAAGGAGGTTCGATTCAAGCAGAGAGATGGCACTGAGTTTTTTTTTGGCGGAAAAACCAGAACATTGCAGATATTCTTAGGTGTTTGCAGAACGTGTACGGAGTCCTGGCAGTGAACAGAAGCACGGTGAGTCGTTGGGCGACGCATCTATCGCAAAAAGGTCCCTCCAGCCTGTCCAATTCCGGCGTGCCGTCCGGCCGCACGTATCTGTAACTCCTGCAATGTTGGAACGTGCGTACACTCTCATTAGAGGCGACCGACGGCTCACAATCAAACACCTCACTGTTCAACTAGATCTCTAGATTGATAGCACTATCTCACTCGTCGACCAGTAGCTGCGGCTTCCATCTGTTTGGTGCAATGAAGGATGCATTCGGCGGGAAGCGGTACAAGGATGACGGGATAGTTATTGATGCAGCAAGACGTTGGCTCCAATATCGACCAATAGACTGTTACCATGCAGGCGTACTGGCCTGCCCAGTAACGTGGCGTAAGGCCGTAGCATTGAACGGATATTATGTTCAAAAATAAGGTTTTGTAGCCAAAAGACTGGTGAATAACAGAGTATTGGAATCTTGAATAAAACCGACCTGCTTATTGAACGCCCCTCATAGATCCCTACGTTCGCATGTATTCTGATGCATCTTTATGTCTATGCTTACACATGTTTGGTAAGAACTAGTGATGAAATTCATTACCTTCTTCATTCGTGTTGCTGAAACGCGGACCATGATCTTGTAATCGCTGTTGAGCAATGTGATTTGGCGCATGTTTTCAGCTTCTTTGCTTACTGGTTTCTAGAAATTAGAACTACACTCATGTTCATAAATTAAGGATAATTGCTGAATGTGGTGCCACACAACGTGGCACTCCGCAAAACTGGCGCTAATAGCATAGGCACATGGGGAACACACACCACACAGATCTTTCAGTCCATGGTATTGATGATGAGAAAACCGTCCGAAACACATGTGCTGCAAAACGCCCCTGTTTCATGCGCTTGTACCCCCATATCAAAATGGGATAAGATCAACATGCACACGTACACAGGCCGCACAACGGGTTGGCATATTCTGGATCAGATGGTCGAGCAACTGCTGGGGTATAGCTTCCCATTCTTGCACCAGTGCCTGTCGGAGCTCCTGAAGTGTCGCAGGGGATTGAAGACGTGCAGCGATACGTCGACCGAGACCATCCCAGACGTGCTCGATGGGGTTTAGGTCTGGAGAACAGGCAGGTGACTCCATTCCCCTGATATCTTCTGTTTGAAGGTACTCAACTACGATGGCAGCTCGGTGGGCCGTCCGTTATCATCCATCAGGAAGAAGGTGGGACCCACTGCACCCCTGAAAAGGCGGACATACTGGTGCAAAATGACGTCCCGATACACCTGACGTGCTACAGTTCCTCTGTCAAAGACACCCCACACCATGAAATCACCTCCATACAGGTGCCTTTCAAGGCCATTAAGGGGTTGGTATCTGGTTACTGGTTCACGCCAGATGAAAACCCTGCGAGAATCACTGTTGGACTCGTCCGTGAACATAACCTGTGACCACTGTTCCAATGACAATGTACTGTGTTCTTGATGCCAGGCTTTACGGGCTCTCCTGTGACCAGGGGTCAGTGGAATGCACCTTGCAGGTCTCCGGGCGAATAAACCATGTCTGTTCAGTCGTCTGTAGACTGTGTGTCTGAAGACAACTGTTCCAGTGGCTGCAGTAAGGTCCCGAGCAAGGCTACCTGCAGTACTCCAGGCACTGATGGTGAGATATCGGTCTTCTTGTGGTGTTGTAAACTGTGGACGTTCCGGACTGTAGCGCCTGGACACGTTTCCTGTCTGCTGGAATCGTTGCCATAATCTTGAGATCACACTTTGTGGCACACGGTGGGCCCGTGCTACGATCTGCTGTGTTTGACCAGCCTTCAGTCGCCCTAGTATTCTGTCGCTCATAACGTCATCAATATGTGTTCTTTGAGCCATTTTCAACACACAGTCACGATTAGCACGTCTGAAAACGCCTGCACACTTACTCGCTGCACCGTACTCTGACATGCACCAACACACATCTGCGTATGTGGACTGCTGCCAGCGCCACCCTACGACGACCGCAGGTCAAATGCTCCGCATGGTCATACCCCGAGGTTATTTAAGCCCGCAAACCGCCAACCAGAGCGTTGTTTCACCACGTATCAGCATTATCCTTAATTTATGAGCATGAGTGTATTTTTCCTTCAGGAAATTCTTTAGGAAGTCGGAATTTCCGTTAAGGAGTTCGTTGAACATACATAGCAGCATGCTTTTTTATTTGTAACCAGAATAACTAATAGAATTATAGGGGGAGGTTGTGGAGATTTATTTATAGGACTCTGTGCTGTTGCTACTTTCAGCTCAGCTCGTCCTCCGCAGCCGTGAGATTTTCCGTGTCCTCTGCGTTAATCCTGCCTTGTACGTCGTTAAAGAGATCTTGCCACGCGTTGTCGTCGGTAGGTTTGTTGGACACTAGTTCCGATATTTATTTGTGAAACGCATTCATTATTTTATTCTGTTTTGTAAATGTTGCTCCATCATTAGTCTTAACTTGTGTCGCTATTTTTCTGTGGCCTCTCTTATTTTCACGCATCACTTTGTAGACAGCAGTTTCTTCCCCCTCTATGATATTCTGAACTCCCACCCGTGTTTTAAAACCTTTCGCCAGATGCCGTTTCAAAGCTAAAATTTTAGCTTTGATTTTCTGCATCCTTATGTAATTCTCTAATAGTTATGCGTCCAAAGTGTATAAATCTGTAAGACAGTGACAATAAAACTCAGTCTTTTTTTTTACCAAAAACTTTTCCGTCGTGAGTACTCAGCCAGTGTTTCTCTTGTCTGTGGCTTCGCGCACTGCAGCCGCCAGGGCATTGTAGAATCGTATAACGGAACTTTGCTTTCGCCTCCTTTCCATACGTTAGTAAACTCGACACGACATTCCTCATCTTGTAGATGTGACATGTTTAGTGTCCGTAAGCCCGTAGCTAGGTAATTTTTCTTTTTTCCGAATTGATTTAGTCTCTCCCTTTGCCTGATGATGGCCATGCAGCGTTCCCGGATTCGATTCTCGGCCGGGTGGGAGATTTTCTCCCCTCGAGGACTGTGTGTTGTGTTGTCCACATCATTATTTCGTCATCAACGACACGAAAGTCGCCCAATATGGTGCCAAATGAAAAGACTTTCCACTCGATGGCCGAACATCCCAAGGTGGAGACTCCCGATCATCAATGACGTACGATCATTTCATTTCACATTAATTGTGGCAAAGTATGCAGCGTGACGGGGAAACAAGTGGACCAAATTTCAGATCGGAGAACACGGTTCTCTAAATCGGCTGATGCATAAATCCTGTCCAGCCTGCGTGTTGAACGACCGGTACAGTAAGTGAAGCTAGGGGGTGCACCGTGATTATTTTTCCACATACCTTTTACCTGCGACTGATGGACTATACGCTCCACTTCTGTATTTATTCAAATTCGGTGTTTGGACTGAGAACAGAGTTGAAGTCGCCGGCTACGATTATGTGGTCTTGATGAATACTGAAAAGGGGAACAATCTCACTTTTAAAAAATTGCACTGTAGTGCGGTGAGAATGGCGGTTCTCATCTTTGCACCGGTGCCTGCGTTGGATATGGTGCTGTAGCCGTATCTTCTTATATCTAATACCTATTTCTTCGTATAGTTGGAACAAGTGTCAGACTGAGAATATCCAAATGGTGTATTGAAGGTACTGAACAATCCTCAGAAGAATTTTGTAGGATATATTAATTTGATATTCGTCCAGAAAAACTACGTGCTTTTATTTCGCAGTGTTTCAGATAGGTATCTTTTGGGTAGATTCCTATGGAATGAGTAATAAGAAATCCGTGGTTTGAATAAAGATTGTGCTTTTCAACCTGGTCTCTGAGTGGCCGAGAAACTGCATCAGGTGTGTTATCGTGCTTACTTCTCATATCCTATGAAGAACCGTTGTTTGAGATCAGTATATTGACGTCGACTGCGTACAGTAAGTCTTGAAAACGTAGTAGATACAAAGAGGAGGTGTCTTATAAATGTTCAGCGTGGCGATTTTGAACGCTTATCATGCGTTAATCTGGTCTTATTCATAATCACTATCAATATTCATCATAAAAAGTGCTGTTGGAAACATATTCCAGACGTCTGTTGCAGCAAAGTGGTTTCCATCTTCTTCGATTGTTCCTGCACTTTCAGCCACTTCCTCATCTCCGTCCGACTCATCTACCCAGTTTTTATGATCGTTAATTTGCGACGATGACTATCAGTTTGGCTTTAGGAAAGGTAAAGGCACTAGAGAGGGAATTCTGACGTTGCGGTTGATAATGGTAGCAAGATTAAAGAAAAATCAAGATACGTTCATAGGATTTGTCGACCTGGAAAAAGCGTTCGACAAAGTAAAATAGTGGAAGATGTTCGAAATTCTGAGAAAAATAGGGATAAGCTATAGGGAAAGACGGGTAATATGCAATATGTACAAGAGCCAAGAGGGAATAATAAGAATGCTTGGATTAAAAAGGGTGTAAGACAGGGATGTAGTCTTTCGCCTCTTCTGTTCAGTCTGTACATCGAAGAAGCAATGATGGAAATAAAAGAAAAGTTCAGGAGTGGAATTAAAATTCAAGGTGAAATGATATCAGTGATACGATTCGCTGATGACATTGCTATCCTGAGTGAAAGTGATGTAGAATTACATGATCTGCTGAATGGAATGAACAATCTAATGAGTATAGAACATGGACTGAGAGTAAATTCAAGAAAGACGAAAGCAATGAGAAGTAGCAGAAACGAGAATAGCGAGAAAATAAACATCAGGATTGATAATCAAAATATTCACGGGTGTACTGCCGGTCTACAGTGCCCGTTGGACAGTGTAGGCCGGCAGTACACCCGTGGATATTTTGATTATCAAATACCCCGGGAGAAGAATCACATCAGGATTGATGGTCACGAAGTAGATGAAGTTAAGGAATTCTGCCTCCTCGGCAGGAAAACAACCAATGACGGACGGAGCAAGGAGAACTGAAGAGAATCGAAGCATTTGAGATGTGGCGCTACAGACTAGTGTTGAAAATTATGTGGACTGATAAGGTAAGGAATGAGCAGGTTCTGGGCAGAATCGGAGAGGAAAGGAATATATGGAAAACACTTAAACCGAGAAGGGACAGGATGATATGACATCTGTTAAGACATGAGGAAATGACTTCCATGGTACTAGAGGGAGCTGTAGAGGGCAAAAATTGTAAAGGAAGACAGCAATTGGAATACATGCAGCAAATAATTGGGGACATAGGTTGCAAGTGCTACTCTGAGCTGAAGAGATTGGCACAGGAGAGGAATTAGTGGCGGACCGGTTCAAACCAGTAAGAAGATTGATGACAAATAAAAAATTGCGATGCTTCTTTGTATGCATGTGTTATCTCAGGAAGAACTTTCTCTGTATCGTGATTGGCTTTTAGCTGCTGATATGTTTCGTGTGACATGATATGTTTCGTAATTGGCTTTTAGCTGCTGATATGTTTCGTGTGAAAAATGGCCCAGAGTTCTAGTTTCAGTCCGGAACACAATTTTAATCGGTCAGGAAGATTTATCCTGAGGGAGTTCTCTTCGACCTTTTGTATACATTTTCAGAAGCTCTATTTCAGTCAAAATTTTAGCTATTGTATTAGATTTTGCATTGCGTATGGGGAGCAACATACCAGACGTTCAGCGAAAGCAGTGATATTCCACTATCTGTAAAATTAAAGTCTAACAGCTTATTCATATTTGGCGATATCGTGGCGGAGAAACGGAATGAGATCCGCAGAGATTCCTGCTTTGGTCGCAATATACAAGTGTATACTTTCTATTTATTGTTTTTTTTTTTTTTGAGTTAGACATGCTCAAGGATCCCGAGGCAGTCGCCGACTCCATAACAAAATCAGCCATTGTCAATTATTTTCGTTTTCGCGATTTCAGCAGCCTTTTAGCCTTTCGCTAGACTCACGATTTGTTTTAGTCAGATATGGCATGAACGTCCATTTCCTTAGTTATTTCAGCTAAACAGCATGATGGTTCTACAAAAACAGCCTTTATCAAAATAATTTCTGACAAAAACAGCCGTTTAATCTGACAAGGGCTGTTTTTGTGTGAAAGCAAGCGTCAAAGCCGCCTAAATGTTCACTGTCAACTTCGTAGTACTTGTTGGATTATTTCAGTCATTTCTGTAGCATGTGTCGGTTCAGGTTCTGTGGTTCTGTAATGAATTTCAAAGACCAGCGGACTAAAAAGCAGAAAAATCAAGAAAGAATGGACAACGTAATAAAGAAATAGAAGCTAGTGGTCGAGAAACACAAGAATTATGACATCAAAAGCGTTCCCACCAAATGTACTTAAGATGACTTCAGGCAAGGCCTTTTTATATTAATCATTTCCATCAGTAAATTTTTCGGTCTGCCTTTCCTGATACGTAGGTATGTAGGTGACATGGAATCCCTCCTCTTTCGTTGCTGGGGCAAGAGATTGCGGTGCTTCCAAGCGGCAAAGTTGAACAAGGGCAACAGTTTTTTCAGAGTTCTATAGAATGAAATCAAAAAATGCACGAGACTCTTATTTGGATGGTCTGATCACTGTTGATAATGTGAAACGAAATTCACGCAAAGTAGTGCGTGAAGACAGAGCAAGTGACTGTGATGGCACCGGTTCACTGTCCAGTACCCCTTCTACACACAATATTTCTTTTATTATAAAGTCTGATTGACTGCTGATGCTACTACAACAGAGTTTCCTGTTTCTGGAGACCCATTCATGGCTTCTTCAAGCAATCTCTCGAGGTCGATTACCCACTGTCCAGCGGAATCTGATCTCAAACAACGGTTCTTCAAAGGCTATGAAAGGCAAGCACAATAACAGACCTGATGCAGTTCCTAAGCCATTCAGAGACGAGGTTGAAAAGTACAATGTTTATCCAAGACAATTGCACGTAGTTTTTCCGGACGAATATCAAATTAATGTGCACTACAATATTCTACCGGGGAAAGTTCAATACCTTCAACATACCATTTGGATATCCTCAGTCTGACACTTGTTCTACTTATGACGTTTTGAAGAAGAAAACATCTGCTGGTAGTGCCAGTGACAAATACGGATTGATTGTTGAAAAAGAAATTGAGAAAAGCAGAAGCTTTTTATGAACTAAAAAGACTCTTCAAGCAGAATGTTCGATACGGGTTAGGGACGGTCCTATCTTTCGATTACATGCAAAACCTTCCTGTACCTCAGTTAACAACTAATGCAATATTTTATGCGAGGCAGCTATGGTATTATGTTGGCGTTTACGGCCCTGCCAGTCATGAAGGAGTAACGTTTACACATCATGAAGGAGTTGCCAACAGAGTTCAAATAGAAGTGACCTTTTAATGCATCATTACTTGAAAAGTAGACGACGTCTGGAGAGAGATTTGGTTTTGATTTCACATGAAATGGTCAAAATAAAAATTTTGTCATGATATATTTTCTGTGTATGCTAGTGCACAACCTGAAAATGTTCAACAAGGTAACTTATACCTTTCCCATGAGAGATCATTTCTTTTTGTCCAGTGATCAAGATTTCTCCTTCATTTCACGCAAGAAACAGAATTAAGTTGTTGAAGTACATGATGGCTGGGACACAGTCTTTACCCCTTCTCGAAAACATCCAACGGCTTTCCGCATCTGCAAAGTTGACCAGTCAATGGTATCCAACACGAAAGAAGCTGTTTACCACTACTTCCGACCATCTGCGAAAACAACAGTTAAACTGAAACGGCTGAAAATGTATAAAATCGAGGCATTCATGAGCAACATTTTTGTGCGGGACAGTTATACAGAACCTTGCCCTACTGTTGGAATTGGAAACAACGGGAAGATTCCCCGTGAGTTAACTTTCAGTCAGATTTACTGCAATCTGCTTGACATTAAGGCATCAAAAGCTCAAGACCATATGGTGGTTTTTCGTTATTTGACGACTGACAGCCAAAACTTTTTCAGAACACTGATTGCCTGTGCACTATGGGACTTAACTTCTCAGGTCATCAGTCCCCTAGAGCTTAGAACTACTTAAACCTAACTAACCTAAGGACATCACACACATCCTTGCCCGAGGCAGAATTCGAACCTGCGACCGTAGCGGTCGCGCGGTTACAGACTGTAGCGCCTAGAACCGCTCGACCACTCTGGCCGGCTGAAGAAGAAGATGGGCCGAACTTGGATATGGTTGAATCTGGAGGACCAGTGAACGTTTATCAATTGTGTGTATCTTTTATGTAATTTAATCATTTTCTGTAAAAATTAGTACATTATGAGGTTTATCAACTACAATTAGTGCAGCTATCATTCCATTATATTGCCAGCTACAATTTTTGACAAAAACAGCCCATCTCACTGAGACCTGTAATGTGAAAAAAATGTTACTAGCTTCACTGAAAGGTAAGTTAGTACAGTGTCATAAAAATGTGTTAGACATTCCCAAGAAGCCACACAAAAATGTAATTGACCTTTTTTCGCTCTCCTGAAAAATGTAAATTTTTGAAAAGGGTCATTTTTGTTATGAAGCCTTCAGTTGGTCCGGGTAATGCGAACCTTATTATTGCTTTCAGACAGGACAATCTGAATTTAAAGTATATCACCAAGCACATGTAGGAACCGACATGTCATTCAATGAATTCGATACCATTCGTGGCTATTGCTGGAATAACTCGTAGCATTGCTTTCTGGTCATTCAGTGAGGGTCGATACATATGAAACTTCAAGGAGATTCTTCTTAAAAGACATTATATCGAAATGTAACTGTACCAGTATACTGCAGCCTATGGACAAATTTGCACGTATGTTCACACTTATTTAGAGGGTGCAGAGCACAAGCTCCTATACGCTGACAGAAAAATTGAGACAAGTAACGCTAAATTAACGTAATTGGAAAGTATTATCGAGGCTAATGGATATGCGTGGAATATCAAGGTGATAGCTAGGACACCTGACTCCCATTATCACCAGTAACTTAAAAGTATATGTAAGTTATAAGCTATCTTTATACGCTGTCTCAAAAACGGCATGTTGCCGGCCAGACGTAAAGTTATCGATGTGCACAAGGCCATTCGATGGAAGTTACGATTGTTTGATTTATGGCAGTTGCAATAAGACCGGCATCTCTTGGAAACGTTTAAGCCAGTAATCGACAGTCTGAAAGAGCTGTCACGCACTATGGATAGAGGCGGAAAAAGAAGAAGAAGAAAATAATGAGGGAGTATATGTTATTACTGACTTCATTAACGGTTATAGTAATGCTTAGTTAGACAACATACACAGTCAGTGTGACTGGCCAAATATTACGCATGAGAAACACACATAGGGCCTCGAAAGGACGAATGAAAGCCTCAAAGAGTGACAAATAGAAAAAAAAAAATACAATTACACCAGTTAGTAGCCGCACATTGCACAGGTAAAGGAGACTGAACAATCCACCTCTGGAGTATAAATATTACGGTGACCCAAATGAAATCATAAATCTATTGTGACTACTTACAGCACCCGCTGCTGTAAGGAATACGAGTGACGTGAAAGACATAATATCAGTAAAATCTGAATTGTGAGAAAGAATCATCCTCGAGAAGTTATGGAGACTGTAGTTAATGAACTTTACAGATCTGCTCGCAGAACATTTCTGCCCAGACATGTAATAATAAGAGGATTAGATGATCTTGTTGATATGTGAGACTACTCACGATCTAACAACAGTTTCAAATACAGTCTAATGGTCATCGATGCGTGTTTCAAATTGACTTGGGCTCTACCTGAGAAGGCAGACTGGGACGAATCGGTGCATCAGCAACCTCCACACCGACCCCGGAGGTGAATTTTAAAATAGGTATTTCAAAGCGCTAATGGAACGATAACTACTCACTATTCTTCCATTTGAAAGCTAGTATTTTTTAATGGTTAAGCAGGACGACAAAATGGATATGGCAGCAGTTTAATCTCCAAGGGACGTACAAGTGTCTAACTTACCTGTTGCAAATCATTGATGAGCATAATCACACTACTCAGCGTGCAGTTAAAAAGAAGCCTATTGAAGTCCGTGATAACAGACAGTATGCAACCATATTATGATGGTGGATACAGACATATAAAAGTTCAAAGTAGATGATTTAGTCGGTATTTCAAAATGCAAACCGATTTTGAGAAGCCTTACTGAAATAGTCAATGGAGATATTTACCGTTTCCAAAATGCTGTCCGAAGGTGACTGATGACCTCTACATTTAAACTCATATTTCACAGTGACGGAATAATTGATGGCTCAGTGTTCCATTTCAATTGATTCCTCGTATTGCAGTCATGTACACGATCACTGTTTCAGTGCTAGCCATCCCCGGAAGGTGTTGCCCCTCCAATACTAGGAATAAGAACAATATACATAAAGATTTAAAATCACTTACTCTTGCCCAGAAATGAGTCCAGTATTCAGCAACGCATATATTCAATAAGTTACCAGCAACCATCAAGAGTTTAGTTTCAGACAAGGCATAATTTAAACACAATTTAAAAGAATTTCTGGTGGCCAAATCCTTCTATTCCATCCATCAGTTTCTCAACAAGTGCAGTAAACCATTTTAATGAAAATTTATTATACTTTAATTTTTGACAATACTTGGTTGTAATAGCCAAGAAACTAGCAAATGTTTGAATGATGGATTTAATGAAAGCAGATTTAAGTATTAAACCTGTAAATATTAGAAGTTTAAATTTAATTCGTGTACATAATTTTACTGTTTATTGACTAACGATCATTTAAATTAATGAAACTCAAGTTTTTCTAATTACATTCTTGTAATGTGTTTATCTGACATGTTCCACACCCAGGAGGATTACCTCTTTTATGGGTCTATGGAATGAATAATTAATCTAATGTAATCCAATCTCAAACAAGCGATTTCAGTAAGTCATTATGTGACAATCAACAGAGTATCAGTGAAGAGATGGGATGACAAGACACCGTCGATATACTGAAATAAGCATTACAGTTGATAGTGCGACGAATTTTAGCAATTATACTGTTAATTTTCGAACATATACATCAAAGTATACCAGACAGCTTTGTACATATTTCTAGCACTCGAGCACAGTGCGTAATTTACGATCTGTTTCTATGCGGATGGGAGTTACAGGGCATTCTCGCATTCTTAGGATAAAGTTAGAGACTGAAAGATTTCCTCGCACTGTCGTTGACCAACCCTCCCTGCAGCAATGTCTCCGATATAATCTGCAGCTGACCAGAAGTAGACAGCTACATCCCGCTTCTCGTGAAGGAATAGAGTGAGTCGAGCCCGTAACTGCTGTTCCGCAGCCATCCCAGAGCACAAGATTTCTGCAGATGCGCGCATGTCAGTGATGTTTGCCTCCCTTATCGGTGTATAGTAGTAGATATGAAAGTGTTGTAATAGCAGACAGTGATGAAGAAGAAGAAACGGGTGGTTATAGTGCATGATGGAGCTCCAGCCAGACGGAGTTTGAAGCATTTTACGTAAATCAGCTGCGCTATCAATTCTAAAGTACTGTTCTAGTATTTGGGATCACTACCAAGAATGTGTTGATAAGAGAGAATGTAAACACATGCACTCCTAAAGCTATACGGTTCTGCACTTAAAACAGACTATAATGTTAGAGCTGTGCAGTTTCCGACCTATTTGTCATATGGATTCAAAACACTGTTAATATTTCTAAGCAAGAAATACATTTCCAGCGCATGACTTACATTCTGCTTGCAGGTTTCTCTATGACAAACTCTCATGAAAAACTGTAAAATGAAGAAACTACTTATGTATGAAGTCGTGCACCACAACAACGAGGCTATTTACAATGTGAAATGTTTTCTGAACATGTACAACTACTGTCTCCAGAAAATCATCAGCCATTGGGAAAACGTGTCTCATTGAAGGATGAATAGGTAAGGAGGGATTAATACCAAGTTTCACTGTCGCAGCTTGATTTTTTTCTAGGTGATGAGTGAAAGTTGCACTTCCTTTCAACGTGCAAAATGGCTAATCAGGAGTGGCTAGAGTACAAATGTAAGGATTTAGAAGCATATATGACTAGGAGAGAGACAGATGGGAAGATAGATGCAGAATACCGGAAAATGAAAGTGACTTTTGGAGAAAAGAAAATCGCCCATGTCAATAACAAGAGCTCAGATAGAAAACCAGTCCTAACCAAAAAGGGAAACCAGAAAAGTGGAAGGAGTATTTAAGGAGTCTATACAAGGAAGATGTACTTGAGGAAAATATTATGGAAATGTACTTGAGGGCAATGATATGAAAATCGAAGAGACGTAAACGAAGATGAAATGGGAGATATGATATTGCCAGAAGAATTTGACCAGAGCACTGAAATACCTAAGTCGAAACAAGTTCCCGGAGGTAGACAACATGTAACGACAACTGTACCTATAATAATTTTTTTCTTTATGAATTTAGATAAATTAATATAAGCAAGGTTTTAAAATTTTTTTTTCCGGTTAGTATCGTTATGTTAAAGAGACTGTGAGCAACTTTTGAAATGAATATTATTATTTATGTTAGATTTCAAATAATGTGGTAATCAAAGGAAAATGTATTTAATGTTAAAACTATTGTAAGATGTGAAAATTGTAATTTATACACTTGGTCCATACGTAGGCAATGCATTAGGATATGTGTAGTAGAAAACCTGTGGTGAATACCCTACCTGTAGGGGAGCGGGAAAAGGTGGAGGCAGGCGAGGCGGGAAAACGCACACTGGGCGCGGTTCGGCACAACGGGCTCAGTAACACAGTCGGAGGCGAGCAACAGTCGGAAGTACACGTACTGTACCGAGGAGGCTACCCAGGAAAAGTGGATTCCATTGAGCCTCGGATGAACCGATTCCGACGACTACTTGGCATGGCTATCTTCTGAGGCACAAAATTGGAAAAATTACGACGCTAAGAAGATGGAAAGTGCCGATGTTGTGTGAGCCTTAGCCGTGCTTGTATGTGTGCCGTGCTGCCCGCTATCTCGCTGCCCGCCAACCGCCGCACCGACTTGCACAGGTCAAACATTTATTTCATCTTTAGAAGTGTATCTGTGTGGACCAGTGTCGAAACTGTTTCTAATGGTTCAATAATAACGTGACTTTTACCAGAATTGCTTTAGCCATGACTTATCCCGATCACTGACCTAGACAGGATCCTTACCTCGTATTGTGCAATCCGAGTATCCTAAACTGAAAGTTTAATGTTTGTGTTAATGAAAATTATCAGCAGATTAATCTATGCCATAAAGGGATCTAAAGTTCTGTGTGTTGTTGCAAATGTTGGTAAAGAACAAAAGAGTTTTTTTTTGAATTGAGTTAGCGATGTTATTTAATTAATTTGAGACAGAAATAATGACAGTTAAATTATTCAGAAGTGAGACAAAAGAGTAGTTATCCAGAGATTGATAAATTTTGTGTGTTAATTTGCCTTCAGTACTTAACAGTTTCAGTATAACCACTATAACAGTTTCAGGCCCCCCCCCCCCTTTTTCTCTTATCCATTCGTTCAAACCTTGATGTGTACTGCTCAGATTTGACCAGTAAAGCTAAATTCTATATTATACCTAAGTGTATTATTGTTTTTCCATCTTTAATAGTAACATTGTATATGTGCTTTCAAAACTGCTAATTATAGGGTAATCTATGCCCGATTTCAGTCTGCTCAACATACAAAATGCAGTTAGTAGTAATCATTACTGTGTGGTGTTGTGTAAATGTAGTTCGTCCAAATTAGTACAAAAAGAGAAAACTTTAGTTCAGTGGATTTTTCGAGTTCCAAACTTTGCCATATAACGCATCATTACTACGTGTTACTATGCTTGTACATGCACCCACTTGTACAAGGAAAAACTCACTAATTGCCTAAGTAGGCTGGCGACCGAATTGTTAATTATAGGTAGCACCTACTGTGTGTACTTCTTGTCCATGCGAAAGAGCAGTTATACTCTACATTTACTTGATGCATCACTGTAGTTATTGACTGAGTACAAGTCCGATCTTGCTTCTATTAGGTACACGCGGTCAACTAATGTACTAAAATCCTTGTTTATAAGGTGAAGCCCGTGAACTTATTACAGTACAGGCTTTATATAGCTAACCTACGTCCGAGCAGGGCGGTAGTGTTACAAACAATTCGTTAGAACTACTGATAGTCTTGGTGAGCAAGATGTATGAGACAGGCGAAATACTTTCAGACTTTAAGAATATAATGATTCCAATTCCAAAGAAAGCAGGTGCTGACAGATGTAAAAATTACCGAACTATCAGTGTAATAAGTATTACAAAATAAGTATTGCAAAATACTGGGTGTGGCACGTAAATCCGGCCCATTAAGCCACCACATGAACATAAAATGAAATTAAATATTCAGTCCCATAGGGTCCGCAGCTGCGATGAATTTTTTGAATGATTTCTTGAAGCGTTCAGCTGCCATTTTCTTTATTTTCTGTACGATTGTACGATTTCGGCCTTAGACCATTTTTCAAGTATTTTAAGGATGATTTTTTGGTAACAGATTATGTCATACACGTCGTTGCTCCTATGACATCGCCGGCCGGAGTGGCCGTGCGGTTCTGGGCGCTACAGTCTGGAGCCGAGCGACCGCAACGGTCGCAGGTTCGAATCCTGCCTCTGGCATGGATGTGTGTGATGTCCTTAGGTTAGTTAGGTTTAATTAGTTCTAAGTTCTAGGCGACTGATGACCTTAGAAGTTAAGTCGCATAGTGCTCAGAGCCATTTCCTATGACATCATTTTATGCTCATAAATTAGTTCGAGGTGTTCACGCTATTTTAGGAGCACGTTACTTTCGAGCAGTTGTTGCAATGAAATGTAATACATTGAAGATGATTACTCAGCTTCACAGTGGGTGCTGAAAGTGTCTACAGACCACTTGAGCACACATATGAGCACGACTGTGGAGATTCATACGTACCTTTGACGGTTCTTGCGTTGCGATGCTATTGATGACTTCCTGGATTCTGGTCTAGAGTTCTTCAATTGTGTGTGGATTTGTTTCTCTCTAACAGTCCCAACAAGAAAAAATCATAAGTGCACAAATGTCTGGTGACCGAGTGAGATGTGGTACTCTTCTTTTCACACAACCTGTTTAGTTAAAAATATATATAAACATGAATATTGGTTTTTTACAAAACGAACAAATTTGTGAAATGAATAAGCTTTTGCAAACAACAAACAACATGGCAACAATGACAAGACGACCGGACCTGCAGACCCCGGTTACTAGGTGTGCGCTGCGGTCGGCAGGAAAGAACTAACAGTCAATTTGAACACACTTTATTATAATTAAAGAAAAACGCCTTCTTGTGGCATGCACTACGTTTTAACGCAAGAACAACAACAAAAAGCCCACAACTCTTGTGGTGGCAAACTAGATAAGGAAACAAGACAATGGAAAAAAATAATGACCAAAAGCTACTTAATACAAAGTAAAAAGTGCTACTACAATGCTATGGCGAGTGAATACTACTGGCCGGAGCTGTTCCTAGCAGGTGGTGAACACTGCCAGTCTGACGGTCTAGGCGTGCTTATAAAGCCAAGTCGGCAGAGTGCTACATGAGTCATATGAGTTCCGATTGGTGGAATACTGTCACGTGTTGTCTGGCGAAGTAGTTCCATGTTTATTTGGAAAGCCTCTAATTGTTTCTGTCCGCTGGCGAAGTTTCTCTCCGCGTTCCTGAAAGGGGGTCGGCAACCCATCTTGCGTGTCGGTTGTGGAGGCCCTCAACAACAAGGGGCCGCTACGACATTTCTCCCTCTGGGGAAAAAATGCACAGCACCACAAACGTCCATAGGAGTAGGGCGTCCTGGTCGACGTTCATAGGTTCGTGGCCGGCAGAGGCGGGCGGCGGTGATCCAACACGGGCAGCTGGCGGCGGAGACAGCTGCTGAGGCACAGGCAAAGGCTGAAGTGGAGGTGCCGCGACAGGGCGGTCGACGATAGGCACTGGCAGCTCCCTCGGGGCGTCGTGGTCCACCAGACAGGGGCGGAGCTGGTTAAGATGACAGCGGAAGGCGGAACCGTCGGCCCCCCGGAGAGATGCCACCACCCAGCCGCAGAGCTCGGTGATGACCGCAGGTACCAAGCGTCCGTGGATGAGAGAATGTACCCGCCCAGACCTCCTGCCCGACGTGAAAGGAGTGCGTCGGCGTGCGAGTGGGAGGGTGAGAAGCCTCGGGAACTGGGACAGATAAGGAAGAGGGGAATGGTCGACCATGAAGTATCTCTGCTGGACTTTTACCGGAATGGGGATGGCGCGGTATGTAGCCAAGACGGGAAGCATGGCCTCTTCCAGGGGGTGATGGCTCAGCAGCTTATCGAGCTGGGTCTTGAACGTCTGTACATAACGTTCTGCCTGGCCATTTGATGGGAGGTAAGGACGAGGGAAATTCCATTGGCAGTACAGAATTGCTTAAACTCGGTGGACCATTACCCATAACAATCGTTTTGGGGAGTCCCTCTACAGCACAGAGGGTCTGGTCTCAGCAGAAGTGGTGTTCATTATGAGGGAGACATAAGGGTGTCCTGACCTGGAGTCTATCAGTATGAGCCACTGGGAACCACAAAACGACCTTGCAAAATCCAAATGGAGATGATCCCATAGAGCATCTGCATCTGGCCACGAAAAATAGTGGCGCAGGGGTGCTGCCAGGCGTGTTTGACAGATGGTGCAGGCTGACACGAGGGAGGCAATGTCTTTATTCAAACTGCTTCAATAAAGGTGTTGGCGAGCCAGCTGTTTGGTGGGGATGATGCCCCAATGGCAAGTGTGAAGGAGGTCGAGGGCACAGCGGCGCAATGCATGTAGTATGACCACCCAGGGAACGTCGGAATCACTACACAAAAGCATGACGCTACTGTGGAAAAAGAGACTGTGCCGGTGGTTCCAAAAATGATTGACCTCTGCATTGCGGACGCTATGATGGCTGGTCGGCCAACCCGTAGCGATTTGGTGACAGAGAGCTTGCAGCGTCTGATCCTGAGCAGAGGCCTGCCAAACAACATCGGTATCCAAGGGAAGCGCGTCCAGAGCTGCATCCACATCCGGTTCTACATGGAAACAAACCAAGGGGGAAGCGTCAAACTCATGGTCTGCCCCGGCAGGCAGGCGGGACAGAAAATCGGCGTCTGCGTGCCGTTCAGACGTCCGGTAGACAATATCAAAATCGAACATCGCCAAGGTTTGTGATCGGTCTGCAGTGCACAGAATCGTAGAATTTCGTCAGGGTGAAAACGAGCCCCAAAACTTCCTTTTCAATTGAACTATATTTGGTTTGAGCGTCGGTCAATATTTTGGATGAGAAAACCACCGGCCTGTCAATGCCGTCGACCACTTGTGAGAGGACCGCACCCAGGGCATAGTGCGAGGCATCGGCGGCGACGACGAGGGACAGGGAAGGATCGTAAGTGGGCAGAAAAGGAGGGCGAGTGAGAGCTGACTTGAGACGGGTGAAAGCCTGCACACACGCCGTGTCCCACACCCAACGCGCACCCTTGCGCAATAACTCGGTCAGGTGCGCCGAAATCTCGGCGGCGTGGGGTATAAAAGCCGATAATAGTTTATTTGACAGAGGATGGATTGCAGTTGCTTCACGTTAGTGGGAGGGGGGGGGGGCAGGTTTTGAATCACATCGACATATCCCTTAGAGGCGTGTGGGCCGCAGGCATTAATCCTGTACCCGAGATAGATGACCTGTCGCGCAAAAAGGTCACACTTTTCTTTTCGGCAACACAGGTTAGCCTCGGCAAAAACCTGAAACAGCTGATCCAGCGTGTCCGTGAGGTCCATCGCTGAAGAGCCACCGACGATGACATCGTCCAGATAATTGATAATTGGCCACTCCGAGCATCTGTCTTGTGAGGTGTTCCAAATAACGTTGGAAAATGGCGGGGGCGCTGGCGATGACAAACGGGAGGCGGTTCTGCGGGAAAAGCCCACACAGGGTATTGATGACTAGGATCGACTGCGATTCCTCGTCCAACGGCAGCTGCAAATAAGCATCGCGCAAATCAGTTTTGGCGAATACGGTGGAGCCCGCAAGACGTTTGAGTATGTCATCCCCCCGATGGGACAGAATAGGCATCGATGACGGAGTGAGAATTTATTGTGACCTTAAAATCGCCACGGATGCGTAAAGGGCCGTTCCACTTCTCGACTATTACGATATGCGTCATCCAGCGACTGTGAGCGACGGGAGAAAAGATGCCTTCGTCTTGCAAGCGGCGACGATCCACCTGGAGTCTATATCGGAGAGCAAAGGGAACCAGGTGGGCCTTTTTTTTAAATAAAAAAAACCCGAGGAGCATCAAAGGGAAGGAGCTGAACATGCGCAGTGAAACCCTTCGCCCCTGGCGTGGGGAATGAGAACAACGTTTCGTATTTGCTGAACAACAGGGCGAGGAGAGTATCCGATGAGGGAATCGACACAGCCTGTACCATGTCCTGCACTGATACCCACAGACGACCAAAAGTGTCCACACCCAGAAGGTTGGTAGCCGGCCGGAGTGGACGAGCGTTTCTAGGCGTTACAGTCTGGAAATGCGCGACCGCTGCGGTCGCAGGTTCGAATCCTGCCTCGGGCATGGATGTGTGTGATGTCCTTAGGTTACTTTGGTTTAAGTACTTCTAAGTCCTAGGGGACTGGTGACCTCAGATGTTGAGTCCCATAGTGCTCAGAGCCATTTGAACCAGAAGGTTAGTAGCACCGGCGGATCGGATCACCAAAGACTGAGCGGTGACGGAACGGCCATTGTAAAAGATTTGTGCGGAAAAAACGCCGTCGACTGATATAGAGTGATTACTGAAACTGCGCAAGACATGACTGTATGAGGACACAACCGCTACGGTCGCAGGTTCGAATTCTGCCTCGGGCGTGGATGTGTGATGTCCTTAGGTTAGTTAGGTTTAAGTAGTTCTAAGTTCTAGGGGACTGATGACCTCAGATGTTGAGTCCCATAGTGCTCAGAGCCATTTGAACCATTTGAACTGTATGAGGATAAAGCTGGCGAGCCCAAGCGTTGCTATGTGGCTCCATCCACAACAGAATAGGATGATTCCGTGTCAGTGTGAAAGACCACCGGAATATGTGCGACCTCCAAGGTAAGGAGAAAACTGGCACCCGGCTGGGTTGACGTGGCCGTCAATGGAGTGCGAGGCGTTCAGGTCCTGAGATGACGATTCGTGTCGAGCCTGTGCGTCCGCAGGAAGCGTGGCATGTACGCGATGTTTCTGTGAAGCCTGGCACACCACAGAGATGTGGTCCGCTCGGCTGCGAGTCGTACATCTTGCTCGCTGATGGGGGCACTCAGACCGTTGGTGAGTCCTGTAACAGTCCGGACAGGAGCGAAGCCGCGTGAAAGACTTTCTGTCACGGATCGACGATGCTCCCGCTCGGCACTAGGCAACTGTCGAGCCGCGAAAACAGCTGGATTAAGATGTGGTGGTTGTAGCCGGTGAGACTGTTCAAATACACGATTGATCGTCAGACAGGTGTCGAGCGATGGTTCTTATAATTTCAAAATATCAGCTCGAACACCCTCGTCTGGTGCGTGAAACACCACCATATCACGAATCAATGAAGAGGCCAAAGACTGCTTGCAGGCTACGTTGGCGCACCAGAATTTACAATCGCGGGGGAAACCTTGGAGCGTCGTAATGCATTCCCATTAAGTCTCACCTGGGGACTTTCGACAAGAAAAGAAAGTCTGTCGGGCGGAGGTGACGTGTATTTGTGCGTCAAGGTACTCAAAAAGGCAGCCCTTAATATGGGTAAATGAGAGATCGCGAGGGAACTGGTCAGGGTTTATTGTTGAATTAACCGATACACCTGTGAACCGACTGTTGCTAAAAAAAGAAGCCTGACTTCGATTTTCGTCGTGGATCACGTGTGCCAGTAAATATTGTTCCAACCATTCGACATATTTGATCATGGTTCGACAGACCGATCGAAAGCCCGAAACGTCGATGGAGCCACATACAAAGTGTTCAATTTACCTGTGATCGAATCAAGTCTATAATCCACCAATTGCAACGCTGGCGAGTGAGAGAGAATTTCTGAACGCGTGAGCGTTGCATGAATCTGTTGTAGAGTTTCCACCAAGACTGAAGAAGCTCCTCGGAGGAGGCCATTCTTTTCGAAATTTGAGGATTTATCATCGTCGCCAATAACTGTAATGTCCTGCGGTCAGGAGGAAAGAACTAACAGCCAATTTGAACACACTTTATTATAATTAAAGAAAAACACCTTCTCGGCATGCACTAAGTTTTAACGCAAGAACAACAACAAAAAACTCCACTACTCCTGTGGTGGCAAACTAGATAAAGACACAAGACAATGGAAACAAATACTGACCAAAATCTACTCTACAAAATACAAAGTGCTACTACAGTGCTACGGCTAGTGAATACAATTGTAGAGCCGGTGTGAGTACTGGCTGAAGCTATTCCTAGCGATTGGTAAATACTGCCCGTCTGACGGTCTAGGCGTGCTTATAAAGCCAGGTCGGCGGAGTGCTACATGAGTTCCGATTGGTGGAACACTGTCATATGTTGTCTGGCGCGGTAGTTGCACGTTTATTTGGAATGTCTGTTATTGTTTCTGTCCTATGGCGATGTATCTCTCCGCGCTCCTGAAAGGGATCGGCAACCCATCTTGCATGGCGGTTGAGCAGGCCCTCTAACAGTAAGGGGCCGCTACGTCATGTACTACCCCGCTGGACACAGTTTCTCTTATTAAATGCCCTACTGCAACACATGAAATCTATGTAACCACCATTGATCACAAGAGTGTCTCAGTTTCTGAAACAGGTGACGTAAACTTTAATTTAAAAGTTGTATGTCGAAAGGTTCGGGTTTAAGATGCGCATCTGTGCTTAAAGGTTAAACAGATTACGAAACAATTATGACAATGATAAGGCTTACTTCAAAGCAAGCGACCTCTGAATTTCAATTGGCACCCAAGGTGCGACTGGTTCCCGACCCGTCCCTTTTGACAATCTTATTCTGACTAAAGTCCCAGTGACAGTTAAACTGATTGTCAGTTATGAATACCGCTCTGAAGGAACGTTTTAAAACATTACTTATGAACACTTATTACAGGAAAACTCACTCGGCGGAACCACAAGATCCAGTTCAAATACATAAATAATGATCCGGTCTTTAAAAGACAGGAACGCACAGCTTAGCACGACAGTTTGTTAAAATTATAACTAATGCAATTACGATCAAAGAACTGAAACGGTTAACATCTAAACCCAACCACAAGACCCCTGTTTAACGGCAACCTGTGCCTTAGTACAGTTGTTCCGACTGTATTTACGACCAGGAGCTGATTCATTAGAACATTAAGATAGGGTCTAAACCGGAAAGGAAAGGCAATATCAGAACAAATTTTCAAACGACAACTAGTGTCCATCATCATCACAATACTACGTCCTATATTTACGACCAACGAACTGACCGAGTAAAACTCTGAGGGTCGGGTACAAACCAGAAAATTATAAGGAAAGGCAATAAAATAGTAGGACAAATTTTTAAACGACAACCAGTGGTGGTGGTGGTGGTGGTTAGTGTTTAACGTCCCGTCGACAACGAGGTCACTAGAGACGGAGCGCAAGCTCGGGTTATGGAAGGATTGGGAAGGAAATCGGCCGTGCCCTTTTAAAAGAACCATCCCGGCATTTGCCTGAAACGATTTAGGGAAATCACGGAAAACCTAAATCAGGATGGCTGGAGACGGGATTGAACCGTCGTGCTCCCGAATGCGAGTCCAGTGTGCCAACCACTGCGCCACATCGCTCGGTCGATAACCAGTGTCTTAGTACAATACTATGGCCTATATTTACGTCCGACCGAGTAAAACTCTGTCAGGTTCAAACCAGAACATATATAGGAGGGCAGGTAAACAATGACACAATGACACAAATCACCACGAGGATTACAGAATGTTCCTCTCCTTTATCAGCAAGCAGTTCCATGGATCCACAGTGCGTCGCGGCGGTTACCGAGTGATGCCGATGAAAGCCACTCACCCCTCATGGTAATGTACATGTGCGTCAGTGAAAAAGACCAATAAAAAGGTGTTAGCATGTGGACGTAATGTGCTGTTCCAGTCTCTTCTGTACCTAAGGTCCATCCCTTTGGATCCCTACGTAATTCGGTGCTCTCCGATACACACGATCGAACAGCGGAGGAGTGGTACTCAAGCTTCAACTTTAGGTTACAATATCTCCGGATGTAATTAACATTTTACAATGCAACAAACGGCACTGATTACGTATTTGTTTATATGTTCAGATGTGCTAACAAAACTAACGGGGTTCCATTTAAAAAAACGTAGGTTTGTGTTAAAAAACATACTTCCGTGCATTTTTTAATGGTTTGTATTAACCAATTACACTAGCCCCTCTCCTCACGGTCGGTCTGTGGATTCGATGTGGTTTACGAAATATATCCAGCGGTAACGTTAGGGGACTTACCATATATATATATATATATATATATACAGGGCTATTACAAATGATTGAAGCGATTTCACAGCTCTACGATAACTTTATTATTTGAGATATTTTCACTATGCTTTGCACACACATACAAAAACTCAAAAAGTTATTTTAGGCATTCACAAATGTTCGATATGTGCCCCTTTAGTGATTCGGCAGACATCAAGCCGACAATCAAGTTCCTCCCACACTCGGCGCAGCATGTCCCCACCAATGAGTTCGAAAGCATCGTTGATGCGAGCTCGCAGTTCTGGCACGTTTCTTGGTAGAGGAGGTTTAAACACTGAATCTTTCACATAACCCCACAGAAAGAAATCGCATGGGGTTAAGTCGGGAGAGCGTGGAGGCCATGACATGAATTGCTGACCATGATCTCCACCACGACCGATCCATCGGTTTTCCAATCTCCTGTTTAAGAAATGCCGAACATCATGATGGAAGTGTGGTGGAGCACCATCCTGTTGAAAGATGAAGTCGGCGCTGTCAGTCTCCAGTTGTGGCATGAGCCAATTTTCCAGCATGTCCAGATACACGTGTCCTCTAACGTTTTCTTTCGCAGAAGAAAAAGGGGCCGTAAACTTTAAACCGTGATATTGCACAAAACACGTTATCTTTCGGTGAATTGAGAATTTGCTGCACGAATGCTTGAGGATTCTTTACCGCCCAGATTCGCACATTGTGTCTGTTCACTTCACCATTAAGAAAAAATGTTGCTTCATCACTGAAAACAAGTTTCGCACTGAACGCATCCTCTTCCATGAGCTGTTGCAACCGCGCCGAAAATTCAAAGCGTTTGACTTTGTCATCGGGTGTCAGGGCTTGTAGCAATTGTAAACGGTAAGGCTTCTGCTTTAGCCGTTTCCGTAAGATTTTCCAAACCGTCGGCTGTGATACGTTTAGCTCCCTGCTTGCTTTATTCGTCGACTTCCGCGGGCTACGCGTGAAACTTGCCCGCACGCGTTCAACAGTTTCTTCGCTCACTGCAGGCCGACCCGTTGATTTCCCCTTACAGAGGCATCCAGAAGCTTTAAACTGCGCATACCATCGCCGAATGGAGTTAGCAGTTGGTGGATCTTTGTTGAACTTCGTCCTGAAGTGACGTTGCACTGTTATGACTGACTGATGTGAGTGTATTTCGAGCACGACATACGCTTCCTCGGCTCCTGTCGCCATTTTGTCTCACTGCGCTCTCGAGCGCTCTGGCGGCAGAAACCTGAAGTGCGGCTTCAGCCGAACAAAACTCTATGAAATTTTCTACGTATCTGTAGTGTGTCGTGACCATATGTCAATGAATGGAGCTACAGCAAATTTATGAAATCGCTTCAATCATTTGTAATAGCCCTATATATATATATATGACCTTCTAAGCACACAACTCATAGATTCCAACTCTTCCTTATAGATATTGGCAATGAGGTCACAAGAAGGATAGGCAATACTACCCTTGAGCCAGTGGCGCCAGACAGAAAAGTCTACTAATTCAATGGCGCCACAGCTCAACCTCCCCCTCTCAAACCTGAACAAGCTTCCCCTGGGGTAAGAACCCCTCATTCCGCTGGAATGTTTAATCTGACTGAGATGAACCGTAATGAGCGTCCCCTTTCCCGGGTCCCTGACCAAAAGATTAACCGGGCTTAAAATTTTGACAATGGAATACGGACCTAGGAAACACGGGGCAAGCACCTCGTCGTAAATTGGGATACGGCCTGGAGAGCGGTGTGCTGACCACATGCCCCTCCACATCGCATCCACTGACGCCTGTGGACTGGGGATGACACGGCGGCCGGTCGGTACTGTTGGGCCTTCATGGACTGTTCGGGCGAAGTTTAGTTTTTGTCATCCAGGAATGTTTGTAACATCATCAAGGAATCACTTTGCATTGTAAAAGTAAGAACAATGAATTATTTAGATCTAGCAAAGGATGTGAAAGAACAGAATAATCAATAAAAGCTTTAGAATACAACTTCACAAACCAAGAAGCGCAGGCAGGAAAAATAGGATACTACTATGATCCACGGAAACTAGATCCGAAACGGCTGCAAATCAAATTAAAAATGAAAATAGCGAGTTAAAAGTAAAAGTATAAGTAGTATACCGCAGTTTAGAAATATTTAGAAAACATGTGATATTCTCACCCATAAGAGACTGCACGTAGCCCGTAATTCTGTGCGGATGTCTGACCACCGACAGCAACTATCGAATGAAATCAGTGGCTCGTGTTACATACTCTTGAATTTCGATTTAATATCTCACTTATTTTGGATTAATGTCAAATGATTTTCGCTTTCCTAATAAAAGGAACAACAAAGATTATCGAGAGGTTATATGTTTTTATTCATTCGAGGCATAGCATTTCAGTCTTACTTGTTTACAAAGTTTTCGCACGTGGGTTTGAGTAGAATAATCTCAACTGTTTGTGTTAATACAAACATAGTGCCTGTTAATTGTAATTTCCTCTTCCTGTTATTAAAGGTGTTTCAGTTTCGTATGAACCATACCGCTCTCCGGTATAATAAAGGGGTTGATGTTGCAAACTGATTATTTTCCGGCAGAGCCATTTTGCAATTAATTTTAATTTCACGCTTTTACTCGTTCGCCGTTAAAAATTGTGCGGTTGTAATTTGAGTTTCACGTGTGCCAGAGGGTGCGTTTACAAAGGCTTTTCAATTCCCCCGAACTGGGACATACGTAAATGCCCACGACAGAGCGCTATTACAGGCCTCGTTAATTTCCGCTAGGTACACACGTAATTACAGTGTCAAGTTTTCTCTGTTACCACCGTAGCAACAGGAACTGTCGCAGAAAACTTTTACTGCCACTATAGGAAAAGCTGTCTAATTGTTCTACTCGAACTGTGAACATTTTTTTCATTTTCAGACAATTCTGACAAAAATTTTATAAATTGACCACGATCATATCAAAGACCCGCATCACAGTTCTTTCTTTCATTGTAAGGTAAGATGGATTCCAAATGTTCCCAAAATTTGAGTTTTCCGTGGAAATGCTTATGAGTACACTGAAGTACCGGTAGCTGTCTTCCCATACATCCTTCTCGAATCAGTGTGGATAGTAGCTGCTAGCTAAGTGATTTAGTTAGCTGTTGGTAATTAAAATCTCCATTGTAGTGTTTCCGTGAGCTAACGGTTTTGTTGTGGGTGCTCTGAGAGAGCTGCGGGATTGTATAAAGTTTTGTTTTAAACTTAGGAAAAACCGCTGTAGGAACGTACGAGATGTCGAAGCAAGGTTTTGGGACAGAGACAGACTTACGTCTGCCATAAGTGTTTCATAAACGGAGAACATCGAATGACGATGAGGAAAGTTGTGGTCTCCTATCAAGTGCCGGCCGCGGTGGTCTCGCGGTTCTAGGCGCGCAGTCCGGAACCGCGCGACTGCTACGGTCGCAGGTTCGAATACTGCCTCGGGCATGGATGTGTGTGATGTCCTTAGGTTGGTTAGGTTTAAGTAGTTCTAAGTTCTAGGGGACTGATGACCACAGCAGTTAAGTCCCATAGTGCTCAGAGCCATTTGAACCATTTTTTTCTCCTATCAAGTGGAATCGCACCAGAAAATCTTCACAAAGAAAGGGGTTTGACTCTACAAGACGCTAGGCAGACTACCCATGACTTTTGTTGCAGGTTTGGAATGGGTTATGATAAATGTGAACCTACTGTCAGGAGAACCAAACTGCGGCTAAGTTTTTGCTGTCAACTGCTTCGAGACGAGCAGAAGCAACTTCGCTTGGAAGTATACGGGAAAGTTAAAGAACTGCCTCAAGGCGATCAAAACTTTCATTCAAAGTTTATAGTTCTGAACTCCAAACGAAGCCGTAGTCTTCGTAATGAAGGGGATATTCCTTAGTCGGTCAAAGGAAGTGCGATAAATCACGAGTACCGTTTAATCCATGTTGATTGTTTTTCGAAATACTGAATGAATTGTTCATAAAGAGTTCGTCCCTCTTGGTCAGATGGTCTATAAAGAGTTTTATAACGAAGTTCTAGGACTTTTGAGGTTGGACATGAGGATGAAACGTCCGCAGAAGTGGACGACAGAGTATTTAAGAAAAGCAACGCACGTCCGAATGGTTCAAATGGCTCTAAGAACCATGGGACTTAACATTTGAGGTCATCAGTCCCCTAGACTTGGAACTACTTAAACGTAACTAACCTAAGGACAACACAGGCATCCATGCCCGAGGCAGGATTCGAACCTGCGACCGTAGCAGCAGCGCGGTCCGGACTGAAGCGATTAGAACCGCTCGGTAACAGCGGCCGGCAACACACGTCCGCATAGTGCCTACATTATTAAGGACTTTTTTGACTAAAAGAAAGATGACACTTGCTCCTACTTTCCACACACCAGACGTAGCTCCGTGTGACTTCTTCCTCTCCCCCAAGATGAAAGTCAGGTTGAAGGTACGAAAATTTGACACAGCAGAGGAGTCTCAAGAGGTATCGCAGAGAGGACTAAACATCCTAGCAAGGAAATACTTTCAGGATACATTTAAAAAAAATTACAGAAATGTTGAGGTGGATGTACTCGCTCCCTCGAGAACGACTTTGAAAATGATGGTGCAGAATAACAACTAGGTAAGACATAATAATTCTAGTTTCGGATATCTCTTCGTATGTCATCCGCTCATGTGTATCTTCTGCTTGTGATGTGGGAGTTGGCTTGCAGGAAACGCCTGAGAAAATTTAATTATTGCTCATTGCTTATGTCACGCATTGTCCGCCTCCGTAGTTTAGCGGTAGCAAGAATGGTTCAAATGGCTCTGAGCACTATGGGACTTAACATCTGTGGTCATCAGTCCCCTAGAACTTAGAACTACTTAAACCTAACTAACCTAAGAACACCACACACATCCATGCCCGAGGCAGGATTCGAAACTGCGACCGTAGCAGTCGCGCGGTTCCGGACTGAGCGCCTAGAACCGCTAGACCACTGGGGCCGGCTTAGCGGTAGCGTTACCGCCTACTACGCAGGGGGCCCGCGTTCGATTCCCGGCAGGGAACTGGGTATTGTGTGCCCTTTATCATAATTTTCATCGTCATTGACTCGCAAGTCGCCGATGTAGACTTGCAATACGGCGGCCGAACTCGTCCGAATGGCACACACAGCTCAGGCGGCGTTCGGCTACTTCGTAAGCGCGGGTCTTATCCTCAAAGTCCGCTACGACACGCTGACACTTCCTCCACGAGATGGCGGCCTCGGCCTTGTCAACGTCCAAGCGAGAGCAGCTGCCGTTTATGTAAGTACGATGGTTAAGTCGTGGACCCGCCGCCGAACCGGATTATCGGGAAGTCTAATTGACGAACTGGCTCCTCCCTCTCCAGTGGCACCTGTTGCAGTACCCCATATTTCTTCCTAGCTCTCACATGTCAGGAACTTTTTCATCGAATACACTTATGTCCATGCCGACTTGCCCAGTACCACAAACCCTACCGCACGTGATGTTTCCCGCCTAATGATGAGAAATCATACTAGGTGTGTTGTGGAAAGCCGACATCCTACGATCGCATGGCCCATGGTTTGGCGTTCTGTGCACCATATCCCCCTCGACACGAGCGCTCGTTCGACCTGGTAGCTGGTCGTTAATGGAAGATACATGACACAACTTCGCCCACACGCCATAAAAATGACAGATTCGCTTGATATGGACGCACATCGACTGGTGTGTGGATCGTCTGCAGAGGTGTGGTAGCTGATTCAGAAGATGCTTGCCTTTCTACGTCTACATCCATACCCCGCAAGCCACCTGACGGTGTGTGGCAGAGGGTACTTCGTGTACTTCTATCGGTTCTCCCTTCTACTACAGTCTCGTATTGTTCGTGGAAAGAAGGATTGTCGGTATGCCTCTGTGTGGGCTCTAATCTCTCTGATTTTATCCTCATGGTCTCTTCCCGAGATATACGTAGGAGGGAGCAATATACTGCTTGACTCCTCGGTGAAGTTATGTTCTCGAAACTTCAAAAAAAGCCTGTACCGAGCTACTGAGCGTCTCTCCTGCACTCCACTGGAGTTTATCTATTATCTCCGTAACGCTTTCGCAATTACTAAAAGATCCTGTAGCGAAGCGCGGTGCTCTCCGTTGGATCTTCTGTATCTCTTCTATCAACCCTATCTGGTACGGATCCACACTGCTGAGCAGAATTCCAGCAGTGGGCGAACAAGCGTACTGTAACCTACTTCCTTTGTTTTCGGATTGCATTTCCTTTGTATTCTACCAATGAATCTCAGTCTGGCATCTGCTTTACCGACGATCAACTTTATATGATCATTCCATTTTAAATCACTCCTAATCCGTACTCCCAGATAATTTATGGAATTAACTGCTTCCATTTGCTGACCTGCTAAATGATAAGGGATCTTTCTTTCTATGTATTCGCAGCACATTACACTTGTCTACATTGAGATTCAATTGCCATTCCCTACACCATGCGTCAATTCGCTGCAGATCCTCCTGCATTTCAGTACAATTTTCCAATGTTACAACCTCTCGATATACCACAGCATCATCCGCAAAAAGCCTCAGTGAACTTCCGATGTCATCTTCAAGGTCATTTACGTATATTGTGAATAGCAACGGCCCTACGACACTCCCCTGCGGCACACCTGAAATTACTCTCTTACTTCGGAAGACTTCTCTCCATTGAGAATGACATGCTGCGTTCTGTTATCTAGGAACTCTTCAATCCAATCACACAATTGGTCTGATAGTCCATATGCTCTTACTTTGTTCATTAAACGACTGTGGGGAACTGTATCGAACGCCTTGCGGAAGTCAAGAAACGCGGCATCTACCTGGGAACCCGTGTCTATGGTCCTCTGAGTCTCATAGACGAATAGCGCGAGCTAGGTTTCACACGATCGTCTCTTTCGAAACCCATGCTGATTCCTACAGAGTAGATTTCTAGTCTCCAGAAAAGTCATTATACTCGAACATAATACGTGTTCCAAAATTATACAACTGATCGACGCTAGAGATATAGGTTTATAGTTCTGCACATCTGTTCGACGTCCCTTCTTGACCTGTGCCCTTTTCCAATCCTTTGGAACGCTACGCTCTTCCAGAGACCTCCGGTACACCGCTGCAAGAAGGGGGGCAAGTTGCTTCGCGCACTCTGTGTAAAATCGAACTGGTATCCCATCAGGTCCAGCAGCCTTTCCTCTTTTGAGCGATTTCAATTGTTTCTCTATCCCTCTGTCGTCTATTTCGATATCTACCATTTTGTCATCTGTGCGACAATCTAGAGAAGGAACTACAGTGCAGTCTTCCTCTGTGAAACAGCTTTGGAAAAAGACATTTAGTATTTCGGCCTTTAGTCTGTCATCCTCTGTTTCGGTACCATTTTGGTCACAGAGTGTCTGGACATTTTGTTTTGATCCACCTACCGCTTTGACATAAGACCAAAATTTCTTAGGATTTTCTGCCAAGTCAGTACATAGAACTTTACTTTCGAATTCATTGTACGCCTCTCGCATAGCCCTCCTCGCACTACATTTCGCTTCGCGTAATTTTTGTTTGTCTGCAAGGCTTTGGCTATGTTTATGTTTGCTGTGAAGTTCCCTTTGCTTCCGCAGCAGTTTTCTAACTCGGTTGTTGTACCACGGTGGCTCTTTTCCATCTCTTACGATCTTGCTTGGCACATACTCATCTAACGCATATTGTACGATGGTTTTGAACTTTGTCCAGTGATCCTCAACGCTATCTGTACTTGAGACAAAACTTTTGTGTTGAGCCGTCAGGTACTCTGTCTTCTGCTTTTTGTCACCTTTGCTAAACAGAAAAATCTTCCTACCGTTCGTAATATCTCTATTTACGGCTGAAATCATCGATGCAGTAACCGCTTTATGATCGTTAACTGTTTCAAATAGTTCGGGTCTGTTTGTCACCAGAAGGTCTAATATGTTATCGCCACGAGTCGGTTCTCTGTTTAACTGCTCAAGGTAGTTTTCAGATAAAGCACTTAAAAAAATTTCACTGGATTCTTTGTCCCTGCCACCCGTTATGAACGTGTGAGTCTCCCAGTCTATATCCGGCAAATTAAAATCTCCACCCAGAACTATAACATGGTGGGGAAATCTACTCGAAATATTTTCCAAATTATCCTTCAGGTGCTCAGCCACAACAGCTGCTGAGCCAGGGCTGAGAGACATCCAGTTACCATGTCTGAGCCTGCTTTAACCGTGACCTTCACCCAAATTATTTCACATTTCGGATCTCCGTCAATTTACTTCGATACTATTGCCCTTCTTATCGCTATAAACACGCCTCTTCCTTCACTGTCCAGCCAGTCTCTGCGGTACACATTCCAATCTGAGTTTAGAATTTCATTACTGTTTACATCTGGATTCAGCCAACTTTCTGTCCCTATTACTATGTGGGCATTGTGACCATTTATTAATGAGAGCAGTTCTGGAACCTTTCTATAGACGCTCCTGCAGTTTATCATTAGCACATTAATATTGTTATTCCCTGTTGCATTTTGCCTACTCCTACCTTGCCGCGTCTCAGTAGGCGTCTTGTCGGTCCTAGAGAGGGAATTCTCTAACCTAAAAAAACCCACATGTGCACTCCACACGTACTCCGCTACCCTTGTAGCCGCTTCCTGCGTGTAGTGCACGCCTGACCTATTCAGGGGGACCCTACATTTCTCCACCAGATAGCGGAGGTCGAGAAATTTCCACCCCAGATCTCCGCAGAATCGTCTGAGCCTCTGGTTTAAGCCTTCCACTCGGCTCCAAACCATAGGATCTAGGTACGGCTCTGCATGCCATTACACCGCAATCACTTCTGTTCCCAGATGAGACAAACTTCCCACGTACGAAGACCAACGCTGTGATCTGGATAAAAGGCCTCTCGATCTCTTGTTTGTTCCATGAAGGTGATAAGAGTGTTCTTGATTTTTGACGTTCCTGCAAGATCACTTTACTTTCCTCGTGCACCATCCGCGATACCGTCAGTACTATGCCAACTTTTTGGGTAGTTCCTTCTTCGATCCCCCGCTGCAGCTAGGGTGCCCCAGGTATGAGAAGGTGATTTCAGTGAGATTGTGTAATACCAGGACTCGATCCAATATATCGGCAAATGCAATATTCTTCGTGAAGACGTGCCTGGAACATGCCTGACGGCTTTAGGATTCAGTGTGCGTCTACCCACAAGTTGGCGGGACAGGGATGCCATTTTCTCTGTTCTGCCAGGAGGGCGTTTTCTTTAAATTCTGTGATTCTCTTTTTATTTTGTTTGTTATTGATGGTAATTAAGCATAATTGTTTTTCGCCTGAAGGGCGTCCTATTGTGATCTCAACAAATACCTAAAAATAAAGAAATAAACCAATTAGTAAGATACAGGTTCTGAAAAAAAAGGGGCCTAAAGGCCAACAATGCCATACGATCATTTCATTTCATGTCATGCATTATCAGTATAAGAGAATCATTGTTGTAAATTCAGTGCAGCAACAAATGAATGTTTTAGAGATAGGAGAGTTAGTTTTCTGTTGTGTACATAGTTCCGCGTAGTCAGCGCGTACACAACTTTCCCAATAGAGCGCGCCCTGCTAAGAACAACAGCGCAGGCGCAGCGCTCGTCCGTCTCCGCACTACGAGATGGCGCTGTCTTAGAGACGGACCAAATTCTGCTTCCGCCGATCCGCGTATTAATATGTAACGCAGCCAATAAGATTGCTACTAACGTAGAACCTTTTCCCCTCGCGGATCACACTCGCGCAGTGATACCTGACCGCGCGAGGTATTATAACGGGTGTACAGACCTCCGATTATTCTGCATTAGTCTGCATTAGTCTGTAGTCTGCGCCTAATAAGATTATCATATTCCTGTACATAGCCATGACGAGAAATGTATAGGCACTTTGTCAAGTATCAGAGATACGTGAGAATAGGATTAATGTACCAAGACCAAAGGAACTTCAGATTGTCAATTGTAAACAGCATCCAGAATCAAGTTACGTAATATATATGATTTTTATTATTTTAATAAATGTGTGTGAAAATTAATCAAATTCTGTTTAAAGTTGGCCACCGTCAATCTGCTACTCTAAGCGTGAGAGTGGCATTTCTATCGTCTGTCCTAACGGCAGAAGATAAACACGCCACGATAAGACCACGAGACATATTGCTGACACACGCCTACTTCGTTAGAGCGACAAGTCAAATAATCTGATGGTGTGTGTACCGAAGGTCTTACAGTACGCACACAACATTTTGTAAAGTCAACTCTTTTGGTAATTTTTAAGGGTTGAATAAACAAAAAACGAAGACAAGTCAATAAGCAAATGCAAGTTTTTAGTTTGACAGCACTGACACGACTGTGACATACCTCACATTCATTGCCGTGTTTGTGCATTAGCTGTGTTGTTCCAGTGAACAGATCAATCCATGATGATTTCAGAGCAACGGAGGATAGAAGAGCGTGATTCGTTTCCGTATTCCGAAGGGACTACAGTTGCGGAGATTATTCACAGAATGAAACTACAGTATGACGATAGCTGTATTAGTGAACGATAAATTCACGTTTGAAATGTAAAAGTGAACGTATGTCTGTTTGCGACGTAGAGCGTTCGGGTAAGTAAGTCACTTCGAAAGTGAACAGGAAAATCGAGATTGATGAGCTAACGATTCGTGATGATCGTCGTGCCAGAATTGATGCTGTCGCGTAAGGGTTGAACTACAGTCACGGATCAGCATTTATAATTGTCCATGAATCTTTAAACTACGTCATGTTTGCTTTCTTTGAGTACCACACAAAACGACAAACACAAAGAGGAACGTTTACAAATGTCGAAATTACTTTTAAGGCGTTCTGAAGAAGATGACGAATACTTTTTCAGTCGCGTAGTAAACATTGATAAAATGTATCTCCATCACCACGAACCACAGAGCAAACGGCCAAGCATGGTGTGGAACCATCAACTTTCGTCTATTCAACCGTACCCCTTACTAATTTTCTTCTCAAAGGGGAGTACCTGCCGCGACACAGTGCAGCGTCAACCTTGTTAACACTGGAAGTGGTTACCTATGTGAAGCTGCATGTGGAGGACTACGTCAAATGAACTGCAAGAGAAAATCCTAAGAACTCTGCCTACCTCGCATCTTCTGTAGATGTCCCGATGCCCCTATGGTTATCTTCTCCATTGGTCTCAGATTCTTGACTGACAAATCAGCATTGAAATGTCGGATGATAATGAGCATCGCTAGCTTAATTTTGGGTGATAAACTATATCTTTAGATGTAAAAGAATGTATGCAGTTTCTATTGGTGTAATGAGAAAAAAATGTATCAAACCAATGCCGACCGGGAGCCTATAAAGTCATGTACGTTATGTTCTTTGTAATGATTCAACTTTGAAGCCGTTTCATTACGGACTTTATCGCCCTCACAATACATGGTACAGTATGTTACACTCTTTCATTCACTAAATTATTAACATTATATTACATTAAGTATCTTTGTCAAATTCCACAAACTATATCTGTTTTTCGTTTACTTCATTTCCCACCCGGAGCCTTGAGGTCAGTGGAGGGGAGTTCTGCCACTGTTTTACTGCTAGAGCAACTTGCGCTGCTGCCGAAAGCCAAATATTGCGAGAAGATTCCTCCAACTATGCCAGGATGCTGTTCTTGATCATTATAAAAACGAATATGTATCATGTTACTCAATTTTTGTATTAACTGAGTTTAGTAAGTGTTTAGCGACGCTTTATTGCATGCGTATGCCAAATAAAATAACCCAATATATGTGGCTAGTAGTGTATACAGCGAATACGAAATAAAACTTTGTGAAGTCGTAATCCTAATTCAGCGGTTACGTATTGAGTTATTACTGAAGACATTTTTCCTGACACCATTGATAATTACGGAGGGAAGGAAAAATTTCATGAAACGTTAAGATCCCAGAACTAAAATCAGGGTCTAAATACAACGGCCAGATAGTGCTGTCAAGTTATCTTTATTTTTATTAACTTACAACAACTGGATTAAATGAAGGATTACTTAATATCTTTGAGCAAAAAGGATCTGTGAGATTTATGTTACAAGAAATATGACGTGTAAGTATCAGTAATTAATCAGACGAAAAGTGTAATTAAAAGTGGAAAGATTAAGTTACTTCTGTAATAACTATTTCGAATCTCAGAGGTCGTTGCAAGCTTTGACGACGCAGTTAACTGTTATCTCTAAACAGCTTAACAACATCATATTTCTTGTAACATAAATCTCACAGATCCTTTTTACTCAAAGATATTAAATAATCCTTCATTTAATTCAGTTGTTGTAAGTTAACAAAAATAAAGATAACATGATAGCACTATCTGGCCGTGGTATTTAGACTCTGGATTTGGTTCTGGGTTCTTAACGTTTCATGAAATTTTTCCTTCCTTAGACAATTATCAATCATGCCAAAAATGTCTTTAGTAATAACTCAATAGATAACCGCTGAATAAGGTTTACGACTTCACAAAGTTTTATTTCGTATTCGCTATATACACTAATAGCAATATATATTCGGTTATTTCAGTTGGCATTCGCATGAAATAAAGAGAGGCTAAACACGTAATAAACACAATTCATATAAAAGTTTAGTAGCATGATACATATTCATTTTTATAATTATCAAGAACAGCATCTTGACATAGTTGGGGGTATCTTCTCGCAATGTTGACTGTCGGTTGCGGCGCAACTTGCTGCAGCAGCGAAACAGCGGCAAAACAGTGTAACGTACTGTGCCACGTATTGTGAGGACGATTAAGTCCGTAGTGAAAATCTTAAGCGACTCAATGAAGATTTTATTTCTGAAAATTCAATGTCTGAAAAAAGTTGTATTGCTACGAGTCTGCAACAGAGTGATAGTTTGCGAAAGAAGTTGTTAAACTCGTCCTTGGAAAAGTTGTACAACAAATTACGAAACTAAAATAAGTGCAAGAGACGGCACTTTCAAGATCAACAATCCAAGGTCGCGTAGCGTCCGACTACTGACAGTTCCGAGCGCTATATCAAATTAAATATTACTCAGTCTTTTCTCATATTAAATCTCGCTGCGTCACTCTAATCAATTTATAGTGCAGTTTCAATACTAAAATATACACACAGTGGACGAATTAGAACTAATATACTCTCCTAGCACACGTATGGATTTAGGTCTACGGCAGACTCCTTGTAAGTTCAGACTATTTGCTCGTGCAAACTAGAGTTCGCTAGCGCTCGGCTGTTACCACCGAAGTACGTCACATTACTCTTATTCTTACTAAGTTCTTAACATGATTATTTGTCAAAATTATTAGAAAACTGAAATGCTACTACGACCGTAGCTTCCTCGAAGGTCAGCTGACGATTTCAATGTGTTAAATATTAATTATTATGATTTAACTTTATCTAACTTGCCGCCCGTTTTCGTCCGATTTTTAATACACGTGCGTTCCATCGCAGAGTGTCAGTCTCGATCTCTCGTGCTGGAACACGTTATCTGTTATCTCCCCTTGATAAGTGTACCTATATCAGTCGACGTCACTCAGTGCTAAAGTAAAATCATGGCGGCCAAGTGTTAAAAAAGCCACACTACAGCAGAGGTTCAAAAGCCAAACTTCTGCTGGAAAGTTGATGGCCACAGTGTTTCGATACATGAAATATCCATTACTGTATAATTAAATGCCTGAAGATGAAACTGTGAATAGAGACAGCTATCGAGAGCTACAGCGAGATACCAGGCCCAAAATGAAAACGAAGAGCAAAGGGAAACTTTCAAAACTTGTGTACTGCGCCAAGATAGTGACCTCCCTCCACAGCTGAGAAAACGATCAAGTGCATTTAAAATCTTGGGGCAGCCACCGCACAGACCTGACCTAGCTCCAAGTGATTTTAAATTTTTTGTTTGGTCCAACGAAGCAGGAACTACGTGATGTTTTCGTTGGACGCTTGGTTGTGGAGATGAGTGAATGAGGACGGCGCATCAGAGCTTCTTCCGGGACGGAATTTAGAAGTTTATGAAGAGATGGATAACGTGCACAAGATTCAGGGAGATTATGTTCAGAAATTATGTTTATTGTAACGTTGTTTTCTCACTAAAAAGTTTACTTTAAAAAAAAGAAGTCTTTATTTATTTTTTGACTTGTATGTACGGTACACAACCTATTAAGTGAGAGAGAGAGAGAGAGAGAGAAAGAGTGAGTCCACAGCGTTTAACCCCACAAGAATCGGAGGATTGTTGCAGAAATTCATGTAAATTCCCCTCAAACTAGTGTAACTTCTGAACACGTTACACATACAGAGGTGAAGGACCTTATTTTTCCCGGCGTAGTGTAGCAACTCGGCTTGGCACAATGTCAGCAAGTCGCTGGAGATGTCCTGCAGGAATGTTGAGATATTATTATTTAATCGACACTTGTCACATAGTATATAAATCCAGAGAAAGGTAAAAGTGCTGAAATTTGTTCAGAACGATAGAGATATAAACGCCAATTGATGAGATCTGTATGCTGTTCTTGTGTATAATAATACAAGCAAATGTAGACTATGCTATTATGGGTGGGAAATTTTCCCGAATCGTCAGGAACTCGGAGAAGGTTTAGTATGACGGGGCCGACAAGTCGATGCAATGCAGCATCGCTTCAGGGAAGCTGTTCGAGCCGCAGACTTTGTGTCGCCGTTGGCAGGAACCTTGATCTTATTTTACTTTGAATGGAATTGTACTCATTCGAGGCGTTTGTGATGATGAAATCAAAGCAGTGTTGTGCGCTCGTGGAGGACCACTGACGTTAGCATAAGCGATACATGTCACTCCGACAAAGGAAAGCGCGATAGCTTCAGCAAGAAAAGGGTAAGTACACGAGTCGACAGTCTGACACTGCGAAAGGAAAAATCAGTGATGAAGTATTTCATCTACAATAGCCCAAGAAACAACGCACTGCAACATGTACGACGTTCTAAAGCGACAGTAATTAACAACACCCAACACCAGCGGCTTAAGTGAGAGCTGCGAATTTGTTGCATGTAGTAATTTGACTATAATTAGGATTGTATTTTTGAGTACTCTTTCGTTCTTTCTTTAATGGACTTACAAAACACATAAAATGCTGAAACAACGCACTGCAACATGTACGACGTTCTAAAGCGACAGTAATTTACAACACTCAACACCAGTGGCATAAGTGAGAGCTGCGAATTTGTTGCATGTATTAATTTGACTATAATTAGGATTGTATTTTTGAGTACTCTTTCATTCTTTCTTCAATGGACTTAAAAAACACATAAAATGCTGTATGTGGACGCATAGATGAAAGTTGATGAAACAGAACTGGTGGTTTATACGTATTAATATTTTTCCACTCAGTAGTATTAACTTAGAATATAGTGTAAAAACTTTATGAGTCAGAAAGTTACGTAACTATGTGGTAATTCTACAAAAACAAAATGGCTTCATCTTACGTATTATTAAAAATGTGAGATAATATACAGAATGATAAGGGTATAAGTGCAGATATTACTATGGATGACTGAGGAGTGCGCTGACAACATTACATCGGTATTTGCTTCATTTATAGACTTAATTACAGCTATTACGCTCTAATGACCTCGTTGTCGACGGGACGTTAAACACTAACTAACCACAGCTATTACGAGTCATATGTTTTAGGTTGGTTAATATCTCTAAGTATGCATGGCACAAGCATGCAATTAATGTTGATTTTTCCCTGGACAGCAGGTCAAGTATTGCAGTGTGGACATGGGCGCATGGAGACGCTGATCGGATAGTCTATAATGACCGATGTTTTCCACTTCGCGGCGCAGTTGCGACTGAGCAGAAAACATCAGGGAGTGATGTGTTTGCAGGAAGACTGTTAGATGGAGAAAGAAAGCAACTAAGACACGTTAAGGTTATTGCATTATCTGTACCTATACCCCTAACACTCCGTGTGTGTGTGTTTGTTTTAGAACAGGAGGAAACCATTATTCAGTTCTTTGAATGTAAAGGGGAAACACACATATAATATCTGTTTATATGGATGTAGTGTCGATGAATTCTTCAAACAACTGTCGATCACCCAAGGAACTAAGATAGGTTCTTCTATAAAAAGAAATTGTTTGGAATCATTTACTCAAGCAGGTTACGTTGACGTACTGAAATGAATCTAGCTGGCTGGAACAAATGACAGTCACACTACGTGGTCGGACAAGTGAAGAATAATAGGAGTAAATATGCAAGTAATACTTGTAAGATTAACCAGTTTTTCTGAAGTTATCGCTTTGAGGTAATTACTGTTAAAGAGCAAATGGGTCATATACACTCATCAAAAAATGTTTTGCTTCACCACGGTTTCGAGAGTTCCGGAACCTGAACTGAAAATTGGAATAGAAATCGACATAAACATCATTTCCGCTCCTTTTATTGCTCATGAAAGCCACACATTGCGTGTTGTACCACCATGCAGCCAGACCTTCAGAGGTGGTGGTCCACATTTCTGCACACACCCAGTAGCACGTCCTCTTACATTGATGCACGCTTGTATTCGTCGTGGCATACCATCCAAAAGTTCATCAAGGGACTGTTGGCCCAGATTGTCCTATTCGGCGTAGATGTCTCAGAGTGATTGGTGGGACACGTTGTCCACAAACAGCCCTTTTCAGTCTATCCCAGGCATGTTCGATAGGGTTCATGTCTGGAAAACATGCTCGCCACTCTAGTCGAACGATGTCGTTAGCCTGAAGGAAGTCATTCACAAGATGTGCACGATGGGGGCGCGAATTGTCGTCCATGAAGACGAATGCATCGCCAATATGCCGCCTATATGGTTGCACTATCGGTCTAAGGCGTTCAGCCTGTCTGGGTTGCCTCCAACCACGTCTCTGACGATTGTCTGGTTGAAGGCTTATGCGACACTCATCGGTGAAGAGAACGTGATGCCAGTCCCGAGCGGTCCATTCGGCATGTTGTTGGGCCCATCTGCACCGCGATGCATGGTGTCGTAGTTGCAAAAATGGACCTCGCCGTGGACGTCAGGAGTGAAGTTGCGCGCCATGCAGCCTATTGGGCACACTTTGAGTTGTAACATGACGTCCGATGGCTACACGAAAAGCGTTATACAACATGGTGGCGTTGCTGTCAGGGTTCCTCCGAGGCATGATCCGTAGGTAGCGGACATCCACTGCAGTAGTAGCCCTTGGGCGGCCTGAGCGAGGCATGTCATCGACAGTTCCTGTCTCTCTGTATCTCCTCCATGTCCGAACAACATCGCTTTGGTTCACTCCGAGACGCCTGGACACTTCCATTGTTGAGAGCCCTTCCTGGCACAAAGCGGACGCGATTGAACCGCGGTATTGACCATCTAGGCATGGCTGAAATACAGACAACATGAGCCGTGTACCTCCTTCCTGGTGGAATGATTGGAACTGATCGGCTGTCGGACCCCCTCCGTCTAATAGGCGCTGCTCATGTATGGTTGTTTACACCTTTAAGCGGGTTTAGTGACATCTCTGAACAGTCAAAGGGACTGTGTTGTGATACAATATCCACAGTTAACATATCTATAATTATTTTCGGTGCTGGAGCACTGATACTGATCTACTGTAACTATGGTATTATGGTGTCAGAGCATGCAGCGAGCAGCCAATTTATTTAGATTAGTTAGGCAGAATTTCTGAACTGCAGCTGCACATCACATCACCAGACGAAACAATAGACATAAAGTTGAAGGGGCACGTTGGTCGTTTTGGAGCGCTGCGTGTGGTGTAAGTGGTATCAGGCAATCGTTTGACCGTCGTCCTTTGACACAAGTCGTGGATGTACAGGGATGTATGTGTGGCACTCAGATGGAGGGCCTGTAGATACGCATAGATTCCAGCTGTATTACGTCATGGTCAGAAAGAGATTCCGCAGTCAGGTATTGACTTGCAAGGCGTCAGGTACAGTCATAGACACAGTAATTATGAAGAGCAGACTGAAGCTTTAGAGAACCACCCGGAAAAATCGGTGTGGAAAGAAGACATATACTAAAGCACTGAGGAACGATGAGATGCACATGAAGTTCTCTAAGGCTGTATTGTGATAGTAAACAGCACGATAGTCCGTTCATTGAAGAGGAATGAACGTCTCTGGAAAACGTACTTACGGAAACTGGACAGACAAACATGGGTATGAGAGAGGTAACTTCAAAGAAATCTTGGATAGCAGACGAAATATCTCAGTTGATCGACGAAAGAAGGAAGTAATGAACCGTTCAGGGAAACACAGGAATACTAAAACATAAATCACTTAGGAATGAAGTAAGTGGCAGCTGCAGGGAAGTCAAGGCGAAATAATTGCATGAAAAATGTGAAGAAATAAAAAATAAAATGGTCGTCGGAACGACTGATTCAACTGATGGAAAATTCGTAGGACATCTAGTATTGGAGTCACATTTCGACAGAGTTTTGGAAGACTTGCGATCAACCAAGGCAGAAGGAATAGATAACATTCCTTCAGAATACGTAAAATATTTAGGGAAGTGGCAATCAAACGACTGATCAAGTCTGTGTGTAGACTCTGTGGTACTGGAGACACACCATAACGGCCCTCTTTATCTATCTGGACTATGGTAATTCGTTTATTTATGGCTCTATTGTTACTCACCTGAACATTCTACACCCATAATACCGTGTTCTGTCTTTCATGAGCTTTGCGGCTTATTGTTTTATTATTACGGTCGATTATTGTGAACTTGGAATTACACTTAACTACTACACCTTTACTATAATCCGCAATTTATCTATTATCTTATCTTCACAGTACCTAATGTGCTTCCTGATAAAAAATTGAAGTGTGAGCTAACTGTCGCCTATTTAGAACACGTGTTATTGGGAACTCTATCCTATCTCCGAAGAAACGTAATACGCTGGACCTAACTGCCGTTAATGTAAACACTTCTCTTCTTACATGCTTTACTGAATACACAATGTTTTTGGTGGTACTGCACACATAGGCTGAAATAGAACCTAGTAACTACCCTTAGAAACTCCTCCTGAAAGTTTTATTTTTACTGGAAATATGATTAAAACTTTGCATTGAAATGAAAAAAATATGCTTTTGAATACGAATAATTTCCCTTTTGACTGAGTCTTTAGGAAACAGAAACTCTACATATAGCGCCTGTAGTGGCGGTAATGATTTGATGATACATCCAAACTGAATCATTAGGTGTATGTAACATGTAGTGAGAGCTATTCGTGACTGAAGACCTTGAAAATTGCAAGTTCATAACAAATTTGATGGGTCTCAGCTTTACCATTACACTCAAAACATCAAAACTGATTAGTATTGCTTTAGAATTACTGCTAGTTTTGTACATTTCTCAACGAAGTTCATTCGCAAATAACACGATTCACAACAAATAATTGTGTACAGGGCAGTTCAATGTTAAGTGAACACTTGGAAACATTTAACAAGATGCACTGACATAAAGTCACAAAATAATACTAATATTCATCCTGTTATAACAGACAATTTCAACAATCGATGCTTCTAGTCTTTTCATGTCGAAGGATGGATTATGCATGCTCAGTTCGTCGTTGCTCAGAACCATTGCACAGCCTCGTACAGTATACATATCGTCGCAAGAAATTGTAAACATTCAATCTCGGTTGTTGCTTATTCGCTTTATTAAAACTCGCACAATTGATAATTTTCAATTGCAATCTGCAAAAAACAGAACAAAGATACAGCAAGTGTATGTCTAGCAGCCACAAAAATATTGTAGAAAGAACTGCTACTAAAATTTTGTACTTACAGGTGCCAGCGTGTTACAGTATTATCCGATTATTAAGCAGCGGATACAACAGTTCTGAGAGCGAGCACGTAACATGCAAACGTCAAAACTAAAAACAGAGTGTTTATTTTGCATTCCTCGAAAGAAATTCCACGTTATAAGACATTGTATGTACTCGTTTTCGGTGTAAAACACTATTTGGCAATTTTGTACACGCAGGGAACAGATACAGCAAAGGTAACAGCAATTTAAATCAATGTATTCATCAATTTATTATTGTAGGCGTATTAGAAGATCAGAATTGTAGCAAACACATCCAGTACGAACTATGTGCTAAACCAGCAGTTGCGACTGCGGAGTAAGGTGAACATCAGGAAAAGGAGAAAGAAATTCTTTATTGCATTTTGGAAGTAAAATAAATAAAAAATATAACTCTGCCAGATGATACATTAGCATAAAATAACAGAAGCAAGTGCCTACAGATACAAGCATAACTACATATAAATAAAAATGAGGTTTACTTCAGTTTGAAAGCGACATTTTGCGACTGGAGGTAACTTGTATTCAAAGTCTTAAAACTCACTACAAAACTAGGTTCTGCCAGATGACATAACAACATAGGTAACAAATAAGAAACAGGAAGATGTATTTAGAAAAATTAAGAAATGTTGTTTGCTAAAGCTAAGGAATAACATGTTGCAAAAAAAAAAAAAAAAAAAAAAACAAAAAAAAAAACACTATCGAGTGAAGCAATAATCAATTTATCATTTAGCGTCATGGTACTAAAGTCGTCTAACGTAACAAGACTAAATGATAAACACGGTGTGAGGTCTTCTAAAGTAAGATATTCTACCAGCGGCTATAAAAGGGGGCGCTAAGGCATCTTATTGTGGGTTGACACTGTGTAACACACAATTGATATTAGATATTAAGCATACATTGTGAATCACCTAAAATTTTCACCGCAAATACTGCGGAAACGGAAAGTGCTGTTGATGTACGGTTTTCACAGAATGGATTGGTAGTCAGGTGCCCGTACTGTTAGCCATCAACAGATTACATTCACTTTTTAAATGGAACAGCGGCTATTTGACATTATCAAACTGAAAGAAGGGTAAATTGGAACGTCAATGGTGCTTGTTTGCAGGACTATAGCGCGAGTCGTTTACGGGGTATCGTATTTTAAAAATTCCCACACTGACGCTTGTACAATACGCGTGCTACCACACGCTAAAGAACAACAAAACTGCTCAAACTAGTTATGCCGATTCTGACCAGTAACGAGACAACTGATGATCACAGGGTGTGTTCACAATGATTAGAGGCAGCGGCAGTACATGCTTCCAGTGTGGTATGGAACGACTGCTGCACACGTGCTAGGATTTCATCGGAGATGTTCGAGCAGACTGCAGTAATACTTTATTTCATATCATCGGGTGTAGTTGGTATGTCCTCGTAGGCAGTGTTTTTCAGCTCTCCCCACAGAAAAAAGAGACGACAGGCATCAAATCCAGGGAATGGGCTGGCATCCGTGGAAGATGAACTGTTAGGAGGCTGCGATACTTGAGCACATTCAGTCGTCCGTCTGTGAAAAACGGGCCTATATCTGATGGTTCACTATCCCACACCACACGTTTACACTCCATGAACTGACGTTCTACCTGACGAAGCCGACGGGGACTCTCAACAGCCCAAATGTGCCCGTTTCGGCGGGTTACCTGGCCATGGTTGGTAAATGTTGCTTCACAACTATACAAGGTACGTGATACATCTGGAGTATCCTGTTTTAATGTCCACGTACAGAAGTTAACATGATTCTCGCAATCATTTCCATGCAGCTCTTGATGAAGAGAGATGTGATAGGAATGAAACCTATGTCGATGGTAGGACACTTGCCTGACTCATGCAATTTTCGCGTGCGATTGCGAGGGAAGTAAGGTGTGGATCAACTGTAAGAGCAACAAGAACATTAATTTTCCCCTCTTTTGTCGTCACTTACCATTTCTAGGTGTTACACTAACACTTTCACGTAACTAGCTGAAGAGGTTGATAAATATTTGCCGCATTCACCGTACAAGAGCGAACTTCTTTCTTCCTACGATCTCCATACACCTTGAGCATGCCGGCGTTTTGTGCATTTCTAAATCCCATCGTCCACTCACGAACTGCTGCTTGGACTGTCACACATTAACTGTCTAGCAAGTCGAAGTGCACTGAGGGAATACATACGCACATCGTATACAAACATAACAACGCTGTACCTCGCATTACACAGGCTGAATGGCACAAACATGTATCGACATGCAAACTTTTCAAAACACGACGTCTCTCACTAGAATCCGGCTACAAGCACCACTGACATTCTAATTTATCGTACTTTTAGTGTTTTAATGTCAATAGGCGTTCTTCCATTTTAAAAAGTGCGTGTTTGCACAAAAAAATGCACTTTCTAAGTGTTACTACAATCTGTTTATCGGCTGACAACACGAAACCCTGATTACCAACCCTTTATGTGAAAACCGAACATCAATAGCACTTTGAATTTGCGAAATATTTGCGATGCAAGTTTTTGGTGATTCATCCTGTATAAAAAGTGGTTATTCAGCTAAAAGTGATATAGTCAGCATGTTATTCTTGCATCCTTGCCTCATTACGTGGAACGATTATTCCTGAAAGCTGTTCTCATTAAAACAACGCCCATCCGAGGTTAGTACCCTTAGAAATGAGCAGAATGCAGCTCCATTGTATCTGCTCTATGGTTACTTGCAGCTTGACTCGCTGCACCCACCATTCGTGTGTTACCAGGCGTACACACTGATACCAACTCTACCAACTGCAGTTCCGCGCGGCAACCCGAAACGCTCTTGCAACAAACAGGGGTTCCACTAACTTGTGCTTTTAGATTATAATTCATAGACTCACATGGCAAAGGGCGAATCGAGGTAAGATTGCATACACTTTGTTACATACAATCTCTTTGATCTCTTCACTAAACATTCAACTAATTACAAATATACTTAAAAATACAGAAACAAAGCCAAAATAATTTGACAGAACTGGTAAGTATTTGTTGCATACAGTTGTAGTGCAATGTAAACAAAGAATCCTGTAAATATATGGTAATTATGTTCAGTGTGAATGTGTTGCGTTGTTGGATTACAGTACCTTAAGAATTTTGGAAAAATATCATACGCACAATCCAGAAGACAGTAAGAGCAGATAGGTAGAAGAACTATCACATAACCAGGTTAACAGATCATGCATCCAAGTTGCTGACAAGAATATTATACAGAAGAATGGAAAAGAAAATTGACGATCGTCAGACGATGATCAGCTTGACTTCTGGAAAGGTAAAGGCACCAGAGAAAAAGTTCTGAAGTTGTGCTTGAAAATGGAAGAAAGACTCAAGAAAAAAGAACAGACTTTCGTAGGATTTGTCAACCTACAAAAAGCGTTAGACTATTCAAAGTGTTGCAAGGTATTCGAAATTCTGAGAAAAATAGGAGTAAACTGTAAGGTAACAAGAACCGAGAGGGAACAACAACAGTGGAAAACCAATTTGGTAGTGCTAGGATTAAAAAAGGGTGTAAGACGGGGATGTAATCTATTGTTCAATCTGCATACCGAAAAAGCAATGTAGGAAGCAAGAAAAACGTTACAGGACTGCCATTAAAATTAAGGGTGAAAGAGATAAGATTCGTTGATTGCTGTCATCAGTGAAAGTGAAGGAGGATTACAGAACTTGCTAAATGAATTGAATAATATAACGAGTACAGAATATGACTCGAGAGTATACTGAAAGTAGCAGAAGCTAATTGGGAGTGGCAGAAATTACATTAAGGATAAATTTAACATCAAATCTGGGAACGAAGTAGTAGATGAAGTGACAGAATTTTGCCACCATGGAAGCAAAATAACACATGACGAATGAATCAAGGACATAAAAACCATATTAGCTCAGACATTCCTGGCCAGAGAAGTCTAGTGGGGCAAACATCGGGCGTAACTTGAGGAAGAAGTTTCTGACACTATACGTTTGGAGCACAGCATTGAAGACAGTGAATCATGGATGATGCGAATACCGGTAAAGGAGAGACAATTGAGATGAGGTGACACAGAAAGATGTCGAAAGTTAGATGGATTGATAAGGTAAGGAATGCGGAGTTTCCCTGCAGAATCTGCGAAGAAAAGAATATATGGAAAACACTGACAAGGAGTGCAAAGGTGATAGGGTATCTGTTAAGTCATCAAGAAATAACTTCCATGGTACTAGAGCCTTGCCGCAGTGGTAACACCGGTTCCCGTCAGATCACCGAAGTTAAGCGCTGTCTGGTTGGGCCAGCACTTGGATGGGTGACCATCCGGTCTACCGAACGCGGGGTGCACTCAGCCCTTGTGCGGAAAACTGAGGAGCTACTTGATTGAGAGGTAGCGGCTAGGGTCTCGGAAACTGACATACGGCCGGGAGAGCGGTGTGCTGACCACATGCCCCTGCACATCAACATCCATTGACGCCTTTGGGCCGAGGATGACACGGCAGCCAGTCGGTACCTTTGGGCCCTCCTGGCCTGTTCGGGAGGAGTTTAGTTTTTTAGAGGAGACGCAGAAGGTAAAAACTGTACTGGGGTAAAAAAAATTGGATTACATCCACTGAATAATTCAAATTTTAGATATACACTGATAAGCCAAGATGTTATGACCATTGCCCTTTGCGACGTTGGGTGCCGCCTGGTGGCGTTGCGGGCACGTGACGTGGTAACAAAAGTATGTAAGCGGAGCAGACATGGACGGGGGATCACCCTAGAGAAGATGTGGGCTGAAAATTGGAAAATCCATTGAGATAAGCGACGCTGACAAAGGGCAAATTACGGGTATTATTACACAGAGCCTGTGAAGGAGTATCTGGAAAATGGCGGAGCTGGTCGGATGTTCACGTGCTACTATCGTGAGCGCCTACGGAAAGAGGTAGAACGACGGTGAAACTACCACTTTGCTTTAAATGGTTGGACGTCTACGAAGTATTACAGAACGTGGGATTTGGAGCCTTGTCTTTTCTTTAAAGTAGTATAGATGGTTATCAGTGGCAACCTTGCCGAACGAGCATAATGCTGGTGCACGCACAAGTGTTTCGGAGCACAACCCTCATCGTACATCGTTGAACATGTAGCTCCGCGACGGACTACCCCTACGTTTTCACATGCTGACCCAAGAACGTCGTCAGTTACGATTGTTGTGATCACAGGACCATCGGGATTCGACCGTCGATCAGTGGCAACGTGTCGGCTCTTCCGGTGAATCACATGTTTGCTACACTAGGTCGATGGTCGTCCCTACAAACGCCTTCATCGAAGTGAACGGCGGTTCGAAATGTACAGTGAGCCAAGGACGCAGGCTGTTTGAGCAGTGTTATGGTATAGGAGACATTCTCCTGAGCTTGCATGGGACCTGTGGTCTTAATCGAAAATACGCTGACAGCTGCGAACCACCTGCATCCCTTAATGCTTGATTTCTTCCCCGACGGCGATGTCATATTTCAGCAGTATAACTGTCCGTTCTCTGACCCAGAACCGCGATACAGTGGTTTAAGGAGCATTGCAGTGAACTCACGCTGATGGTGACAAAATTCACCTGATGTAAATCTTATAGAACCCCTCTGCGTCGGTGTCTGGCCCTATCACCGCGTCCGCGAATCAGTGGCGTGTTATTTACGTGAATTACATGACTTGTGGCAACGCCCTTGCCTCAGTGGCTACAGCGGTTCCCGTCAGATCACCGAAGTTAAGCGCTGTTGGGTGTAGCCAGTATTTGGATGGGTGACCGTACGGGTCGCCATGAGCTGTTGCCATTTTTCGGGGTGAACTCAGCCTCGTGATGGCAGTTGAGGAGCTACTCGACCGAATAGTAGCGGCTCTGGTCACAGAAAACCATCATAACGACAGGGAGAGCGGGGTGCTGACCACATACCCTCTCCTATCCGCGTCCTCATTGAGGATGACACGGCGGTCGGATGGTCCCGATGGGCCACGTGTGGCCTGACGAGGGAGTGCTTACATGACCTGTGCGTAGACATATAATGCCACATAATACTACAAAAATACCAACAAACTGTCGGATCCGTGATATGCAGAATCAGTTATGTATTTCGTTCTAAAGACGGAAAAACCAGCTATTAAGCAGGTGATCATAATGTTTTTGCTCATCAGTGTAAGTGGTACTTTGAGATGAAAAGGTTGGCGGAGGAAAGCAATTCGTGGTGGGCTCCATTAAACCATACAGAAGACCGAGAAGTAAAAAAAACGTTCCTACAAGAACTGGTGGTTCAGCCTCATTACTGTGTCACATTTTACCCTGTGACAGTAATTTTTTTATAACGCATTAGTCATTCTTGTAAGTGTAGTACGGTACAGTGAGCCTCAGGAAAAGGGATGGACGCCACTGTGTTCGTTTATTTAATTATTTAATTGTATACAACCTTTCCCTTATCCTTTTTATGTGCTATAATTGTAGAACGAATGTTTATTTTGACTGGGAGTTCGTCTCCATATCAACACAGATATGTATGCTTTACTTAGATTTTGGTGCCAACCTAACTCTTGTGAGGAACTGACGAAGATGCACCTGTAGCAGTAGAATCTTCGAGGATTGGTACGATCCCCCTCCCACTCCCCTTCAGGGAATAGCAGAATAACAGTTAGGGGCACTCCGTCATTTTTCGGCGTTTCGTTCCTAGTCTGGCTAGAGGGTCGGCGGAAGCTGTGATGGGCCACGTCACGCAGTTTGCAAAAGTTGAAGAGGATGAAGTATATTGTTATTATGATTACTAATCCGTTCTTTTCCAGCAAAATTATAGGCAAAGTTAAGTGGTGACCAGCTTTCGTAGTAATTTTATGCGTGTGAAGTTTAATTTTGTAGTAAGACCGAGAAAGATCCACATCGGTGAGTAAATACAAGAGCCATTGTTTTTTGACTACCCAAATGGAGCTAGGTTCAAATGGTTCAAATGGCTCTGAGCGCTATGGGACTTAACATCTGTGGTCATCAGTCCCCTAGAACTTAGAACTACTTAAACCTAACTAACCTAAGGACATCACACACATCCATGCCCGAGGCAGGATTCGAACCTGCGACCGTAGCAGTCACGCGGTTCCGGACTGCGCGCCTAGAACCGCTAGACCACCGCGGCCGGCTGGAGCTAGGTGCACAAATCAATGAGAAAAGGACGTTCTCGAGGTAATTCAGTCTAGGATTTGCCTATGTCTCGTATGAAGTTTCGATTATGTTCCAGGAACGATGGGCTAACGTGAATTCCAGTGTACCACTTTGACTACAAGCGTGGTGTTCGCTACAGTCACTGAAAAATTGTTCTTCTTGAAATCCATATTAGGACAAATATGTGCGTTTGAAGGATTTAGTAGCATGTAACAAATTTTATATGCGCCTTATTTAAGAATATTTTTGTCTGCTTAACTCAGTGTCCCACATAGCGGTTTTTCGTAGCGTTCCCGTCAAAATCAAATAATGCCAGTAACCAAGCTAATTAATTCAAAGTTTTTCCATTCGTATGAGAACGAGCATGATTATCATGTGAGAGCAGTAGGAAGAACAGTAGCAACGTAATATTCATTCCCTTTTCCAGTGCATATTTTAAATTTCGAGACTGCTACGTCAGAAATAGGCGTCATCAGCGCGAAAAACGACAAAAAATAATGTTCTGTTTATAAATAAGTCATGGTTTGCACGCCACAATAAATTGCATTTTCAGGTAAGAATCTTTGATCTCGTGGTCTAATAATTTAAGCCCAAGAAACACCCCTGATATCAGTCCTCATTAGTTATCCCAATTGACGAATTATAATCAATCAGTAAATGATTTTGGTGAAGTAAATGAAAGACAGATCGTGTCTGACCTTAAGACAAGTATCCGGTAACTTCCTTAGTTGCTTGAGCCCTCCCATCTGTTATCCGTTGGGCATAGATAAACAGTTTATATTTCATTTAACAGCCAAGTAATAATTTTGGGCCGATCTTCTTTATGAAATACCAAGCATTAAATCAAGGAAAGTAGCAAAAGTAAATGTCCTGATTAGAAAGCAAGTGCATGCAGTCTGAGAATGATGTCCCTATCAGTTCGACGCAAAGAAATAAAGTACAGTCGGACGGAACTAAATGCAAAGAAACAAATCAGAAACGAACGGTAATCGTTCAGTCGAACAGAAAACGTTGCTGTCGGTGAGCGCAGGTCCATCTCGATGAGTTTTTCTAGCGAATATTGCAAAGGGGAACTGCACTGAATGTACGTTTGGATTAAAACACTTGGCAAAAGACCGTTGCTCAAAGCGTCACATGAGGATTCACGTCTTCAGCGGGCCGAATGAAACAGAAGCTGGATGGTAACTGAATGTCCGACGAGTCGCAGTGTTTTCTCTTTTTCTTATAACACGGGACTGCGAGTTCATCGACTGCCCAGCGACACGTTTAACCAGAAGTGTGTGGAAGGTGCAGTTACGGACAGAGGTGGATCTGTGTTGTTTTCGGGGTGTTTACCATGCCACGACTATGGACCGCTCAGGACCGCTCATTCCGATTCGCGCGAACGTCGACCACGATCTTAATTCAACATTCGAAATGATCAAGAGTTGACCTTCTACATCTTCATCACGAGAATGCTGTGAACACTCCCACCTTCAAAGATGACCGTGTTTACAGCGCGGCATGTCTATACTTTCCTGGAGTGACCAACATTCAGGCAACGAACTCCTTCATTAGTGGTTCCATAGAAAATATACAGGACTATTTAGACATTAGCTGAAGCTTAGCAATCGACAGCTCCTTAATTCTATAGCCCTACGGAATGACTCATTGCACAATGGCATCAGCTTGGCATGCTGAAGGAACTTGCGGGTTCTCTTTGTCACCGAATTGAAGTCATTGCGACTACTGAAGACAGCATTGCACAGTATTAGCGCGATGTCACCCGGGCCCGACAAATTTTTTGTCCGATGAAAGGTTGGGAGATCATGTGTAGACCATATTTTCACAGTACGACAGATTTTGGAGAAACATAGGGAAAAATCAAAACAATATAGGATTAATTTTCATAGATCTAGAAAAAGCGTATGATACTGTTCCAAGAAAATTACTTTGGAGAGCACTACGTATGGCAAACATAAACCCTTCCTTGATTAAAATAATACAGCAGATGTATAAAGATAACATTTGTCAAGTGAAAGTTGGTAATAAACTTTCACAGAAATTTAGAACAAGCAAAGGCCTTTTACAGGGCTGTCCCATGTCACCATCATTATTTAAAATCTATATAGATATTAGCCTTAGAACATGGTCTCGTAAATGTAATAGTATGGGATTAGAAATAAGAGATGGAGTTTACCTACATCATTTATTGTTTGCTGATGGTCAAGAAGTCGTAGCACAAGATGGGGAGGTTGCTAACTATATGTGCAATCAACTAGCAGTAGCATACAAATCTTGGGTTTTGAAGATTAATTACCAAAAAACAGAATACCTGACTAATGATTCAGATGAGCTATACATTGAAGGAAAGAAAATCAAAAAGATAAACACTTTCTGTTCTTTGGGATCCATTTTAGAAATCGAGGGAAAATCAGAGTCAGAAATCAATAAAAGAATTAGTAGCGGACGGAGGGTTATTGGGATGCTTAACTCAGTCTTATGGAGCAGGAATGTAATGAGCAGAACTAAAAAATTAATATACAAATCCATATTAGAGAGCGTGGTTCTGTATGGAACGGAGACCTGGACAATTAACACGAAGCACATTAAAAAATTACAAGCTCTAGAGATGGACTTCTGGAGAAGATCGGCAAGAATCTCCAGGAAAGAAAGGATAAGGAACACCGAAATAATAAGGAGAATGGAAATAAGAGAAAGAATATAGGACGTAATGGATAGGAAGAAATTACAGTGGTACGGGCATGTACGACGAATGGCGAACACCAGAATACTAAAATTGATACTGGAATGGGAACCGGAGGGGAGCAGAAGAAGAGGACGACCTGGCTCCAAAATGTACAGCACACAATGAGGAGAAAGGGCTCAGAGGAAGAGGACACACAAGATCGCGGCACCTGGAGGAATATTTTGAAAATATAGTTTAAGAACGTTTGTTGTTTGTATTGTAATTTCCAAGTAAATTATTATGTTGGAGATAAGCCTCTGTAATGAGGAAAAGCTCAAAATAATAATAATGTAAGTCATCTAAGCTATTTTAACATTTGTTCAAGCGATCGCTTCCATACACATGATCTGACTACAATTCAAAGAATAGCTCTTCTCCGTCGATGTAGGCACAGCTAAGCATCGAGTTTCAGAACGTTAGATGGCCTCGGCTGCAAACACACCCATGACAGGAGAAATGTCAGCAGCCCTTTAGCGATCCGACTCACATTTTCCACTGAAAGGGAGGCCAAATGGGAGTTGCTGGCTTCTGTAACTTCGACACCCAACGATAATACGTTTCCGGACGTGGGTCCTGCTATATTCACAGGGCATAGAGGCACCACGCATTACAGCACAGCCAGAGCGGTTGCCTGAGTAACAGGCGTTAGAGGGCGATACGACACCGTAGTTCCAGTCGAGCGTACAATGGATGCCGCCTTGCTCTCACGGCTTTGCAGCGCCTACCATGTGGGCGAAATTAGGGCGTTGTACAGAATACTTCCATCCTCTGAATATTAAAGTGGATGCGTGCCCTGACGGTACCAGAGCGAAATGGAAAGTCAACTAGAGTTCAAGTGTAGGGTCTATTTCTGGGCGGAGGGTGGGTTGGGGTGTGGAGAGGGTGGGTAAAAGCGGCAGTGGACCATATGCCGCCGCTCGCCTACAAATTCATCCCTTCGCAAACAGACTTAGCATTTCTTGAAAGTGTAAACTAACTTGATTAGAACTTCGAGACAAAGTGATTACTAGCCAAATACACTGAGGAGCCTAAACATTATCACCACATACATAATATTTGTTTTGTAAGTAAAACTGCGTTTTCCTGCTGCTACTTACTTTATTTATTCCGTACGCGTTTCGCCTTCTCCTGTTCTAAGGCATCATCAGTGGGATCTATAACGATACAGTTTTGTTAGTTTTAGATTATTAAATGTGAGGAAGCGCAGATAATCAAATCGTAAGTAATTACTTTTTTTAAAAAAAATTCGCGAAGTGAATTGTTTAATAATCTAAAATTAACAAAACTGTATCGTTATAGATCCCACGATGATGCCTTAGAACAGGAGAAGGCGAAACGCGTATGGAATAAATAAAGTAACTAGCAGCAGGAAAAGGCAGTTTTATTTACAAAACAGTATTTATATGCTTGCTGCGGAGGATGGCCACACAAACGAATCTGATATAGATAATAGCTTGTTTGGCCGTCTTTGGAACGAAATACATCACTGATTCTGCCTATTACGGGTCCGACAGTTTGTTGCTAGATATATGGAGGTATGTGGCTTTAGAAATCTAACTACAATTCATGTAATTCTCGTAAATAAAGGGCCAGTGGTTTGCTTATGCGGTGATGGCGCCCGATGACGACCCAAATGGGTTGTGTAGGATTTACATCAGGCGAACTTGGTCCTCGAGACATCAACTTGAGTTCACTACAATGCTCCTGACATCACTGAAGCACGGTTCTGGCTCCGGGACACGGACAATTATACTGCTGAAAGATAATATCGCCGTCGGGGAGGAAATCAAACCTGAAGTGATGCAGGTGGTTCGCAGCTGTCAGAATGTCTGCGATTACTATCACATATCCTATGCAAGCGCAGGAGAATGTCTCCTAAACCATAATACTGCTCCCACCAGACTGCGTCCAAGGTGCGCTGTACGTTTCAAGCCGCCATTCACCTCGATGGCGGCGTTTGTGGAGACAATCGTCGACCATCTGCCTTTGACCACCTTGTAGCAAAAATCTGATTCACCCAAAGAGCCGACACGTTTCAATTGAGGGTCGACTCTCGATGGTCCCCGTGCCCACTACAACCGTCATTGACGATGTCTTCGGGTCGACATGTGAAAACGTAGGGGTGGTCTGCTGCGGAGCTCCATGTTCATGAACAGTACGCTCCGAAACACTTGTGCGTCCACCAGCATTGTGCTCTTTCGGCAGAGATGCCACAATTCACCATCTATCCTACTTTAAAGAAAAGACAAGTTTCCGAGCCACACAAACTGCGAACAGTCGTGGACGTCCAATTATTTAGTGCCTAGTGGGAGTTTCACTGAACTTATAGCTCTTTCCATAAATGCTCACGACAGTAGCATGTGAACACTCGACCCAGTTTCGCTGTTTTCGAGATATTAGTTCACATGCTCTGTGTAATAATAATCTGCCCTTTGTCAACGTCGGCCGGCCGGAGTGGCCGTGCGGTTCTAGGCGCTACAGTCTGGAGCCGAGCGACCGCTCCGGTCGCTGATTCGAATCCTGCCTCGGGCATGGATGTGTGTGATGTCCTTAGGTTAGTTAGGTTTAATTACTTCTAAATTCTAGCGACTGATGACCTCAGAAGTTAAGTCACATAGTGCTCAGAGCCATTTGAAACAATTTTTTTTGTCAACGTCGCTTATCTCAATGGATTTACCAATCTGCAGCCCATGTCTTCGCTAGGGTGATGTCCGTCCGTGTCTGTTCCGCTTACATACTTTCATTACCGCGTCATGTGCCTGCAACGCCACCAGGCGGTATCCAAACTCGCGATTGCAGTGATCATAATGTTTTAGCTTATCAGTGTATTGTGTATACGATATTATAAAAGGGGCAGATTGGTACGATATAATGGAGATATTGAATCGCAGAGAGGCACATCAAAAAGACTGCAAAACAAGTAAGCTTTCTGCCAAAAGGCCTTTTTCTAGAGTAGACAGCGTCAACACACACATTAACGAAACGCAACTCACACACACATGACCACTGTCTCTGGCTGCCTCGGGAGACAGAGACGGAGGCCATGTGTTTGTGGCCTACTGACGTGGCACATCATCATCCAAAGTCCAATCTTTTTTAAAGTGCATGAATAACTAAAAATGGTCTCCAAGTAGACGAACGTATCCACTTCCAGTCAACGATCCATGTTAATACAAACCACACCATTATGCAGCAACCACCAGCAGGTTCCACAGGGCCTCGTTAACAACTTGGGTCCATAGTTTCGTGGAGTCTGTGCCATACTCGAACTCTACCATCAACTCTTTCCAACTGAAATCGGTACTCATCTGACCAGGCCAAGGCAAGCGCTTCGGTCATCTGCTGTCATAGCCCATCAAAGTCAAATATCGCCGCACTATCCTAGCGGATACATTCATCACACACCACATTGATGTCTGTGAGTATTTCACGCAGTGTTGCTTGTCTGTCACCAATGACAACTCTACGCAAATGCCGCTGCTCTCGGTTGTTCAGTAAAGGCCATCGGCCACTGCGTTGTACTGCGGTGAGAGGTAATCCCTGAAATTTGGTATTCTCGACACACTCCTGACACTGTGGATCTCGGAATACTGAATTCCCTAAGATTTCCGAAATGGAATATATTCCATGCGTCTGCCTCCAACTACCATTCCGCCTTTCACATGAATTACGTGAGTACAAATTGCAGCCCCCTGAACGCAGTGCCCTATTACATCTCGTGTTCGCAATACCTCCACATCTATATAAGTGCATGTCACTGTCCATGGCTTTGTCACCTCATTATATTTAATGTAAGCACTTCTTTCTTGATCCTCCATTCTTAAAGTTCCACTTTAGTTGCCATACATTTTAAATCAGATCCGTCCTTCTTTACAGCATACTCGTATTTATCTCAGAAGTCCGAACATATTGCACCTTTTAACGTTTTTCCAGATCGACAAATCAAATGAACGTATCTGATCTTTCTTAAGTCTTGCCACACAGAAATCGCATTCGGAAGGACGACGGTTCAAATCGGAGTCCAACCATCCAGATTTATGTTTTCATGATTTCCCTAAATCGTTCCAGGTAAAAACCGGGATGGCTCCTTTGAAAGGGCACGGGCGATTTCCTTCCCCACTGTTGACATAATGCCTGACCGTGCTCCGTCTCTAACGACCTCGATGTCGATGGGACGTTACACCCGATATTCCTCTCTTCTTTGCTTCCTCCCTTAAGTCTTGCTTTCATTATCAATAGAAACGTCAGAACTGTCTAGTACCTTTACATTTCCGGAAACCAAATTACGGAACTGTAAATGTTTGTACATTACGGGCCATTAAAATTGATACACGAAGAAGAAATGCAGATGATAAACGGGTATTTATTGGACAAATATATTATACTAGAACTGGCATGTGATTACATTTTCACGCAATTTAGGTACATAGATCCTGAGAAATCAGTACCTGGAACAACCACCTGTGGCCGTAATAACGGCCTTGATACGCCTGGACATTGAGTCAAACAGAGCTTGGATGGCATCTACCGGTACAGCTGCCCATGCAGTTTCAACACGATACCACAGTTCATGAATAGTAGTGAACAGCGTATTGTGAAAAGCCAGATGCTAGGCCACTATTGACCAGACGTTTCCAATTGGTGAGAGATCTGAAGAATGTGCTGACCGGGGCAGAAGTCGAACATTTTCTGTATCCAAAAAGAGGCGTACAAGACCTGCAACATGCGGTCGTGCATTATCCTGCTGAAATGTAGGGTTTCGCAGGGATCGAATGAAGGGTAGAGCCACGGGGCGTAACACACTTGAAATGTAACGTCCACTGTTCAAAGTGCTGTCAATGTGAACAACAGGTGACCGAGACGTGTAACTAATGGCACCCCATACCATCACGCTGGGTGATACGCCAGTATGGCGATTACGAATAAACGCTTCCAATGTGCGGTCACCGCGATGTCGCTATACACGGATGCGACCATCATGATGCTGTAAACAGAACCTGGATTCATCCGAAAAAATGACGTTTTGCCATTCGTGCACCCAGGTTCGTCGTTAAGCACACCATCGCAGGCGCTCCTGTCTGTGATGCAGCGTCAAGGGTAACCGCAGCCACGGTATCCGAGCTGATAGTCCAGGCTGCTGCAAACGTCGTCGAACTGTTCGTGCAGATGGTTGTTGTCTTGTTGATTCAGGGATCGAGACGTGGTGTACGATCCGTTACAACCATGCGGATAAGAAGCCTGTCATCTCGACTGCTAGTGATACGAAGCCGTTGGAATCCAGTACGGCGTTCCGTAATACCCTCCTGAACCCACCGATACCACATTCTGCTAACAGTCATTGGGTCTCGAGCAACGCGATACGATAATCCGCAATCGCGATAGGCAATAACCCGACCTTTATCAAAGTCGGAAACGTGATGGGTACGCATTTATCCTCCTTACACGAGGCATCACAACAACGTTTCACCAGGCAACGCCGGTCAACAGCTGTTTGTGTATGAGAAATCGGTTGGAAACTTATGTCAGCGCCAACCTTTTGTCAATGCTCTGAGAAGCTAATCATTTGCATATCGCAGCATCTTCTTCCTGTCGGTTAAATTTCGCGTGTGTAGCAATGTCATCTTCGTGGTGTAGCAATTTTAATGGCCAGTAGTGTAGTATTAGGTTCGCGAATTTTCTGCCGTGGAATGTAATTAGCGGTAAGGAGGAAAAACTGTGGTGGGAAATTGGTGCCCGATGCGTGATCCGAGGGGCCAGGGTCGCTGGACCGGCCTTGAGCTGTCAGACAAGACTCCAAAATGGGTCGCTCCGCCCACGCAGTGGAGTGACAGGCCGCAATCAGCGTCTGCGGCGCGGCTGTGGCGGCTGTTGCTGGCAGCGCCGTGCCGTCGCCTAATTACGTGTTGACGCAAACCGCTCAGCGGGCCAGAGCATCGCGCCGCGCCAGCCTCTCCCGCATCAGGGAGCGCTGCGCGCAGTCGTAACGGCGCGCGGCACTGTATCGTGCCGGCGTGGCCGCCAGCACTGCGGACGCGTGTTTGTCGGCCGCGCTCTCCGGAGCGGCTGTTTGTACAAACGGCCGATATGCGCGCGCGAGCTGTCGGACAGATGGAGCCATCCGCGAATAGTGCAGCCCGCCACAACAAATCGCCTGTTTCCATTACCCGTGTCCACATGAGCGCCCCCCAACACTCGCAGTGAGCACCGCCGGGAGGAAGATACCTCGCATCGTGGCTAGACGCTTTTAATTCTCGCTCCCTTTGCGTATGTAATGACGGAAAAACGACTGACACTTCACAGAGTGTTTTTTTTCCTTTATTGTTATTTTGCCACCTTATACAAAAGGTGGGCCGGCAGCGGCAATATTGCGCCGCTCCTCGGCCACAGTCAGTACAAATAGAAACAATGAAGACACAGAACAACGTAACATAATGGTGGACAAAAAACAGTAGTCACATGAGTAAAAAACACAGAGCCGTTCACAGGTGTATTAAAAAATAAAAAACGGTCAGCAGCGTACAGGGACACTGTTGACTGAGATAACACAAGTGAACGAGGAGCGTGGGGCGGTGAAAACACTGAAGCACTAACACGACGGCACACACCCACCCACCCACCCACACACACACACACAAACAGAACCGATGGCGAAGATTTCCGACGCGCGAATGTTCACTTGACATGTGCCAGTCCGGAGACCTGTCAAAAGGGGAAAAAGGTGGGGGAGGAGGGAGAGGGGAGACTGTAGATACCAGTGGCAGTGGAGATGGGAGGGGGAGGAACGAAGGGCGGGGGGGGGGGGGTAGGGGAAGCCCAGGGGGAGTAGGGAGGGAGGGATGGAGGAGGGAGAGCAGGGAGGGAGGGTGCCCTAAGGAAACACAGGGAGGGGATAGGGAGGATCAAAGTTGATAGCAGGGGTAGATGGAGGGGATGAGGCATCATCAGGGTGGGGGACTTGATGGAAGCCACCTTGGGAGAGGGTATGGAGAGTGGAGAGATGGAGAGCAGGTGGGACGAGGGAATACAGGCGCGGCAGTGTTCACAGAGTGTTTTTTTTTTTTTCCTCTATTGATTTTCAATTCTCCCCGAAGGGGGTGGGCTGGCAGCAGCTTAGTACACTGCTCTACAGCCTACAGACTTTTATTTCCAAAAAAATGGAAGAAGAAAAGAAACAAGGAAAACAGGCGATAAAAGTGGTGACATAAAGTGTAAAATGGCGGAAAAATGCGGAAAGTTTAAAACAGAAAGCAAAAGGGGTTGGCAATGTTAATAAAAGACACAGGAATCAGACAAGTAACATAGTACACACACTTAAAAAACACGGCAAAATTCTGGTTTTCTGTTCGCAAGAGATAAAAAGCACACCCAGCGACAGTATGATGGCTGTTCGCAACACTTTCGCCCCCCTCCCCCCCCCCCCCCCCCAAAAAAAAACTACTCGGAACACTCACTGTAAAAACACTGCACGAAAAGGGCGGCACAAAGACGACTCTCCCGAGCCAAAAGCAGATTGGGGGGGGGGGACCTGGAGGAGGGGAAGAACAAGGAGGGAGGAAGAAAAAAAACGAAAAGGGGGGAACCAAGGAGGGAGAGGACTTATAAAGGGGGGGAGGGGCAGGGCAGACGCGAGATGGAATGAGAGGAGGCAGAGGAGGGAAATGCAAAAGGACTCGGGGGAGAGAAGGGGGCAGAGAGAGGGGAGGTGGAGAAAAAAGAGGATGGAAGGGGGGGAGAGGGAGCCCCGGAAAAGGACAGAGGAAAGGAGGGGGAGTGAGGATCAGAGTTGATAGGAGAGATAAATGGAGGGAGAGAGGGTATCATCCGGGAGGGGGAGTTGTTGGAAGCCACCTAGGGAAAGAAGATGAAGGGTGTAGAGATGGAGGGTAGGGGGGACACAACAGTGAAGATGTGGCAGGGGGCGGGGATGGGAGAGGAGAGGAGCAACCAGGGAGTGAGGGGGATCAAGGTGGCGGGAGGTGTAGAGGATGCGGATATGTTCGAGGAATAGGAGCAGATGGGGGAAAGGAATGAGGTCATAGAGAATCCGCATTGGGGACGGGAGGTGTATACGGAAGGCGAGGCGGAGTGCATGACGCTCAAGGATCTGGAGGGACTTATAGAATTTGGGGGGGGGGGCAGATACCCAGGCAGGACTGGCATAATAGAGGATGGGACAGATTAAGGATTTGTAGGTGTGGAGGATGGTAGAGGGGTGCAACCCCCATGTCCAGCCAGAGAGGAGTTTGAGGAGTTGGAGGTGGTTGTGGGCTTTGGATTGGATGGAGCGGAGATGAGGGATCCAGGTGAGGTGACAGTCAATGGTGAGGCCAAGGTAGGTGAGGGTGGGGGTGAGGTGGACAGGACGGGCGCAGGCAGTAAGGGAGAAATCCAGGAGCCGGAAGGAGCGAGTGGTATGACCTACAATGATTGCCTGGGTCTTGGAAGGATTGATTTTCAGGAGCCACTGGTTACACCATGCAGCAAAAAAGTCAAGGTGATTCTGGAGAAGGCGTTGGGACCGTTGGAGGGTAGGAGCGAGGGCGAGGAATGCGGTGTCATCAGCATATCGCAAGAGGTGTACTGGAGGGGGGGGGGGGGTGGGTTAGGGCATATCTGCCTTGTACAGGAGGTAGAGGAGGGGGGAGAGGACAGAACCCTGGGGCACACCTCCAGAGGGGTAGAAGGTGTGGGAATTGGCATTATGGATGGTAACATAGGAGGGGCATTGGGAGAGGAAGGAGGCCATCAGACAGATGTAGTTGATAGGAAGGGCGTAGGTTTGGAGTTTAAACAGGAGACTGGGATGCCAGACACGGTCGTAGGCCTTTTCGAGGTCAAGGGAGACAAAAATGGCGGAGTGACAGGAGTTAAGCTGGAGGGAGAGGAGATGAGTGAGATGGAGGAGTTGGTCATCAGCAGAGAAGGAAGGTCGAAAGCCACATTGGGTGTTGGGAAGGAGGTGGTTTTGGCGGAGGTGGTGATGGATGTGCCAGGAAAGGATGGATTCCAAGAGCTTGCTGAACACCGATGTGAGACAGATAGGACGATAGGAAGAGGCATCAGATGGATGCTTGTTGGGTTTGGAGAACATCAGGATACGGGAGGTTTTCCACAGGTTGGGATAGAAGCCAGTGGCAAGGATGACATTGTAGAGGGTGGCAAGGACTGAAAGGAAGGAGGGAGGGCAGTGTCTGAGGTGGTGGTAGGTAATTCAGTCGTGCCTGGGAGCAGTGTTGCATTTAGTTCGGAGTGTGAGGCTGACGTCCTGTGTTGTGATGGCAGTGTTCAGATGGTGGTGTGTGGCCCAAGTACTGGAAGCTAGGAGCAAGGGGAGTTCACAGAGTGTTTCCCAACTTATCTTAAGGTTGTGGAGGGGACTGAGTAGATCAAGTTTTACATAGGAACGCATGCCCGGAAATGTCGGCCAACGACGCTATAGAGAGTCGAAGTTACAGGCTGCGGAGCCTGTAAATGTATGTATACAGGGGGGTCCATTAATTGTGACCGGGCCAAATATATCACGAAATAAGCGTCGAACGAAAAAACTATGAAGAACGAAACTTGTCTAGCTTGAAGGGGGAAACCAGATGGCGCTATGGTTGGCCCGCTAGATAGCGCTGCCATAGGTCATACGGTTACCAACTGCGTTTTTTAAAAATAGGAACCCCCATTGTTTATTACATATTCGTGTAGTACGTAAAGAAATATGATTCTTTTAGTTGGACCACTTTTTTCGCTTTGTGATAGATGGCTCTGTAATAGTCACAAACCTATGGCTCACAATTTTAGAAGAACAGTTGGTAACAGATAGGTTTTTTAAATTAAAATATAGAACGTAGGTACGTTTGAAAATTTTATTTCGGTTGTTCCAATGTGAACTTATCATTTCTGAGAACGCATGCTGTTACAGCGTGATTACCTGTAAGTACAACATTAATGCAATAAATTCTCAAAATGATGTCCGTCAATCTCAGTGCATTTGGCAATACGTGTAACGACATTCCTCTCAACAGCGAGTAGTTCGCCTTCAACTTTCCCACAGAAAGAAATCCGGGGACGTCGGATCCGGTGAACGTGCGGGTCATGGTATGGTGCTTCGACAACCAATGCACCTGTCGTGAAATATGCTATTCAATACCGCTTCAACCATACGCAAGCTATGTGCCGGACATCCATCATGTTGGGAGTACATCGCCATTCTGTCACGCAGTGAAACATCTTGTAGTAACATCCGTAGGACATTACGTAGGAAACCAGCATACATTGCATCATTTAGATTGCCATCGATAAAATGGGGTCCAATTATCGTTCCTCCCATGATGCCGCAGCATACATTAACCCACAAAGGTCGCTGATGTTCCACTTGTCGCAGCCATCGAGGATTTTCCGTTGCCCAGTAGTGCATATTATGCCGGTTTACGTTACCGCTGTTAGTGAATGACGCTTCGTCGCTAAATGGAACGCGTGCAAAAAATCTGTCATCGTCCCGAGATTTCTCTTGTGCCCAGTGGCAGAACTGTACACGACGTTCAAAGTCGTCGCCATGCAATTCCTGGTGCATAGAAATATGGTACGGGTGCAATCGATGTTGATAAAGCATTATCAACACCGACGTTTTTGAGATTCCCGATTCTCGCGCAATTTTTCTGCTGCTGATGTGCGGATTAGCCGCGACAGCAGCTAAAGCACCTACTTGGGCATCATCGTTTGTTGCGGGTCGTGGTTGGCGTTTCACATGTGACTGAACACTTCCTGTTTCCTTAAATAACGTAACTATCCTGTGAACGGTCCGGACACTTGTATGATGTCGTCCAGGATACCGAGCAGCATACACAGCACGCGCCCGTTGGGCATTTTGATCACAATAGCCATAAATCAACACGATATCGACCTTTTCCGGAATTGGTAAACGGCCTAACACTGGTAATGTATCACGAAGCAAATACGCACTGGCGGAATGTTACTTGCTATCACGTACTTATACGTTTGTGACAATTACAGCGCCATCTATCTCAAAGGGAAAAAAGTGGTCCAACTAAAACATTGATATTTCTTGACGTACTACACGAATATGTAATAAAAATGGGGGTTCCTATTTAAAAAAACGCAGTGTATATCCGTTTGGCCTATGGCAGCGCCATCTAGCGGGCCAACCATAGCGCCATTTGGTTTCCCCCTTCAAGCTAGACGAGTTTCGTTCTTTGTAGTTTTTTCGTTTGATGCTTACTTCGTGAGATATTTGGCGCGGTCACTATCAAAGGCCCACCGTGTATACAGGGTGATTCCGTGACGATGTTACAAACTTTCAAGGCTGACGGACAAGGATAAATGTGTCAATCTGAGGTAAGGGTTCCTATACCGGAAACGATCTAGTCGGAAGTTCTAAGCGAAAGCCATTCTGATATCTCTGACAGTAGAATAAATATACATGTACGTTTGTTGCTACGACTGTAGGGTAGCGAGCTTTTAGAAGTGGTAGTATGCACCAAAGCAAGAAAAAATATTTAGTGAACTTGGCTGAAAAATACATACCTTAAGAGCTATGAGCATTTGTTCAATAGAGGAAATGTGTTTCACAGTAGCGAAGATGAACAAGCTGCTGAGGCATGGATTTTAGAATCTATATTTATTAGACATTTTTTGTTGTCTTGGTCCGTACCACCATCTCTGAAAGTTTCATATCCTACATTCTTAGCAACACCAATGCCGACAAATGTATTCCACCGTCAAAGGTATCAATAATTTTCGCTTATATCTTTCGACTCGTTCGTTTCCCATACAGAGAACCTAGCCTCAAATTGATATATTTATCCGTCTCCATCATCGCTGAAAGTTTGTAACAGCATCAAGGACTCACCCTGTATATCAAAACATTCACAGGTGCCTGCGCCTATAACTATTACGCTCTGTAGCGTCATTGGACGACGTTTCCGGAAATGAATTCCTAAGTATAACATGTAAAAAGTCTCCTCTATAACATCCAAAAGCACTTAACATGAACTATGGAACGCCCAGTAGATACAGGCTTTATTTCGTTCCTCTGCTCGGTTCACCCTCCTTTTGACTGCCTCTTCTCCGTTTTACGACATGCTGACTTAGCTGCCGTATCTCATTAAGTGTCTGGCGCGTCCTTTCCTTGGCGAGACGTACCACGATGTGCGAGCGGTTGTCTGGCAATTGTGTTCCTTCAGTCAGAACTTGCCTCTTACTGCATCCCTTTACTCCTTTTGGAAGGTTTGCCTTGATCGTGAGGCGAAAGCCGAAACTGAAAGTCACCTCTCAAATGTTCACAATTAGGATTCCTCTGCCAAATTTGCAGCTTATTGAGTTGTTTGGCAGGGAAAAAATTAACAAAATTATACCACAGTCCTCCCTCTGCCGAGATGAAAAATAAATATCCAATGGCGAGAAATGCTGCTGATTACATACTCCAGTCTTACGTTTCGTCCGTTTGCCTTTCTTTTAGTATTTACTTTTACCGTTTACGTGAGGTGACAAAACTCTTCGGACAGCGGTATGCACATATACAGAGGGCAGTAACATCGCATACTCAGGTGATTCCTGTGAAAATGTGTCCGACTTGACTATGCCCGCACGACGGGAATTAACAGACTTTGAACGCGGAATCGTAGTTGGAGGTAGACGCATGGCATGCTTCATTTCGGAAATCGTTAGGGAATTCGATATTTCGAGATGTGCAGCGTCAAGAGTGTGCTGAGAAACTAAATTACAGGCATTCCCTCTCACCACGGACAACGCCGTGGCTGACTGCCTTCACTTAACGACCGGCAGCAACAGCTTTTGCGTAGAGTTGTCAGTGCTGACTGAACTGGTTGTAGTTACCCTAAAGCAGGTTAACACGCTGTTGAGCGGTAGGGCTGGCGCAGAAGGCAAGAAATCAGCGTTCACATGCATAACCTTTTATCTAAATAAAAGCCAAGAAGTTTGTGCCGTCAGTGAAATAGCTTTTAAAATCATGAAATTAAGCAACTTGTCGAATTTTAACGAGGAAGTGAGGTTAACAACTGACGCCAGCAAATGATCTTTTAAACAATTAGTAAACTAAGGAATTTGGCAAACATTAACAGGTATCTGAAGTCGGGCAAGCTGCATATTAATCATCAAAATCTTGACGTTTACAAAATTTTTCAATTGGCTTTTAACTACAGTATCTTAAATGATTGTAGCAACTTTGGTAACGACAGTGGTAACATAATAAATGCGCCACGTCTGTTGATGCCATATGTTCAGAATCATGAGAAGTTATACAGATACAATTCAGCCCCGCGACAGGTGGGATAACCCGACGGACAGAGTAGGCGGTATGAAGTCGCCATCCACGGGTGTGCTGCTGGTTGGGGCAGGTCCCGTACAACGTGGGCTGCAACAGACTAATTAGTAAACTTAGAAAACTAGAAACAGCACACTGCTTTACAAAGGGAGGCATATATTTCATTATATTACTATTTAAAGGCCAAACATAAATAATTAAAGAAAAACAAGCTTTTGTCCGATCAGAGAATATGGTGATAAGCAAAAAAGCACTTAACAACTGGGTAGCAATTTTATTACAGGAAACAGAAAATGGATAATGCTTACGTGTCCCCAAAATTCATTAACAAACAGTTACTTGTATTAATTATGCTGCAGGAATAGTCATTAAACACTATTTTGAAGTGGAAGAAAATTCAAACTCGCTGACGTCTAACATGTTTTGCAGTAAAACACTAGCCATAAGCAACGAAAGAGGCACCTCTTACTAACGTAAACGCCACTACTTCAAATAGCTAAGCAACCGAATCTCAGATGTCAAACTTTGTCTACCACGCTGTCCTTAATAACTACAGTGGAAAAGTACATTCTTATTTTAGCAGGACGTACCACAGAAAATATCAGGGCGGGTCAATTAACAACCCCACCAAAATGATTTACAAACACTTAACTAAAATGATTGCAGTGAACTACTTGGGAGAGCCAGTCCTTACAAAACTCTGTCACCTGGTGAGCAAGATATATGAGACATGCAAAATACCCTCAGACTTCAAGAAGAATATAATAATTCAAATCCCAAAGAAAGCAGGTGTTGACAGATGCGAAAATTACCGAACTATGTTTAATAAGTCACGGCTGCAAAATACTAACGCGAAATCCTTACAGACGAATGGAAAAACTAGTAGAAACCAACCTTGGGGAAGATCAGTTTGGATTCCGTGGAAATATTGGAACACGTGAGGCAATATTGATCCTACGACTTACGTTAGAAGCTAGATTAAGAAAAGGCAAACCTACATTTCTAGCATTTGTAGACTTAGAGAAAGCTTTCGACAATGTTGACTGGAATACTCTCTTTCAAATTCTAAAGGTGGCAGGGGTAAAATACAGGGAACGAAATGCTATTTACAATTTGTACTGAAACCATATGGCAGTTATAAGGGTCGACGGGGATGAAAGGGGAGCAGTGGTTGGGAAGGGAGTGAGACAGGGTTGTAGTCTCTCCTCGATGTTATTCAATCTATATATTGAGCAAGCAGTAAAGGAAACAAAAGAAAAATTCGGAGTAGGTATTAAAATCCATGGAGAAGAAATAAAAACTATCAGGTTCGCCGATGACATTGTAATTCTGTCAGAGACAGCAAAGGACCTGGAAGAGCAGCTGAACGGAATGGACAGCGTCTTGAAAGGAGGATATAAGATAAACATCAACAAAAGCAAAACGAGGATAATGGAATGTAGTCGAATTAAGTCGGGTGATGCTAAGGAAAAAAATGGTTCAAATGGCTCTGAGCACTATGGGACTTAACTTCTGTGGTCATCAGTCCCCTAGAACTTAGAACTACTTAAACCTAACTAACCTAAGGACACCACACACATCCATGCCCGAGGCAGGATTCGAACCTGCGACCGTAGCAGTCGCGCGGTTCCGGACTGAGCGCCTTAACCGCGAGACCACCGCGGCCGGCTCCAGATGCTAAGGAAATTCGATTAGCAAATGAGACAGTTAAAGTAGTCAATGAGTTTTGCTATTTGGGGAGCAAAATAACTGAGGATGGTCGAAGTAGAGAGGATATAAAATGTAGACTGGCAATGGCAAGGAAAGCGTTTCTGAAGAAGAGAAATTTGTTAACATCGAGTATAGATTTAAGTGTCAGGAAGTCATTTCTGAAAGTATTTGTATGGAGTGTAGCTAGGTATGGAAGTGAAACATGGACGATAACTAGTTTGGACAAGAAGAGAATAGAAGCTTTCGAAATGTGGTGCTACTGAAGAATGCTGAGGATTAGATGGGTAGATCACATAACTAATGAGGAGGTATTGAATAGATCTGGGGAGAAGAGGAGTTTGTGGCACAACTTGACTAGAAGAAGGGACCGGTTGGTAGGACATGTTCTGAGGTATCAAAGTATCACCAATTTAACTTTGGAGGGCAGCGTGGAGGGTAAAAATCTTAGAGGGAGACCAAGAGATGAATACACTAAGCAGTTGCAGAAGGATGTAGGTTGCAGTAGGTACAGGGAGATGAAGAAGCTTGCACAGGGTAGAGTAGCAAGGAGAGTTGCATCAAACCAGTCTCAGGACTGAAGACCACAACAACAACAACCCCAATAAAATGTCTTGCAAATACGTTTGTTTGAAAGGCCATCTTCCGCAGCAGCTGTTAACATATGTTGTTATAGGTTATCTGTCTTGAGCTGACTGTAATGTATTAAAAAGTATTACACCAGACGCGTTTCGCTTTTATTTACAAAGCTTCTTCTGTGGCATTCTGTAAATTGGGTATACACGTTTGTACATTTACTTTTTGAGCCTTTAAGGTTAAATACATCCTTTTTTATGAAGTTAGTCTGTAAGCTACTTACGGTGTTTCTTTCTTAGTCTGCACTTTCCCTCAACCACTACTAGCAAGAGGGGAAGGTGCAGACTATGCAAAGAAACACCGTAAATAGCTCACAGACTAACTTCATGAAGAAAACGCTGTTTTAACCTAAAAGAATGAAACCTAAAAGAATCAACCTAAAAGAATCAAAAAAATTAATAAGTCGTTTAAAAAGTAGTGAAAAGTAGTGGAGCCAGTCATATGGTATGTTCGTATTATAAAGCCAAACGAAATAGAAATATACACATCATAATATGGAGGCAGCATACAGGCTCGATAGCCATACACTGCTGTTGGGTACGTCGGTGTAGTCAAGCAGATGCGAAGGAACAACAAAGGCAAACACCAAGTGTTCCTCTCATAACTAGCACAAACACGTCATTAAAAGTACAGTAACCATACGGTTAACTCACTTAACTAGCTTTATACAAATCACAATATTTACGCTAGTAAAATACAGCTCGACTTTTAGGCGCTAGTGGGCCTCCAAGTCTTGGTGTGAAAGACACAGATGACAAGACCACAGGAAAAAATAGTGTAAAGCAGAAAATTGCTACGTAATACGATAAAAATAACTTGCTACATAATACAATCTATTTTTCTATTCATTAAAACCATGAACAAGTGGTTATAGTCGTAGTAGCTGTACAAAGGGGCCCACGTAGCTTGCTATACAAAATTCACGCTATATTAACCTATCAACTTAAAACTTGAGTTTTAGGTACTAGCAAAGTGCTCGCAGTCTAAATGTGAAATGAGAACTGACAGCAACAAACGGAACGAAGGGTATAGTCCCAAAAATTGTCATGTCGTAATGTTTAATATTTCTGTGTAGTTTGTAACTTAATAAATACCAAAAACGAAAAGTGACCAGAAATGTCAAAATATAATAGTGTGTCATCCAGTTTCTACATGATATGTGACGTAAATGCGTAAAAAAATATTCGAGACAATAGTGTTACGATGAATATAGTCAAACCGAGAGGGGAAACAATGTCTTTCCATCGTGGGCTTTCCACAGTTCGAGTGTACGAGGGAAGGACAAGGAGACCTAACCTTCGAGAAATTATAAAAGTATATCATCTCAACAAGATAAAGTTTCTTAAAATTAGGCAACGTGACACTGAGGAATCGATAGCAGGTGCTAAGATTGCTATAGATGTGTCAGGAATAGAGAAGAGTCAGGGAGTTGCTGCTGTTGTTAGTACTGCCAAAATTTAAAAAAGTGAATTAAACACGCTGTTACATGGTAGTAATAAGACCGAGCTTGTAAAATCTATTAACATAAAATGTCAGGACAGTAAAGCCGTTGCTACAAAAGCCGATAAAAGGAACGCTAAGGTCATTACTTACCATCAAGATTGCATTAATAAAACTGAAGAATTTTTCAGGGAGAATAATATTGTAGAAACCTCTAAGAATCCCACTACGAAATTTAATTTCGCCCTCAGAAGAAAATCGATAAATGTAGTTTCATATTATCTGAAAAAGAAACGGTATTTCAAGCTGATGAAGAGGAATATACCAAAGTTACGTTCACAGGTTAAGACACATAAATGTAGTTAAACGATAAAACCTATTGTTGATAATAGATCATCGCCAAATTATGAACTAGCGATAAGGCCTATTGTTGATAACAGATAATCGCGAAATATCGAATTAATAGGTTGTTGCATAAGAAATTTAAAAAAAGGTGCTTTTTTTTAGAACCTTCCAATATAAAAAAATATTCAGGAACTTAAACATTTTTTAAAGGAGGTTGAGATTCCCGATGAATAGATGTTAACATCCTTTGATATAACAAATCTCTGTACGAACATACCAAAGGAGGAGTATCTTGAAATAGTAAAGGATAATTTGTTAACTTATCGTAAGTTAAGTCATGGAGAAATTTTGTGTTGATTGAGATGCTAGAATTATCACTGTCTTACCATTATTGCCAATTTAATAACAAATTTTACCACAAAAATCAGAATTTGACGTAGGTAACATCCTGGCTGGAGCAATGGCTGACATCTTCATGGCAGACTACTTCATCAACTACTTAGAAAATATCGTTTTTCGTCTAAATAGTTGTCTCAAGGTAAAAACCATATACTTTAAACGTTACGTAGATGACATTATCGTCCTAATAAAGGGCAGTGAACTAGATATTCAGAATTATGTAAGAACATTTACTAGAATGCACGGTTTACATTAGTAAATTGAAACAGATAATGCCATAAAATTGTTTGGATATTACCATTAAGAATCAGAGTGGTAAGCATGTCTTCAATATATTTTGGAAACTGACGATTACTGATATGATTATTAATGATTCTTCATGTCATCCACACTGTTATAAGACTGCTTATTTTAATACAACATCATACAGAATTTTAAGGTTGCTATTGGATGCCAAAAGTGTAGAACAGGAATTGACAATATTATAACATATCGCTTTAGCTAATGGCGCTTAGTCGAAGATCTTAACAGAAAACTAAAAGAGAAGTTAAGTAGACAAAGTAAAGATAGTGTTACGTCAGGTCAATGCAAAAAGCTAAAACCTAAATTGAAACACGTTACTATGACATGTAGAAGGAAATTAACGGACAGAACTGAACAGCACTTCTGGAAGTCAAATGCAGTTCCTGCTTTTATAGCCTCAAAAAATGGCTCTGAGCACTATGGGACTTAACATCTATGGTCGTCAGTCCCCTAGAACTTAGAACTACTTAAACCTAACTAACCTAAAGACAGCACACAACACCCAGCCATCACGAGGCAGAGAAAATCCCTAACCCCGCCGGGAACCCGGGCGTGGGAAGCGAGAACGCTACCGCACGACACCGAGATGTGGGCTTTATAGCTTCCAATACCCTTAAGTCTATGAGACAAAGTCGAGATGAGTGATGCCATAGTAGAACGGGTGATTACAGCTTAAATTGTTACGTGCAGTTGTTTTTATGTGGGTTAGAAGGGCAGGTCTTTTTTATGAGATTTAAAGAGAACACTAGTGGTCATAAAAAAACCATCATCTCAGAGACAGGAAGGATATTCGTCGTTACATGATAGTCTCACATAATATTCCCAAAAGGAAAAGATTGGACATGTATTTTAGAAAAACTGTAAGTCTATGGTTAAAAGAAAGGATCTCTGCATTATTTATTGAATCAAAAATTATAATCTAATGAGCATTTTTAATTATTTTTAATGATCTTTTGCGATTTATTTTTAAGAAATTTTTTCTTGTCAACATAATATGCTTCTATAATTTCACAAAAGGTGAGGTCTCTTTGGTTCTTCTATGTTGATTCCCTTTCGTTCATATATTGGAACTACCGAAAGCCGACACTGGGAAGACATCGTCTTCCCTCTTGGTTTGACGATATTCATCGTAACAATTAAACCACAAACATTGTTTTATCCACTTACGTCACATGTCAAGTTCACATTGAGCGACACGCTATTAGGTTGTGACGTTTCTCGTCACTTTTGTTTTTGGTATTTATTAATTTATATAGTGTAACAGATATATTAAACATTACGACATGACAGTTTTTGGGAATGTGCTATTTGTTCCGTTTGTTACCGTCAGTTTCCATTTCACACTTAGACCTCGAGCACTATGCTACTACCTAAGTCTCGAGCTATATGTTGATAGGTTAATATAGTGTGCATTGTGTATAGCAAGCTACTTGGTCCTATTTGTATGGCTGTTATGACAGTAACGACTTGTTCATGGTTTTTATGAATAGAGTAATAGATTATATTGTGTAGCAAGTATATTTTTATTGTATTACATAGCAAGTTTCAGCATTACGCTATTTATTCCTGTGGTTTTGTCGTCCGTGTCTGGCACACCAAGACCTCGAGCACCACGCTAATACCTAAAAGTCGAGCTACATTTAATAGCTTAAATATTGGGATTTGTATAAAGCCAGCTTAGTGGGTTCATTGTATGGTTGCTGCACTTGTAATGAACTGTTTGTGGTAGTTATGAGTGGATCACTTAGTGTTCGCTTTGTAACTCCTTCACGTTTGCCTTACTGCACTGATGTATCAAACAACAGTGTATGGCTATCGAGTTTTTATGCTGCCTGCATATTATGACCTGTATATTTTTATTGTGTTCGAATTTATGATACGAACATACCATGTGGCTGGCTCCACTACTTTACTTTACTTTGATCAAGAGTCAATGAAATGTCTTATAGAATGTATGTTGCATTCCGTGACATAGTCCATATTTATGTAATATTGTATTACGCTCCTTTAGAGCTGACCCCAGTGTGCTTGAATATGTTGATCTATGCTTCACAGATCTACTGATGGTAACAAAGTTTTCTGAAACCGGCCATCACAAAAAATGCCTTACACTAATTATTTTGACTGTTTGAAGTTGCACTTCTGCTTCTACATTAATCTAAGACGGCCCCTAACTGTATACTGTCAAGCACATATGCTTGTACTTATGTTCGCCCGTAAACATCTCCGCAGCCGTTGTTCATCCCTATCATCTATGACCCATAGTGTACCACAGTTGCCTCGGAGCCGATTTTGGATAGTGCCACTTTGCCATGCACAGTATTTCTTAAACACTGCTGCACATGAAAAGTTCATGAACTTAGCCGATTCGGAAGTGCTTCCATCCTCGGCCCCAAAGTCAATCATCATGCCCTTTTGGACGTCGCATTAATTGCTCAGTTTTGCCATTATGACAACGACTGCACTATTTCCGCGTCCCCCGCGACACGCTTGATATGCCCTCCACTGCTAGTGCTGGCAGCTGCCGCCTGCGACTGATGTCGAACATGGGCGGTGGTCACATTAATGTGACTGGACCATATATTATAACTACCTAACTTACCGATGTAGTTTCTCGGCACCATTTTGCACCACTCATTTCCTTTTCAATAATTAAAAAAATTAATACCATTTACGTCTATTGATATATTTTATTTTATTACTGTAATAACGTATAACACATTTTAGCAAACTGATAAAATGTTTTTTCCTAGTTGTAGGATTTTACTTAATTATACGTATGTATTCGCCAGATACCTACTCCTAAAAAATTAAGCTGCAAACGTGTTTTTCGTGTGGCAACTGCAAAATAATCTGCTTTCAACACCGTATCCGCTAACATTATGATTCTCCCGGCAGTGCGGCCTGTCTATCTCTTCTCCGTTTTACGTTTTCCTCCAGGCACTTCTTGCCCATACCACGCTTCTTTATTCCTTTCGGGATGTTTCTCTTGGCGAACGCCGGTACCCGAAATCCACTCTCAAAGGTTACTTTTACTTGGACGGCACGGCCCAGCAGTGCGACGATGCCAAGCTCCCTTTGTATCTTACGACGATGCCGCTTTGGCTTAACCATACTAGACAATATAAGGCTTCTCTGTCTCAATCATTTCTATTTCGTCACATTTTTAAACTCATGTTATCTGTACATCTATACGTATTGTAAATTAACATCTTCCGTCGCCTTTTTCTGACTGCATGTTGAGATTAATGTCAGGAATACTGCAGGGATTTTGGTGCGATTTGCACTAATAAACCCATTCACGAGGAAGGTTTGTCTGTGCAATTTGTTAATATTTCTTGCAAATTGGCTGAACTCTGACGGATTAAAGTCCCTCTCCGTGTTGAAGGCTTAGCTGAGTTATTACTGCAAGATTTTGATACGGTTTTTATTGTTAGACTGATTCACTCGTCCTGCCGTATATACTTAGTACTTCCTGCACCAACATATTAGCGCGTCTCGCGCTGCATGCCTTTCAAGGTAGCGGTTAGTGTCGTTAGATGGTATGCTGCGTATCGCCAGTTCGAACCCGAGCACCACCACACATTTTTTTCTCAGTTTTTATCGTTTCTGGAAGCCTCTGGAAATTTCTAATATTCGTAACGTTTCTTTTTTCCGGAGAACTCAACGTTCTCACAAAGAGCAGTACTCTATTTCCATTCTATTCTATCTGTAGTTTGATGTCAGTAATAAACACGCTTACAGTGTAAAATGTTGTACTTCACTGACGATCCTGCTTTCGGATTGGGATTTGGTTGTGGTTACTACGAGACACTGGTTAGCGGACACGCCAGGTACTTAAAACATCTGCATCACCGTAGCCCCAATTAGACAACGTAAAATTCGTTGCCTTTATGGGCGGGAATCGGAGTACAAGCAGTATATGTTTTCAAAGATCTATATACTCAGGAGACCAGTAGATTTCGACCCTGTAGTAAGTTGCAAGTGAGGTATCCATCAGTGTTTTTAATAGACGCTGGTCATGACCCGACACAATGGCTGAAAGGATTAGACCGAATCACCTACGTCGCCGGGCTGGCGCCAGTACCTCTTCCTTGTGTTATCTTTGCCATCGATTTCGCTAGGGCCAGCTGCGAGTCAGTTTTTCATTGCGGGTTCGTTTACGTAAGTCTGCAGCGTCGAGGCAGTAGGCCTAACGCTGCGGGCTGTCGGTAGCTGTTACAACGGGGTTGGGAGGTAGGCCCTTACTTCGTGGGCATGCTCATTGCGCGTGTTATTACTGCAGTGCTGCGGCCGGAGATGGCGGGAAGATTTGGGTTCCGGCACGAGGCGTAGTGTTTGGCTTTGATCGCCACGCAGTGCATGTTGAGAAGAAAGAGCTTGCCGGAGCGTCGCCTGACATTAATCGTTCTGGCCATATGGTGTGTGTTTCATTTAAACAGGTGCAATTGTGTGCTTACCTATATTTGATAATGGTTAATTAATGTTGTCTTCAGCGCGAATCTGGTGACGAGTTCGATGTGCAAAGTTATGTCACACGTGGCATGATAACGGGCCTTGGGCTTTCCGTCTTAGTTTCCTACCACTTGATGAAGGCTCTGCAGCTATACGTAAGGACGCCTGGTGAGCTGTTCATTACTGAGTGGTTGTGTATCTAAAGTTGTTGTAACCTTAGTGATTAAGTACCAAAATTTGCATCTTAACTTACGAATAACTAAATACTATGCTGTCTCGTAAAACTACATCAGATTCCACGAAACTGTAGTTCTGGTGGGCTGTTGCCCGTTTAAGGTAACACTCAGCTGTTACTATCACGTTTCAAGGAACAATCTTATCTATGCGTGTATTGTAGTCTTTAAATGAATTCTTAAGTGTTGAGTTTAAAAAAAAATTCTAGTGAGCTTTCCTTTTTTAAATGTTATGTCTTATTTCCTTATGTAATGTAAATGTGCAATTGCAAGAGTGCTGTTTCAGTTGATTTATGTTTCAGTTGTGCGGAACGCAGTGTATTTCGTCCGGTACGGTGGGGCGTGGCACCGGGACTTTACGACTTGGCCGTTGCCAGTAGAACTGTGTTTCGTTAGACCGGGCTCCATGTTGCTGGCCTTCTGTCTCGATCTCGTACTTGAGTATTGCTGTTATCTTAGTTCCTGGCTCTGTCAGGTCGTTAAGCTTTGTAGCTCGTTCCCCCGCCGCTTTGGCGAATGCACCTTTCGCTCTAAATATGAATTTAAA